>NC_060122.1:643518248-643881373 GCF_021461395.2 Schistocerca americana | reverse complement strand
CAGTGACTGTTTTGTTTCACAGTTTATCATCTGCAACATCTGCAACCACTTACACCCTAAAGTGATAAATAATTTAAGCCAAAATTACGATTTGAAAATTATTCTGGCTATACCTGAAATTAATTACTTCTGTGTGTGTGTGTGTGTGTGTGTGTGTGTGTGTGTGTGTGTGTGTGTGTGTGTGCGTGCGTGTGTGTGTCTATTTACATTATGTTTCACTTACATTTTCTTTTTCCTCATCTTCATCACTGTCAGACACTGTATATTTCGCTGTCACTGTAAAAAAAAAAAAAAATGCACAGACACCTCTGATAGATTCAGAACAACCGCCAGGAACATCTTCAACTGTTCCTCAGTCAGCCATCTTGTTTTTACACCTTCCACTGGTCCACTGTCCGCCATGTTTGTTTTTACAGCTGGTAAACAGTGAAACAGTGACAGTGACAGCTCAATATACAGTGTTTGACAGTGATGAACAGGAGGAAAAAGAAAACGTAAGTGAAACATAATGTAAATACAGACACACACACACACACACACTCACACACACACACACACACACACACACACAAGGTCTTCACAATTGAAAATATCTGAAACATTATGGGCAAGGCTCTCTGACAACTCGGGATTTTGACGAACTAACGCGTCAGTTGGACAGTACTTGGCAGTAAATCTCTCAGGAGGATGTTCAAGAACTCTCTCAATCAACAAAAATACGAATAACTGCTTGCATAAGGGCCAGAGGTGGACCAAGGCGTTATTCATTTCCTCCTTTAGTTGAAGAAATCATTCAATTTGTACCAGAATTGTTACCATTTCCTTTTTTTTTGTCTTAGGATGGATTTTAAGCCAATGGTTCCCGTCAGATCACCCAAGTTAAGCGCTATCGGGCTGGGCTAGCACTTGGATGGATGACCATCCGGTCTGCCGGGCGCTGTTGGCAAGCAAAGTGCACTCAATCCTTGTGAGTCAAACTGAGTAGCTACTTGATTGAGAAGTAGCGGCTCTGGTGTCGTAAACTGAAATACGGCCGGGAGAGCGGTGTGCCGACCACATGCCCCTCCATATCCGGTCGGTTGCGTTGGGTCTTCATAACCTGTTTGGGCAGAGTTAAGTTTTTTAGTGGATATTAAGCAAATACGTAAATTTAATGCCCATATCTCTGACGGGAAACCCAAGATGCACTAATTTCCCAAACTCCCACAGTATTTTGTAACATTTGGACTGTCAGAACCCTTATCTGATTACCATAAATAACTTTTAATGAAATTTCAAAAATGACAGTAGGTATTAGGGAAAGCCACTGCAAACACAGAGGGAATTTCAACTCTGTGTCTTCACTTTAGAGCCCCTTTAGTACGCAATGCCCAATCTTTGGGGTAGAAAAGTCGTCGCCTCTGCCTTAAGGACATAACGGGGTTATTACTGTGCAGCCACCCCATAGGAGTGGCAATGTGGACTATGTTCTTAACCACGGAGGCACGCTAGCCGCATTATTGGTGACTATTGACATAAAAACGTTAGACCATTTACACATGTTCCTATGCAAGATGTTTGTGACCTAAAGGAGGAGGTGGTGTCACGAGACATACCAGAGTTGATGGAATATAAGTTACAGTCCAGTTATTTTCATCTGCGAGGAGAATTACACATATCAAAAAAAGTTTTCCATCACCTCGTTTCCGAGAGGTGCAGTATCTGTACAGAAAACTGCAATAGAGATCATCATAAACATCATTTCCGCCCTTTTTATTGCTCATGAAATCCACACATTGAATGTAGTACCACCATACAGCGGGACCATCAGAGGTGGTGGTCCAGATTGCTGTACACACCGGTACCTCTAATACCCAGTA
This sequence comes from Schistocerca americana, assembly GCF_021461395.2. Lineage (NCBI taxonomy): Eukaryota > Metazoa > Arthropoda > Insecta > Orthoptera > Acrididae > Schistocerca > Schistocerca americana. The sequence continues at coordinate 643,879,514 of NC_060122.1, read as the reverse complement.
GCACGTCCTCTTGCAATGATGTATGCCTGCATTCGTCGTGGCATACTATCCACAAGTTCATCAAGGTATTGTTGGTCCAGAATGTCCCACTCCTCAACGGAGATTCGGCGTAGGTCCCTCAGAGTGGTCGGTGGGTCACGTCGTCAGTAAACAGCCCTTTTCAATCTATCCCAGGCATGTTCGATATTCTTCATTGGAGAACATTATGGCCACTCTAGTCGAGCGATGTCATTATCCAGAAAGAAGTCATTCACAAGATGTGCACGATGAGGGTGCGAATTGTCATCCATGATGACTAATGCCTCGCCAATATGCAGCCGATATGGTTGCACTATCGGTCGGAAGATGGCAGTTACGTATCGTACAGCCGTTACGGCGCCTTCCATGACCACCAGCGGCGTACGTCGGTCCCACATAATGCCACCCCAAAACAGCAGGGATCCTCCACCTTGCTGCACTCGTTGGACAGTGTTTCTAAGGCGTTCAGCCTGACCGGGTTGCCTCCAAACACGTCTCCGGCGATTGTCTGGTTGAAGGCATATGAGACTCATCGGTGAAGAGAACGTGATGCCAATCCTGAGCGGTCAATTTGGCATGTTGTTGGGCCCATCTGTACTGCGCTGCGTGGTGTTGTGGTTGCAAAGCTGTACCTCGCCATGGACGTCTAACTGCCATGCGTTCGACTTGGGTTCAATTTCTGGTAGAGGCAGAAGTTTTTCCTTCGTGGAAGCATTGTGATGTCAGTGGGTGAATTAGTTGAATGTCAAGTATCGGCCCCAAGATATGCAAAGCCGACAACAACTGAGTGAGCGGTGTCCGGACCCAAAGCTTCCCTTCCACCGTATCCGAATGACACCAAATGGCAGAGGATGAGACCGCAGCTGGTGGTCATTGCGTGCTCCTCGTAGACTGATCGCTGAGCTGGTTGTTTTTAGTTTGCCACAGAATAAATGACATGGACGAAAAACCAGTCAGACCCACCACACACTGCTGGGGCGTACGAAATTAGGACCAGAAGTTTAGTAAAGACTGCACGGAGAGACAGCTCATGCAGTCGGCTGAAAGAGTAGGAATGACATGTGCATCGAAAGCAATCAAGCGCGTCAGGTATAGCTGAGCACTGTGAATCGTTAGGTCTAGATAAAACCTTTGCTAATGTTCTCCTTTTAACGGAAGGTCAGAGAGACAGCTGAGAGTCTGAACATTCAAACAATTTACTAGAAAGCACGGTTATAGGCTACCTGCTGTGGTGTCACTGAATAACCTACCACGAACATAAGTAGCGATAAACGCGCAAATCCTGATATTTATGGGAGTCTGACAGTGCGTCATGTTGTGAAGTTAGTTCTCACAAGCAGTTCTCAGCAAGAGGTCCGAAACGTTGCATCCAGAGTTTCTGAAAAAGGAAGACACGACACGAAAAACCCATGAACTTTTAACTTCATGTGTCTTATATATTGTTACTGTTCATTATTTCTTTTACAGCATTTACATTTCGTACTGTTTTACACGGTCTTACCTGTGTTACACAGTTTCAAATTTCACAACATGTATAAGCCGATCGCGTAATCCGCGCTTTCTTCCTCCTGTCCCCTCTTACTTGCTTTCTCTTTCCTGCTCACACGTACAGTCTCCTCTTCCCGAGCTCTGTAGATACTTTCACCGCAAGTTGCAATTGTGTACCTCAGTGCATGACTAATTTCAACCTTGTTTTACACTACTACATTTACACTTTTAACACTAAAAGTGGAAATGTTGTCGTTTTATGTAATTAATCTTGCCATTTTATGTCCAGAAGTTGCCCATTTCACTGTTTTTTGTATCACTTTATTAAAATATGTGACTGGTATACGTATGAACTTCTTTTGATTATGCTTTCACATTCAATTACCCTCAGTGAATATCTGATTGTGAATGTATGATTGCAAAGAGTTTTCACCACTCCCTCATCAGCACCAGTATTTAAAATTGTTATCTAATATTTATGTGCAACATATATAGTTAGTTAATCAGTTCAACTAACGATTGCACATCAGCTATGTCGTTGCCTTAAGCTTTCTTGTTATTCCGTTTGTATGTAACAGATTCACGTTCCATAATTGTGGAATACTTTTACTTTTATTTTCCGCAAGTAGATTTGTTGGTGAATGTCAAGCCGAAACTGGTTATCTGTCCATATAAGATAAAAGTTGACAGAAGGTTTTAATTTTTACTTTTTATTTAGCTGTCAATGTCACCAGTTTCTTCAGAGGTCAACGCGACCTTATTTCATGATTTAGTTTTTATTTGTGTTCCAACAATAGCGGTTGTGCGTTGCCAACGTGCATAAATACTGTCTAACATTAGTGGCATAAAGCTTTGCCGTTACGAAAAGAGCTGATAGCTTGCATGAAGTGGACGACCAAATAATTCGGATCACTTGTTACCGCGATCCGTTACGCTGCTGGCACAATCACAATGCAATTTGGGAGCGAGGTAATAAACGACTTCGCAATAAGAGGGAGTCGACGAACTGTTAGAGGCATTAGCAGTCTCTAATACCTACCTATCTGGTAAATGTCTGTTTTCAGAAAATACGTAATGGTGAACAGTCTTTTTTATAATCTGCAGACTACCCAATACTGTCGAATTCGGGCTCCTTTTACCAGCAGCTCATGATTTCAACACAAAAGATTAGCTTCTTTTTCTTAAGTTTAAATATTTATTGAAGCATTTGATTTGAGTTTGCAACTAAAAGTAATTATTTATATCGATAAGGTCGATAAACGTAGAAACAATTTGCACCCTAGGTAATTCAGTAATCGAATGGAATTTCAGTAATTTAGTGGCAATGGTATATAACATTCTACAGATAAAAGTTTCAGTGTCCCAAGGGCATTTGAAAGTGCCACATTGTGCTGCAGATTGCATTGATTTTACACGAATAATAGCGTAAAGCGTTTGTTTCATGTTTTTTGTTTCTTCAAGTTTGATCTTTGCTTCTATATTTCTAGTAGTGGTTAGAATGATGGATTACTTGTCTGTGCAGCTCCAATAGCACTGGAGTGAAATTAAATCTGTAGTAATTCTGTCTGACTTTGAAGTGAGTAGCTGAGTGATTCTATGGAGTAGACAATGGCTGCCCAGAGTTTTGGTTGTGTCTTGTTGTTGGGTGACAGTGGTAAACTGCGTTATATTCTTGTTTGAAACATGCTGGGCACGTGTTTTGTCGGCTTTTTTTCTTGTTCTAGAGTATCTTCAGGCGTTGGTACAATTGTGGGTTGCACAGCGACATAGCAAAGCACTCATCTGTAGTACGCTATATAATTTAAAGACCTTGTTTATTTATAATGTAAGTGAAATAACGTCGATCTTTAGGCCAAATATGCATTCCGTACTCTCTCACTGTGCTTATAAGACAACCTTAAGAGGCAGCTGATAAACGTATTGGGAGAAGTAAGATGATTTCGAATTTCGTATGAACACATTGCAGTTGACCCATACCCTCTTAGATTTGACTATATTGAAGTTCTTTAACTCTGTCATTAGTAATTATGCAATAGAAAGTCGGCGTCGTTTCGTAATTAATTCTTTATCTGAATAAGACGACTAATGTCACATGTGATTTGTTCACTTTTATTATCAAGTAGAAATTGTTTGTGTTACAGATGTTTCAACTTGTTCCAAACAGAAATTTTGCTAACGCCTACCAGCTGCTCTACTGGGTTACTCATAAGTACTTATGAAAAAAAACCACTATAAATGTTGCCAAATGTGTACTGTGACCAACACAGATTAATCTAAAACTGAATAAGTATACTTGGTTATTACAGTTCGTTTGCTTACCTGTCACTGATGTTTTTTGTATTAAGAGCATCTTGACACACACGAACAACTCGTTGCAATCGTGTTCTTGTTGCATATGCCAAAGTTTTAACACAACCCTGTAAATATTTTGCGTAGATTTAATGTCAAAGAGTGTATGTGGATTTATCTTTTTTCTGTTTTATTTAATTTATTTAATTTCAAGTCATCAGTCTTCAGACTGCTTTGACACTATTCTTCACATTTTTTATTACGTTTTAAATTTTTCATCCCTAAACAACTACTACACTCAACACACTGTACAATCTGTGTTGTATGTTTTATCCGTATTCTGCTTCTTACTTTCACCTTCTACTGCTCTTTCCAGTGCTGGATGCTCTACCACATACCCCACTAACCAGTACCTCCTCCTGGTAACTGTTGTCACTAGTACTGCAAAGCGATTTTGGACCAAATTTGTTCTTTGACACTTAAATTAAATAACTCCCTACTTCCTCCTCCCCTTCCCCTCTCCTGATCTCATCCTCCTTAGTTCTCCAATCCATCTGACCCCGGTCTCTCCTTTACATCCTCACCCATCCAGGATCCCTCAATCCTACCCTCTCACTCACCCAGTCCTCTCCCTCTTCCTAAGCCACACCCCTTTCTTGGATGTAGGCCAATAAGAGTGCTTTTAAGCCGGTTCTGTTACTCTCGCAATAACAGCTCAATATTTGACTGCAATAAAAAGGAAACAGCCAGTCACATTGCTCAGCTCCTTCCAAGCCACGCCACTTACTTAGAAATATACCAATCAGAGAGCTTCTATGTTCGTTTACGTACATTTGAATCCCTCTATAACAGCACAGTATTTTAATGTCGATAAAAAAAACAGCCAGTTACATTTCTCTACGCCTTCCTCAGTCACACCTATCCAAGCAAACTGTGTTGCATGTATTTAGCTCGGATAATCACAGTTCAATATTTTCTTGCCAGAGAAAAGAAGCTACCAATCAGACAGTTTCCTACAACACGAATGCTTATGGAACATGGCAGCATTCTCATCCATTGGTGACTGCGTAGTTTCTCACGTTACAGATTGGAACAGAGATACACTACGCTTGTCTGTATGCCATGCATGTTCAGACGGATTTGATAGGTGTAGATCCAAAGAGCAACAGTGAGCTATGTAGCACATGATAAGTGTAGAAGTGGTTTGTTGCACAATGCATTAATCACATCTTTTCCAAATCTGCAACTACCGTAATGCAATAACATTTTCATCATACATCTACAACCAGCGTTTTACATTTTTATCGTCATAGTACCTGTAACACATTGGTTACAATTTTAGTTACAAATGCCATCACATATCTATCTACAGTATAAAGAGTAACAGCTTCAGTAGTACATTACATTATCATCAGATATAGGGTACCATTTCAGGGTGCTCCTTTTCTATGTATATAACATGTAGGTTACTATTTCAGAACAGTACACTCATAACCAATATTTTACAGCTAAATCAGTTTTAATGAACACTGTAGTGTACACAGCTGCTGACTAGCTTTGTCTCCTGAAAAACACTCCCCACAATATATTGGTGACGTTATGACGGTGTACGAAGCGTTTGTCACCTTTTTTCCAATATTGACAATTTATACTGGTTTGTAGTGGACACTGTGTGATACTTAGAACGAATTATATACTAAACATTCGATGAATGAAATGATCGTACATTTTCAGCCGGAAGACCCCATCTAAGGTAGTTTGGCAGCCTAGCGTAAGTCTTTTCATTTGACGCTACTTCAGCGACTTGTGTGTCGACGGTGATGAAATGATGATGAGAACAACACAACATCCAGTTCCGAGCGGACAAAATGCGACCTAGCTGGAAATCAAATCCAGAGCCCCATGATGTAGAGGCAGTAACGCTCACCACTAGCTGTGGACTGAAAAGACAATTTATCAACATCATTTAATACACTTGATTCCTTTGCTGAGAAGTACTTCACATTTTTCGCACTATGCAATACACGCTGTTTCAGTTTTGAGAGGGTTTATTTTTGCTCAAAGTCTTATGAATTCTGTAATAATGTCATCTCCTTTCACTAAAATTCTTTCTTCCCATTTATGCATGGGGTGTTATCAGAGCAACCTGTCAAGTATGTGTCAAACCACATATCCATGTCAGTTTTAATAACATCCTAAATATTTGAGGTAATTAGAAGATATCCACTGAGGTGACAAATTCATGGAATACCTCCTAATATAGTACTGGATTTCCTATTGCCCGGTGTACTGCAGAAACTCAACGTGGCATGGATTCAGTAAGTCGTTGGAAGTATCCTGCAGAATCATTTAGCCATACTACCTTTATAGCATCCCTAGTTGCTAAAATGTTGCTGGTGCAGCATTTTGTGCACGAACTGAGCTCTCGGCTATGTCCCATAAATGTTACATGGGATTCACGTCGGGTGATATGGGTGGCCATATCATTAGCTCGATCAACTGCTGTCATAACCCATTAACGCTACACTTTGCTGCACAGTCCTAGCGGTTACGTTAGTCGTACGTCCCGCAGTGATTTCTACTGTTATTTCACGCACTGTTATTGTCTGTTAGCACTGGCAACTCTAACCAAACGCCGCTGCCCTCGGTCGTTAAGTGAAGGCCGCCGGCCCTTCGTTGTCGGTGGTGAGAGGTAATGCCTGAAGTCTCGCATTCACTACATACTCTTGACACTGTGGATCTCTGAATATTGTATATATGCCCCAAATCAGATATCCACGTCAGCTTTAATAACATCAGAAATAAATGAGGTAGTTCCGACATGGAACGCACCATGCGTGTAGCTCCAACTACCATTCAGCATTCAAAGCCTGTTAATTTCCTTCGTGTGACCGTAATCACGTCGAAAACCTTTTCACGTGAATCACTTGAACGCAAATGAGAGCTCTGTCAATGCACTGCCCTTTTATACCTTGCGTACGTGATACGACTAATCTGTATGTGCGCATATTGGTATCCAGTGAGTTTTGTCAGCTGGGTGTGTCAAGCTGTCCACGTCTGTGTAATCGATTTGAACATATTTTGCCTCACATCTATACGTAATGGAAATTCGCAAGAGGGGTTGTACAAATATCTAGAATAGTCGCGCCAACGGCTATAACATTGCCAAACGAGCTTAGGTCTACTTAATTCAATAGAAAATGAATTTTCCTTAAATACGACACTTAACTGAAAAATTCGGTCTTTCACACAGATCATCAGATCCGTATCTACATTCCCAACAAGCTACTAGCTTTATATCACCATTTTTCCCCAATGTGCACCGTTTTGCCAAAAACACAGTTGTCCATTAATATGAACATTCTTTTCGAAATGATTTTTTTTTTTACTTCCATATGTTTCTCAGCATTAAATATCAACACAAGGTTTCATGCAAGGCGGTCGAACGCATGATAATATCTGATCAATTTTGGGAATATAATCAATGTTCAGCCATTGAATCAAATTTCTTTAACGAATCATATAATTTTGTTATTGTGTGATGTGGATGTCAGCTCTTTTGGAACTCTTGGTTTGTTGATGGAGGTAGTATTATTTTCTCTAGTATTGATAGTAGGTTAGAGTGAAATTCAGTGACTTTTTTAGGTATTTAATGTCTACTTCTAAACTGTAATCTGTGTCTGGATCATCTGGTATCCACGTCACATCAAAAGTGAAGAGTCAGTGCAGGTAACCCCAAAGGAATTATGTTGCTGTCAGTTTTATGACAAAACATTATTATTTTTTTCATGGTCGTTCAAATGGACTACATGAGTACTGTTTGCGCCATTTCCAGTTTAAAGTGAAATGACTGGACGTTTAGTTGACTATTCAAAGTTGAAATCATGCCCAAGACAGAGGAATAGTATATAAAATTCAAGAAGTAGTTCCAGCAGTTAAAGTTACTATTTGTTATATATGCTGATATCGAATGCTTGGTATAACATGGTGTTAGCGCACAGACCATGGAGTGTTGTTTTCTGTATGCACTGTCGATATGGCAAGTAATGTTCAAAGTTTCAGCTACACCAATCTGCTGACTGCAATGAATGGTTTCGCAAACAGCTGTATCTGACTGCCGACTGTGTACAAGATTACTTGCTGAGCGACAAACAGATAAATATTGGCTCTGAAGAGGGAGGAGCGTGTCGACCAGCTGAAATTTGCCACATATGCGGGGGACACTTCAAACAAACTAATGTGAAACACATAAGTCATTGCCATTTTCAAGCAGATTTTGAGGTGTAGCGCATAAAAGGTGTGATTTAAATTATAGATGAAATTTTGGGGTATCTGTTGTGTTACACATTCTGATGGTTTATGATGCTTATTTTATTATTATGAACCTATACGAACAAGTGGCAGTGAACATAAAAACGTGAAAACAAATCAAGCTATGATTCTATGATTGCGAAAAATATGGAAACGACTAAAACGTTTACTAAAGCTGTCTCAGTGGAACATCACTAAGACGTAAAACATCGATTTATGGATTTCTTGAACTCTCTGGTGTGCTCTCTAGAAAAGTACGTCTTATGTTTAAGATCTAATTAGTTGAAAACAACAAGAAAGAATTTCACTGATAGTGATCAGTTTAATTTGATGAGAAAGAAATGCATGTTTTCATATAAGTATGTAGTTGGCGAATAGGTTTTTTTTTTTTTTTTTTTGGACGAACAATTCCCATCAATTAAAGTTTCCGAGAACTTGCTGATCGACGAAACAATTATCAAGGAATATGAATACCAAAGAGCATGCAAGTTGGGTGTTTCTTTGAATGCAAGACCTTAGGAGATCAGTACAACAAATATTTGTAAACTGATGGCTTGATATTGCTCGATGTCTTTGAAAATTTCTGCACAGTGTCTCTAACATTACAAACTCACTCCTATCCATTACATGTTTTCACCTTGTTTAGTGTGGGATGCTCCACTGAAAGCTCTGATGTGCAGTGGTAACCTATTATAGGCATAGGACAATCACAGTTTCTTGAAGTTGGCATCAGAGGTGGTGTTGTTCACTGTTCATGCAGACATGCTGTTACAAGCAATAAGTTCCAGAATAAAGTTTTCACTCTGCAGCGGAGTGTGCGCTGATATGAAAATTCCTGGCTTGGTAAAACTGTGTGCCGGACCGAGTATCGATTTCGGGACCACTGCTTTTCATGAGCAAGTGCTCTACCCACAGAGCTATCCAAGCACGACGGACCACTCTTCCTCGCGGCTTTACTTCCAGCAGTACCTCGTCTCCTACTTTCCAAACTTCACAGCTCCCCTGCGGACCTTGCAGAGCTGGCACATCTGGAAGAAAGGATATTGCGGAGACATGGCTTACCCAAAGCTGGGGGATGGTTCCAGAAGGTCCCGAGTTCCAGTCTCTGTCGGGCACACAGCTGAAAACTTCATTCTTGAAACATTCCCCAGGCTGTGGCCAAGACATGTCTCCTCAATACCCGTTCTTCCTGAAGTGCTAGTTCTGCAAGGTCTGCAAGAGGGCTTCTGTGAAGTTTGAAAAGTAGGAGACGAGATACTAGAGGAAGTAAAGATATGAGGACGGATCATGACTCGTGCTTGGGTAGTTTAGTTGGTAGAGCATTTGCCCGCGAAAGGTAAGGGTCCAGAGTTCGAGTCTTTATCTGGCCCACGGTTTTAATCGCCCTGGTAGTTTCAAGCAATATGTTAATTGTTGATTATAATAAAAATAATGATGAATATATTATTGCTGTCATTTCACTGTGCAGCTTAGCTCGCACACACATTCCTCCTCCTTCATCTTCATGTTCACCTCTTACTTTCTCCATCTCTTTCTCCATCTCATTCCCCTCACATCTCTCTGCCCACCTCATCCTACTAACTCTATATTACGATCTCCTTCCTCCCACTCTCCTGCTCCCCCTTTCTTTGTCCTTCTCCTCTGCCCCTCTCGAACGTATCTCCTTCCATCTCCTCTTCCCATATCCTCGTGCCCATCTAACTCTTCCACCTGCCTCCTGCATCTCCTTCCTCGCAACGTACAGAGGGTAGGCAAAATAATGTAAACAGTGGTGGTAAGGGTATGGTTGTGTTTGAAGGTCTGCAACGCAGGTAAAGCACTTGTCGCCTGGACTGTGCGTGTTCAGTATAGGCTAGGCACCAGTGCAAGTTGTTTGCGAGTAGTGCATACTTCGTATTTGCATTCAGAGGCCGAGGTCGACGTACAATGGAAGATGTAACACAGTTCCAAAGAGGGAAAGTTGTGACCCCATTAGCTGAAGCACCAGTAACCAAGACAGCCAATTACTGAATGTTTCAAGAACAACTGTTTCAACAGTCATGACAGCATACACAAAACATTGCAAGACTACATCGTACAAACGTAATAGTGGACGCCAGTCAAAACTAAATGACGGTGATCGCCGTAGGCTAACACGAATTGTATCAAAACAACACAAAACCACGACATAGTTCAATAGCCATCTTCGAGACCCTGTATCTATTGACACTGTCCGCCGAGAACTCCGTAAAGCGAATATTCATGGACGACCTGCTATACTGAGACCATTAGTGACGACAACCAACGCAAAGAAGCTTAAAACATGGTATCAGGAGCCTAAATCCTAGACGGCTGATCAGTAGAAACACGTCATATAGTCCGACGAGTCAACGTTTTCGTTATTTCCAACATCGGACCGGGTTTACGTCTGGAGAACGCCAAAAGAACCCATAGCACTTACTGCCTGATTCCAACGGTTAAGCATGGAGGTGGAAACGTGATGGTGTGGGCAGCCATATCATGGTATTCTGCTGGTCCCATCATTACTCTCAAAGGCCATGTTACAGCCAACGATTATTTGAAAATTTTAGATGATCAGGTGAACCCCATGATTCAAATGTTGTTCCCCAACGATGATGCCATATTTCAGGACTATAATGGACCAATTCACGCAGCAAGGACAGTACAGTCGTGGTATGAGGAGCACGCAACTGAACTGCAGCTGCTTCCCTGGCCAGCACAGTCCCTGGACTTGAAAATTATCGAACCGTTGTTCGCGGTATTGGAGCACAGACTCCAGAACAAATTTCTGCCTCCCTCGTCACTACAAGACTTAAAAGAGGTTCTTATCGAAGAGTGACATAACATTCCACAGGAAACTATATAATCATTGTATGTCAGTATTCCAAGAAGAATCGCAGCTATAGTGCGGGCAAATAGGGGTCCAACCCCTTATTAATAAACTATTACCAAGTAAGTACTGGTATCCACATTATTGTGCCTGTCCTCTGCATATCTCCTCCTCGTCAGTCCCCACATAGTTCAACTTTGTGTCCATCTCCTCTGCCACTCACTCTATCCATCTCCTCCTCTCCCATTTCTTTGTCCAACTCATTCTCCACTTCCCTCACTATCCAACTCTTCCTTCCTCATTCTCTCTGCTCAGCTGTGTCCATGTGTAGGTGCAGCACTTGCAGGCATGCCGATGCAACTGGAATAACACGCCTCCTCCCAACTCTGTGTATTCTCTTTCCCACATTTTATGTTCATCTTATCCTCCTCATCTCTCTGTCTATCCTCAGCACCACCTCTCCGTTCATCTCGTGCTCCCCCTCTTCTCCGTCAACCGCAACCTCTCTTCCTCTGACTATCCATCTCCCCTCCTTTATTTCTCTGCTCAGTACTAATCTGCATTAGTACCTCCTGCAAAGGAGGTCGCTAAAGCAGGACAATGGTACTCCCTGTAAAATGTAAACTTTAACTGCTTGAAATGTGACAGTTAATAAAATGGTCCATGCAATTATGCCGTGGTGGAATGGATTTCACCTTAAAACTACCATTGGAGAGAAAATTTTCATGTGGGAATGTCCGGTTCACAACCTGGCTCGCTACTGATTACAGCAAAATTCCGGTTCTGCATGCTTACGCGAAGTGGCGTGACATTGCATCTCCTGAAGACGCGAGCACAATCGGTTTTTGTCGACTGCTGCCGTAGGCTATTGTTATCAGCCCATGGCGAAAGGTTGGTACACATATTCTTCAGCACCAGAATCCAGATGTTACTCAGTTTCACGCCCTCCTCCTTCCTACTGAAATTCCTAGGTGTGTTACAATCCCTGTGGCATCTATCTAGAGCCTTTCATGGTACCCACTTGTGGCTGCCAGTACCTGAGTCCTACTGAAATAAAAGAAAGCAAAGCATGTTCTGCAACAGTTAATCTGCCAATCCCCCGTCTTCTGCAATTAGACTTGTACTCTTCTAATCGGCTTTTGACCGGTCTTTATTTAGCCCCCACAAGCACACGGATTCCATTTAAATTCCTGCTTTTACCAGCGGTTAGCGAGCTTCCTTGGCCGATTTTAAGTGACCTTGTATCATCCAGGTGGGTTTGTAGATTACGGCGATGTTCCACTTTATCAAGATTTTTCCTATGTGCCGGCCGCGATGGTCTAGCGGTTCTAGGCGCTCAGTCCGGAGCCGCGCGGCTGCTACGGTCGCAGGTTCGAATCCTGCCCCGGGCATGGATGTGTGTGATGTCCTTAGGTTAGTTAGGTTTAAGTAGTTCTAAGTTCTAGGGGACTAATGACCACAGATGTTAAGTCCCATAGTGCTCAGAGCCATTTTTTTTCCTATTCAGTAGTAACGTCTTTAATGAAAGGCAGGGAAACTTCCAATTTCACAGGCGCTTGAGCATCGCTCTGGTTTCTACATGGTCGTGTTAAGGCTCTTTTCACCTCAGCGAATGAAAAGCAATTCTTTAAGGTGAAATCCATTCGACCATGGCAAAATACCTGGACCTTTTTATTAATTGTAGTGCTACTCCCACACAACATGCCTGTAATGCAAGGCAGCCTTTTCGACGGAAACTGGAAAAATTTGTCTTGCCCCTGATGTGTAGGCTGTTGGCAAAATGCAGTAAGGGAGGCCGATACTACTCGCACGTAATCCGCCTGTTATGCAGTGCAGCCTATTTGCCTACATCCCACGGGCTGGAAAAAACACGTTTTTGCCGTAACTCCGATCCTAATGGGCCATGAGGTTATAAACGCCACAGTGCTGATACTCATAACACCTGCTGCTTCTGTGCCAAATTTTGCTGAAATCGATCCTGGGGTTTTTGAGGAGATCCCAGAAATAAACACCTACATACACTCTGCTCTATACATTGCTTTACATGCACAGATCTTATTGGTAGTAGTCTCTTTAACTGTGCAACGAAGAACTATGTACCTTTCTCAGCTTCTGCATGACTGACTGTGGACTGTTTTGATGTAATGTGGATGCCAGCTGATTCAGTTATAGGTTATACTTCAGAAGTACATCTTAAGTATCCCAAAAATATCGGTGATCCTTTCCAGCCTACCATAATGTACAGATAGAATAATACCGCCACCAAAAGTCAACAACCCAGAGGTTGCAAAGAAGCTGTTTTCCATATTGTATTACTAAAAATTATGTAATTCACTACAGAAATTTAAAGCACTGTCACAACAATAATAACCAAATTCAGCAGACATTATCATTGACTCAGTCTCCATGAATAAAACTGTAAATCGATATAAATGCTGAGAAACACATGAATCCAAAAAACGATTTCGAAAAGAATTTTTTCAGACTAAGAAATAAACGTGTTTTTGGCAGGTCTACACATGGTGCGTGGAAATTGTGTGATATGAAGATAGTAACATGCTGAAAAGGTAGATATGGAGCTACTGCTCTGATTCCAAGACCGAATATCAAGTTTAGTGACGCATTAAGGAGATAACTTTGTTACTACTGATTTAAGTAAACTTAGGATTGGTTTTGACAAGGCAGTACTGGTAGGAATGGCTAGTTTATATATTCCTTAGACTATTCTTGTGTATTTGCCTTATGGGTATATGTTAAAGAAAACTAAGGCCAAAAACGGTAAACTGTGTTACACAGACAACGTGGTTTATAGTGTAGCTACCTCACATAGCTATGATGTTATTAAAAATGATGTATATATGTGGTTTTGACACTATGGTGTATCCAGGAAACAACATTTACAACATCACATGTGACAAAAAGAAGAAACTGGATTTAATGAAACATGAATTATCATGGGACATTATTACAGAATTCACAGGACTGGAAGCAAAAATACATGCTCTTAGTACTAAAACGCAGTGTATAACACACAGAGTGAAAGCTGTAAAACATTCTTTAGAAAAGGAATGAGGCGTTGATGATTTCTGAAAATCTACATCTACATCTGCCTCTATACTCTGCAGGCATCATTACGGCGTGCATCAGAAGGAGTTCCTTTTGGGGTGGGGGAGTGGCTACGTACGTAAAAACAGTACCCCACTTGAGTCCACAGACCTAAAAGGGCAGTGGACTGAACAGATGTATAAATGTTGTGTAGGGGGCAGTTGAATTTAATGAAAGTAAACTTTTAATTGTTGTTTTTATAGGGCCCCTTACTCTAACCTCGGAGTATTTCTGCTCAAGCTAGAGAGGGTTCTTGATTCACTTTGTAGGAAGTGCTAGAAATTAGTTATGTGGTGACTTTAGTATAAATTTTGTGTATGATGGTGCCGGAAAAATGATGTTGGTAGATCTCCAAAATGCAAATGATCTGATGCAGACTGTGTTTTTTCCAACTAGGTTGCAGGGGAACAGTTGCACAGCCAAATACAATATTTTTTTCTTCATTACTAGGTGGCCATTCTGTTAGTAAAAGCGTGAATGGCCTTTCAGACCATGATGCACAAATTTTAACACTAAAATACTTTCGTACTCAAACAAATGTCACATATAATTTCAAACTATGTAAGAAAGTTAATCCAACAGCAATAGAGAGTTTTTTAAACCTTGTCGAGGAACAGGATTGGCAGGATGTTTATAGTACCGATAACATAGATGATAAATATAATGCTTTCCTTAACACATTTCTCATGCTGTTTGAGAGTTGCTTTCCATTACAACGTTCTAAAAGGTGTACTCGCAGTAATAGGCAGCCTGGGTGACTGACTACTGGGATAAAGACATCATGTAGAACAAAGTGGGAATTATATCAAAATGTTAGAAGTAGTCACAATGAAGCTGCTGCAGCCCACTGCAACCAGTATTGTAAGGTGACTCAAAATGTTATTGGGAAGGCAAAGAGTATGTGGTATGCAAATAGAATAGCGAATTCTCAAAATGAAATTGAAACCATATGGTCAGTTGAGAAAGAAGTGTCTGGTCAGCAACACAAGGTCGACGATATAAAGTTAGTTCGCAGTAAAAATATGTCTGTTATTGATAAATCAGATATAGGTACAATATTTAACAATAATTTTCTGAGGATTGCTGGAGAATTAAATAAGAATTTAGTTTCTACAGGGAATCATATAACTTCCTTGACAAATACGTTACAGAGATTGATGTCTGAAATAGTCATCTGTAATACAGACAAGGGGGAGATTGAGTCAATAAATAAATCACTGAAGGCTAAGGACTCTCATGGTTATGATGGGGTGCCTAGCAGAATATACTGTGCTGCACACATTAGCTCTGTATTTAGCCATATTTGTCATTTTTCCTTTAGGATTGGTCAGTTCCCTGAACGATTAGTAAATCCGCTTTATAAAAAGGGTGAGAGGGATAATGTAGACAATTTTAGACCTATTTCTATGCCATCAATGTTTGCTAAATTTATTGAAACGGCTGTGTATGTAAGGATAATTGATCATCTTATATCACACGATCTGCTATCAAAAGTACAGTCCGGATTTAGAAGTTGTTTAACAACTGAAATTGATATATTCTCTTTCCTCTGTGAGCAACTGGATGTGTTAAACAAAAGGTTTCGAACGCTAGGCATATTTTTTGATTTAACTAAGGCTTTTAATTGTGTTGTTTACAAAATATTGCTCCAGAAGCTAGACCATTATGGAATATGGCGAGCAGCTCTTAATAGGTTCCCCTCTTACTTCAGCAACAGACAGCAGGAGGTTATTATTCACAATGTTGAGAACGGCTGTAATGTGGGGTCTGAGTGGGGTATGGTTAAGTGGGGGGGGGGGGGTGCCCAAGAGATCAGTGTTGGGGACATCTTGTTCCTTATTTATATAAAAGATACGCCCTCTAGTATTACGAGTAACTCTAAAATACTCGTGTTTGCTGATGACACTAGCTTGTAAGCAAAGGATTTTGGGTGCAACGTTGGTTCGGTTTCAAATAGAGCAGTTCATGACCTAAGTTCGTGACTTGTAGAAAGTAGACTAACGCTAAATCACAGTAAGACTCAGTTTTTACATTTTCTAACCCACAATTCAACAAAACCTGACATTTTAATTTCACGGAATGGGAATATGATTAGTGAAACTTAACAGTTCAAATTTCTAAGTCTTCAGACAGATAGTAAACCGCCGTGGAAAGCCTACGTTCAGGATCTTGATCAAGGACTTAATGTTGCCATTTTTACTATTTGAATGGTATCTGGAGTGAGTGATAGTTCGACACGAAAATTAGTCTACTTTGCTTAATTTCATTCGCTTATGTCGTATGGTGTTATGTTCTGGGGTAACTCTTCTCATACTAAAAGGATGTTTTTGGCTCAGAAACGATCGGTTCGGGAAATAAGTGGTGTGAGTCCACGAACCTCTTGTCGACCCATGTTCTCGAGTCTGGGTATTTTGACATTGACCTCTCAATATACATATTTCTTAGTGTTATTTCTTCTTAACAATATTAGCTTATTCCCAAAAATAAGCAGCTTTCACTCAGTTAATACTCGGCAGAAATCAAACCCACATTTGGATCGGACTTCCTTAAGTCTTGTGCAGAAAGGTGTGCAGTATACTGCGGAATCCATTTTCAATAAGCCACCACTCGAATTCAAAAATATTAGCAGTAATCCACGCGCTTTCGAATCGAAACTGAAGAGTATCCGAATGGGTCACTCCTTCTATTCTGTCGAGGAGTTCCTTGAAAAAGCAAGCTGATTCTTGTTGTATTGTTGATTGTGTTTACTTAAACTTATGGGTTGACTTTTTTCGGGTTCATAAACAGTTTGTTTTTATCTGTTATTGATTTTATGTTGTAATTTCATGTACTGACACGTTCCATGACCTTACAGATTTGCTTCTCGATATGGTCCTACGGAATTTGACATGTAAAGAAAAAGACGTACTTTGTACCAGGGTCACTTTCCTCTTCTTCTGTTCCAGTCGCGTGTAGTTTGCGGAAGAACGATTGCTGTTAAGGTTCCATGTGGACTCGAGCCTTTCTGTAACTTCAGCTTCACGGTCTTTTCGCGAGATGTACGTAGGGAGAGGCAATCTTTTCTTGAGATATACGTACGAAGAAGCGATATTGGTTGACGCTCCGAGGAGTGTACGTTCTCAGAATTTTAACAGTAGACCATAACGTGATTCAGAACGTCTCTCTTGCAACGTCTGCCAAGGGTGTTGGCTGAGCATTTCCGTGACGATTTTGCACTTACTAAATGACCCTGTAACGAAACGTGCTACTCTTATTTGGCTCTTCTCAATTTTCTGTGTCAGCCCTATCTGGCATGGATCCCATACTGAGGAGCAGTATTTAAGTTTTGGTGGAACAGGGTGTTCTGTAACCTACTTCCTTTGTTGATGGACTGCATTTCTTGTGGATTCTTCCAGTGACTTTGTCTGGCATCTGCTCTACTCGCGATTAATTATATGTGCCCCTTCCATTCCATATCGCTCCATACGTAAACTCCTAGATATTTTATGGAAGGAACTACTTAGAGTGACAGTTCTATGGTTTTTTGATCTTACAATGAAAGCTCTTTCTGTCAATATATTCGGAATATGTTACATTTGTTTATGTAAGTGTCAACTACCACTCCCTCCACCAGGCGTCGACCCTTTGCAGGTCTCCCAGCATTTCGCTGTAGTTTCCTAGGGACGCGACTTACCCGTATACAGCAGCATCATCCGTGAAAAGCCCCATGGAAATTTCGACGTTATCTACCATGTCACTTACAGATATTGTGAACAGTAATGGCCCTGTAGCACTCCCCTGGGGCCCACACGAAGTTGCTTTTACGTCTGAGTACTTCCCTCTGTTCAGAATAACAAGCTGTGCTCAGTTTGCTGGAAACTCTTCAGTGCGCTGAAAAAGTTGGCCTAATATTCCACAAGCTCCTATTTTGTACATTAGACGGCCATGCATAAGTGCTTCGCATGGCTTTCGGAGATCAAGGAACACAGTACTTACGTGGACCCCTGTATCTGCTGCTTTCTGTGTGACATGAACAAAAAGAGCGCGCTGGGTTTCACACGATCGTTGTTTCCTGAACCCATGTTGGTTCAAACAGAGGAGATTTTTGTCTTCAAATGATGATGATGATGAGATTGGTTTGTGGGGCGCCCATTGGCGTCGTTGTCAGCACCCGTACAAACTCCCAATCTTTTCACTTTCGAGTCTCGTTATTTTCCTGGGTGATGATGAAATGATGAGGACAGCACAAGCAACCAGTGGCCGAGCGGCGAAAATCCGCTACCCGGCCGGGAATCGAACCTGAGACCCCGTAATCCAGAGGCAGCAACGGTAACCACTAGACCGTGAGCTGCGGACGTTTGTCTTCAGAAACGGCATAATGCCCGAGCATGAAACTTGTTCCCAAATTCTACAGCAGTCAGACATCATAGTATCGGCCTATAGTTTCCTTCTTGAAAAAGGAAATGACTTACGTTGTTTTCCAATCATTAAGCACGCTTCGCTTCTCAAGAAGCCTACGGTACACCGCTGCTAGAAGAGAACAACTTCTTTCGCATACTCTGTGTAGAATCGAACTGGTAGCCCATAAGGTCCAGAATGTGTATTAAATGACGTCCAATACGTAATTATCCAAGCTCCATAGAGATTCCATTATAAAACAAGAGAAACTGGTATTTTATCCCTTTAGACAAATAGTCTCTGGTGTGAATTGTATTTCTACTGGACATTCAATGGAGTATGAGAAAACAATGATTTTGTCCATAGCAACGTCTTTCTGGGACTCCATTATTAAAGAATCCGTAGAAATACGACTTGCGGAAAATCTGTTAAAGCGTGGCAGCGGCTACCAGCTGGACAGTGCATGGAATCCCATCATCTCCACGATTTGCTCAAATCGAAGACGACAGAGTGCATCGACGGCCGTGGCAAACAGCAACGCAGAGGGCGACTGAGTTCCGCTATTCCACCAGGGAGGGCGCTGCCGGCGGGCAGTGCGGTTCAACTATCAAGTTTTCGACGCATGCGTAGAATACTTACAGTACGCTATATATTGCGGAACGGAGGACGTTTTCGCGTCACCCGCCGCATCCACCAGCATCTCCGCCAGCACCGCCTCCTTCCCGTCACCCAGTGTGGCTTTCGGCCATCCTTCTCTTCCGACGATCTTCTCCTTCACCTCACTCATCTCCTTTCCGAACAGCTTAATTCCCGTCGCTCCGCAATCTTCCTCTCCCTTGACCTCGAACGCGCTTATGACCGCGTCTGGCATTCCGGTCTCCTCTTCAAGCTCCAAACCTTTGCCCTTCCCATTAACTACGTCCGTCTGATCGGTTCCTTTCTCTCCCGCCGTCCTTCCTATGTCACCATCCATAACACAGATTCCTACACCTTTTTCCCCTCCGCCGGTGTGCCCCAAGGCTCCGTCCTCTCCCCCCTTCTGTACCTTTTGTACACGGCGGACATGCCGCCGCCGTCGCCCCCCGTCCACCTCCTCCAGTTTGCCGATGACACCGCCTTCCTCGCCCTTGCCCCCACCCTACAACGCTCCCAACGCCTTCTCCAATCCCATCTTGACCGATTCACCGCTTGGTGTAACCAGTGGTTGCTCAAGGTCAATCCTTCGAAAACCCAGGCGATCATTGTAGGCAAAACCACCCCTTCCTTCCGCCTCCTTGATTTCTATCTCACCGTCTATGGCCGTCCCATCGCCCTCACTCCCACCCTTACGTACCTTGGCGTCACCCTCGACCGTCGCCTCTCCTGGACTCCCCATCTCCATACAATCCAAGCCAAGGCACGTTCCCGACTCCGTCTCCTCAAGCTCCTTTCCGGCCGTACGTGGGGTCTGGACCCTTACACAATCCTCCACACCTATAAATCCCTCATCCGCCCTATCCTTTGTTATGCCCATCCAGCCTGGATCTCCGCCCCCCCTACCTTTTATAAATCCCTCCAAATCCTTGAACGCCATGCTCTCCGCCTCGCCTATCGCATCCGTCTCCCCTCCCCCACGCGAATCCTGTATGATCTCATCCCCTTCCCCCACCTCCTCCTTTTCCTTGAAAGGATACGGATCCTGTACACCTCCCGTAAACTCGATCCTCCTCACCCGCTTGTCTCCCCAATCCTCTCCCATCCCCGCCCTCTGCCGCGCCTGTATTCCCACGTCCCGCCCGGTCTCTATCTCTCCACCCTCCTTACTCTCTCCCAAGGTGGCTTCCGCCAGCTCCCCCTCCCTGATGATGTCCTCCTCCCCTCCATCTACCCCTCCTATCAACTTTGACCCTGCCCCACCACCCACTTCCGGTGTCCTTTCCTTTAGGCACCCTCCCTCCCTCCCTTCTCTTCCCTTCCCACCCCTTCTTTTTCCTTTTCCCCCGTCCCCTCCCTCCACCACTTTCCCCCCCCCCAGGCTTCCCCTCCCCCTTCCTCCCTCCCCCCTTTCTCCCCTGCCTGTGGCATCTCCGCTCTCTCCTCTCCCTCTCCCACTCCCCTTCCTCCTCCTCCTCTCTTGGCAGGTCCCCGGACTCGCACACGCATGGTGAACATTCGCGCGCCGGAGATCATCGCCGTCAGTGTCTAGTGTGTGTGCTTCGTTTTGTGTTTCGTGCAGTTACAACTCCACTGTTCACATGTGCCATCGCAGCTCTCCGTGTTTTGTGCGCCGTGTCAACAAGTGTTAGTGTTTTTTCGTCCAACGTGAACGGCTTCTTGTTTTTTTGTTTTTTTGTAACTACTTTCTTTGCCCGCCATTTTTTGTATTTTCTGTGTCACCTATCTCATATTATTGTACCCCATACGGCTGAAGAGCGGCGTATGAAGCTGCTGCCAGCCCGCCTTGTATGAGGTGCTGAAAATTTCAATAAAGGAAAAAAAAAAAAAAAGACGTTTTCGCCAGTCTGCGACGGCTCACCTGAAGATGACTGACAGGTGCCCAGTTGAAATATCGTGCGAAGTACTGAACGACGACCGGCTGCAAGCCCGAAATTTGGCACTATATGGTAATACACTTGTTTAGTTCTCCAAAACACAGTAGTTTTATTTATCATTCTGGGACACTCTTTTGGGGAACCCCACCATTAGATCTGTGGCCTGAAACATACAATATAAAGCAAGATGTTAAAAGGCATACAGAACAACAACGCAGTGGATCTATGAAAGTTCTAGTGAAAATTAATGCAAGTTATAAACATACGCTTTACTGATATTTAACTCTGCCATCATTAGCAATGGCGACAAAAGACCTCATACTCTGCAATAAAGTTAGCGCTATAACGTGGGGTCGTTTCTGAGAATAGAGGGCTAATCAGAAGTCATGCATGCAGTAGGGGCATTTAAAACTGATTTAGCACTAAAATAGGTTTTCGAATGTAACGCGCTGAAATGTTACACTGTGTGTGGTAGATACAGAAAAATTTAATTGAAAAGCTACAGATGTATTATGACAATGAATACTTACACTGGTTGCAGGTGTACCACGATAACGTAATAGTAATACACTGATGGTAAAAGATCTTTTTGATGTGTTGTATAATGAACAATGGGTTTGTTTATAAATAACTTTTCTGCTGCCAGTCACGATTTTCTTTTCTTCATGTCTCACGACGCCTTTCGTGAAATGATTCCTATTTTTATGCAATGTTTTCGCTGCGTGATGCTCTGTTTTGTTTTGTCGGTTTTACTGCAACAAATAAGAAACGGCCAGTCTTTAGGTAGTTACCGTTTTTTACAAGTAATTAGCGGCGAAATTTGGAAGGCGGTGCCCTTACAGTTTTCCTATGGTCCATTTGTGTGGAGTCTCACACATGTTAAACATCATACACAGCTTTCAGTTCACTATATACATCGAGAATAATTTACATAAGTGAACAGTTACAAAGAAGATTTTAGATGTAGTTAACAGAGATAACGTTACAGGTCGTCCACAGAGTGCGATATGCTTTTCTACAGAAGATACTTATCTTACCAGTATGAGTTATAATTTGCTTTTACCTATTTTACAATGATGATTATTTCTATGTGTTACCATTTTCATTTAAGTATATTGTCGAAGCATCTGAAAAAATTCTCTGCTTTACTTTCGTATTTTTCATACAACATTTTGTCTAATATTTCCTATGATGTGCAAGTGACTCCAGGTCTTGTAACAAATCAATTTTATGTCCTTTGCTTAGCCAGTGGAGTGCTTTGACTTTTTGCTCTATTTATCCAAATGGGTGGCCTATATTACATATGTGTGAAGCTATTGTTGATGTGCGTCTGTTGTGTTTTGATATACTCTGTGCACCTGGTGTTGAAATTTCGGCCTGTTTGTCCTAGGCTGAACATGAAGCATTCATGGCATTTTATTTTGTATTTCCAGAGTCTGAGTATGGATCATGATTTCACTTTATATTGTCTATTAATTTTTATTGTAGTTTATTTGATATAGAAAACCCAACTTATACTCTGTGATTTCTGAAAACATCTTCAATCTTCTGTGATATATATTGCCAGTTTATGGCATGCTATATGTGTATTTGTTTTTATCTTTTTCTTCGGTTGTGCATTTTCTGTTTGGGTCCTTTTTCACTTTGCCCAGTAATGTGTCAACCATTGAAGCAGTGTAATTATTAGCAACTGCGACCTGTTTCACTGTATTTATTTCTCATTGCGTATTTTCTTGGTTCAAAGGTATTTTAGTTGCCCTATGTAACACTGATCTGTATGCTGCCTGCTTATGGATGTCCAGGTAACATGAGGTTGCAGGGATTGTGGTGTTAGTTATTATATTTTTCCTATAAATTTTGAATGTGCATGTGTTGTTGTTTCTTGTAAAGTTTAGGGCCAAGTAATTCAGGGTTTTGTTTAGTTCATGTTCCATTGTGAACGTAATTTTCTCATGTAGATTACTGAAGTAGTTTAGAATGTCTTTTATCTTTGGCAACCCTTTTCACTAACAGCAGTGTGTCACCTATATCTGTTCAATAAAATTCTGTGTTCTTTAGGCAGGGTTCAGGCCTACTAAATAACTTTTTTTCCAAGTGATTTTGTGTATATGTCAGCTATGATACCTGATATACGTGGCCCCATTGCTTGGCCGTCTGGTTGCTTATAAATGTTCCCATTAAAGGTGAAGTAGTTGTATAGTTGGAAACTAGTGTTAGCTGGAGGAGTTCCACAAATTCAGTAATCCCTGTGTATGCAAGCTTCTTATGTTTCATATGATTCTTTTCGATTGCAGTTGCAGCTTCTTGTGTGAGTGTGTTAAAGGTTGAAATTCTTAGGTAATATGAACTGAGCATATTAGAAGAAGTTTTGCCTTTTAATTCTCCAGCTAGTATCATGCTGTATTTTTATAGAATTTTTTGTTCCATATGTATAATTTTTCATCGGTATCTTATTCAGTTTCTGTGACAGTTTATATGCTGGGCTATTTAAAGAGCTTGGCACGAGACATGTTGGATTACCTTCTTCGTGTATTTTGGGCTGTGCTCAGAGATGCGGTGCCTTTAGATTCATGCAAGTAAGATATTTATTTTCAGTTTCTGTCAATGGGAGATGTGTGTTCTTTAGTTGTTCCTTAATTCTGCTCTGAAATAGTTTTTTGGGTGTTTTATAATATGCTGAATATTATTAACATTAAAGAATTCGTGTGTTTTGTCTGTGTACCCTTTTATTTCATTACAACTAACGTACTGCTTTTGCCTTTGTGATGATGGATTGGTTTTTCAGTTTATTATTTATGGAGTTTAGGGTTTTGTGTCATTTATTGTTTATTTAGATCTAAATATGTCTTTCTGCATATCTTTCTCAAGGAGCTTACTTACTTTGTGAGGTGTTGCTGCTTTCGTATTTTAATTTAATTTTGCAGCATCTGCTGCATATTTAGTTGCAACTGCTATCTGCTTTAGTGTATGCTTGTTGAGGTGAAGCTCTGTGTTTATTTTTGTCCTTTATGGAGTAAGTTATTTTCTCTTTGGTCAAATTTCATATCTTTTTTGTTCACCACTCTGCTGTAAAATGTGTATGTCTTTGTTAGGTATTATAGGGTTGGATTTGTTATTTTGTTTAGATGTCAAATACGAATGGAGCAACAGGTCACAAAGTAGGTAAGATTCCAGAGAAAGAAATGTTGCAACATAAATTTAAGGCCAAATATATAATAAATGATACAAAACCTCAAAAATCCAAAAATGACAAACTGAAAAACAACTTATCTGTATTCAAAAAGTCAAACAAAATCAGTACATTAGTTGTGATGAAAGAAAATGAGTACAAAGGCAAAACACATGGATTCTTTGATGCTAATAATATTCAATACATTGAAAAAGGCCCAAAAAATTTCAAAGTGTTGCTAAGGAACAACTAAAAAGCACACATTTCCTATTGTCAGAAACAGAAATAACTATCTTAGATTTATTAATCCAAAGGCACCATTCCAAGAGACAAAGATACACAAAGAAGGTAATACGATGTGTCGTGTGGCAGACTCTATAGACAGGCATGCATACAAATTGTCACAGAAACTGAATAACACACTGATGAAAAATTATATATATGAAACAACAGATTCTATTTAAAAACCCAGCATGATATTAGTTGGAGAACTAAAAGGCAAAAAATTCTCCCAATATGCTCAGTTCTTATAACTTGACATTAACAACATTGATTTAAAGATGCCCATACAATATGCTGTAACAGTAATCCAGAAAACCTTATGAAATATAAGAAACCTGCATACAAAGAGATTACTCAATGTATGGGACTATTCCAGCTAACACTTACTTAGAACTGCTTTACCTTTAGTGGCAATATTTATAAGCTACCAGATCGCCTAGCAATGGGAGCATGCATATCAGGTACCACAGCTGACAAATACATAAACCACTTGATATGAAAGTTAGTTAGCAGCCAAGAACCCTGCCTAAAGAAAACTGAATTTTATAGGAGATATGTAGAAGATACATTGCTATTAATGAAACAGGATGTCAAAGACATAACAGACATTCTAACCTGTTTTAATAATCTACCTGAGAAAAATACATTTACAATGGAACATGAACTTAAAAAAAAGGTTGAATTACATTGACCTACATATTACAAGACACAACAACACATGCAACTTCAAAATTTATAGGAAAAACAGAATGACCAACATCACATTCCCTGCAACTTCATGTCACCTACTTCATGTCATTCCAAGCATGTGTGTCAATTTGTACCTCTCTATCTACATTATTCCGCGATTTATTCACTTTTCAAATTTATACTGAGTTTTTGATCACCTGGTATGTATCATGTCGGTTTGCACCTGTATGGCAGGCAGGTGAGCGAAGTATATGCCTGGTCTAACTGCTTGACAGACAGTTACCATCTTACCATTACCACTGCATGAATTTATTCAACTCCAGATTTAAGATATTTGAAATGCATACAATGCTGTCTTTCGGATATACAGTTTCCTCAGTTACACATCAATTTTCGCTATCAGTAAAACTCTTATACTGGGGAGAGCATTGTTTGTCAGTGCCCATCTACTTATGATGTACTCTTTCATCCTGTGTAATTTGAGATTCTGGATACGAAAAAACTATATCTTCTTACACTATTCTAAGGCACTGTATATTGATGATTAGCAAATAATTATTTGCCTTTCTACTACTCTCAGATTTTGGTCTGTTTATCCTAAAGCCATATTCCTTGCTTAGCTTGTCTGGATATTTCTTTCAGCTGATCCCTCAAGACTTCGTTACATCCAATCCGAATGGCCATGTGGTCAACGAACCTCAGCATTTCTATAAGTACCCTCTGAAGCTTTATTTCTGTTCCGAAATTTTCTTTCCTTTAATTTATTTCTTTTCAGAAGATACATCTTAGTGTGGCAATTACCACGTCACCAGCCTTCTATATTTATTGAACATTATTAATAGCGTCTGTTACTGCCTTTTAAGATGTAAATAACTATGTATATGAGAAACAGAATGCATAGTGAAAAGGAAAAATAGAAGAAATGGACCACAACATATTTAATTAAACGTACAGTCAATAAATAATAATTCATTATCAGGACATAAATAGCAATCTCTTATTTGACATACACAAACTATTCTAATGTTACCAAAATATTCTTCGGTTAAGTTCAGTTCTTCAGTCTCCTTTATTTCGATGTCATCTTTCACTGCTCACACTAGGAACAGTTAATTGTACTCAGCCGGAAAATTTTGGGTATTTCAGCCAACAAGCTTTAACAAGTGGTTACACTGCCTACAACTGAATGCTGCCCTTTCTCAGCAGCGGAGGATTGCTTAATTAATCTTTTCAAGTGGCACTGTAAGGTTGCCTAAACACGCAGTGGGCTGAAGAACAGACGAATTATGTAATTCTCTGCAATAATTACTTAAGACTGTAGATTTGCGTTCTGATGGAAACTCAGTAATGACGGGACCAATAACTGCAACATCTTTCTACTTTTTTATTGTGCTCTTTATAATGAGAAGTAATGATACATTGAAGATCTCCATGAAGCAGGAAATACCGGCGCGATCAGTATTTGCAGTGTTGCTAACAAATTGAACGTCGCATGGAAGACTGATAGGACAATTCAGGATGCATAGGCTCTTTTTGAAGGGTTTAGAGAGTTCTTCTGGAGAATAGAACAACTGGGAAGAGATGTATATATTCAGATCGGTGCAGGATTGTGGGAACTATTTTGAAGAAGGACGAATCAGCTGCAACTAAACGCTCACTTCATATACTCTAAGTTGAGTCTGTATCCAACACGAAATGTGAAATCGAGTAGATAAGATGCAAAGATCATAAATGACAAGAAATTAATGTTTTCAGTAAATTTACGTTTGTTTGTTAAATGATTCTGAACTTTCTCATCATTATGAACGTTGCTCAAATGAATAAAAATAAATAATAATCGGTGTCGTAGAGAAGTAAGAACGAATAAGCTTTGCTCAGCTGAAAATCATAAACGTTATGAGGTAAGGTATGTGGCGGAGTGAAGGCATTTGTTTCTTTGGAAAAAGTGCAGTTTATTAGCTGGGTTCTTGCACAGTACCTCCTTGCCGAATAATACTTTAACAGACGTACTGTATCGAGAAATGTAGAATGAGAACGTAACAGAAAAGAATCGTTCCCTTCTGGAGTATAACTTCTGAAGTAGACGACAATGCAACCAGTTCTTTTGTAACATGAATAAGCTTAACGCGTGACCATAGTACTTCGAAAGATAGATGTTATATCACGTCGATTTCCATATGCAGATGTTGAATGCACAAGTACTTCTCAACCGTCTGTCAGAAAGATAGAAAATTAGTTCTTCTGCCTACATTACAGACAATATGCAGTGCAGGAATTTGCTGCTTATTCAGAGAGAGAAGCTGAGACAGGCCATCCTAATTATATCCAGAGCTGCTGAATATATCGAGAAGCGGTTTCCGAACAGTTACAGCGAACATTTAGCAAAATTTTCTGACATTTGGAAGCACTTTTTATCATTAATAGCTGCCAAATGAAAACAGAATTTTGAACCAAATGAAAAAATGTAAGTTTTCTTTGGCACTAGAAAAAGTCTTCGAAGAGGACTTTAACGACTTCATGTGTGCGAAACCTGACCATATAGTACATATAGTAACACGATAACAGTGCCGCAAAACAATGGCACGTAGTCAGAACAAAAAGTCTTACAAACGTCTGTCTTGGTGAAATATATGCAAGCAGACACGTGACTCAGGTATGGCTCGTTTGTTTACCTGTACGCTTGAAACCCATTAGCCAATGATCTGCCGCTGCAACAGACAGTTTGCTCGTGAAGCTGTTCAGATTTTCACGGCAGTCGAAAGAGTGGACATACATAGTTTGCGTCCTTGGGAATATTGCTGAACGGTTAGAGCAGCGTTGCGGTTGTATGCTCTAAAGTATCCCGGTCGTGCCTAGTTTTCGCGATGTGTCTTTGTAAACGTTAAGAAAACATTTAACAAAATGAAGCGTCAAAAATAAAATGAGCCAACGAAAATGAATAGCAACCGATGATAGAAATGCACCTAACATTATAGCACCGATAATACTCAAGCCACACATCACTATGAGGAAGCTACAATGTGCAAGAGGAATCAACCACAGAAAAGTCATGGCAACATCCCCCCGTACAGGTTACACAACTCGTGGGAATGGGGGAGGCTAGCTGTCATGGATTATTGCTGGCAGGAGTGGCATATTGTTGACGCAGCACGGTTCAAAGGCCCAGGCTACCACAATAGTGATATGAACTACCTCATGTCGTTACCCAGCAGTGGGACGCCTTACTCGCCTGCGTGACCAGAAGTGATGATGTGTCATAAAAAAAAACTAGACTGTGCAAATGTAAGTACTTGTCGTGCAGGCCTGGTAGTATCCTGTCTTCGATTGCTGCCGATGCCAATACATACATACTTCATGCCAGTCGACAGTCCCATGTGGGCCAATTAGTTTAGTCTACATCCAGCTGCTTCACCTTCTAGCTACTGAGGCTCGAGCGGGAGCCATCAGGACGGGATCACCTGCGTAGTTTTTTCATCCAGTCTCAGACTCTGTAGGGGGTCCTGGCTCAGGCAGTGAGCATTTTCACGCTGCACACCTAACTGTCCGTGGGAGAGGACGACTATTCTACATACATGTCTGTGGCCTGATTCGTCTAGCATGAGCAAGGCTACTGGCGCCACTAATTCTCTCAGACAACTTGCAGCAGTCTCGGTGACCTCTCTCTGCTGAGAGTCGAGCGTGCTGCCGTCTGCCTGCTAAGGATGCCGTGCTTCTTCATTGCTGTTTGTTTGTTTGAGCAACTCACTGAATAAAGAATGTGTTAGCTGTTGATGCATTTCTGATTCCACGACCACCAAGTTGATGGTGTTACACAACCCATCGTCTCATGTCTCGAGTTAAGAGACGGCCATCCTAACAAGTAATAGCGTATGCATCCCAGCGCTATTACTATGGTGTCATATGAGAGCCAGTGACAATGAGCGATGGTGTTGGTCATCGCTGAGCATAGCTACCTCAGTGCGGTGAGTGAAAACACACTATTATTGACTACTTGTCTTCCTAATGATGGCCAGTAATTCAATGTTTGGATTAGAGGGTTGGTTTTAGGATTTTTTTCGTGAAAGTTGACTGAGGCAGTGACTTGAGTCAATTCAGGGAGTACACTAAAGAGACGGTATATGCCCAGTTAGGTGAGGCCGGTGCAGTTTTCCCAGACATAATGCTCCGAGCGGTCAGACTTTAGACGTGATATGTTTCAAATGTATGTCTAGAGAGTACAAAGTATTCACATGGTCAATGCTCAGGTGTAAGGACTACGTGTACTTGTAGTCACGAGCGTGACATTGTTATCAATATTTTGTTTCCCTGTGATATTTACCCATTGTAATTTTCCTATTGTATTTTTACCTCTTGGTGCAGTAACGCGCCTTAAATTTAGCAAACCAGTGGGACTAAAAGTTACCACTACGGAATCAAGTTCAGTTAGACCAAATGGCTCATATGCAAGTGCATAATAAGGACTTACACAAACATACAGATGACTTAAAAGAGAACAGCTCTTCATCTAGTATGTCAGTACCCATGCTGGATGCCAGTCCCACAACCATCATGTATCCTTCTTTTGGGTAAAGCAGGGGACGACGTGT
The DNA here is from genome assembly GCF_021461395.2 of Schistocerca americana. Taxonomy (NCBI): domain Eukaryota; kingdom Metazoa; phylum Arthropoda; class Insecta; order Orthoptera; family Acrididae; genus Schistocerca; species Schistocerca americana. The sequence goes on along the minus strand of NC_060122.1, from coordinate 643,849,838 downwards.
TGGTGTGGTTTATTAGTCAAAGGGCAGTTGTTACATATGGCCAATTTACGCTTTGTTGGAGATGTGAAAAGATATGTGATGTATAATGAGAACTTAAGAAATGTACAGACGTTTGAAGTTGTAGTGGAACGCTTGTTGCAGCGTTATAGGAGTAAAAGTAGTTGTTTGTATTAAGGGGAGCAGTTAAATAGTACATCAAAAGACAGGCGGAGTTCATTGAGCGCTCCGTGGATGGAATTAGAATGCTTAATGTGGATACAAATGAGATAACAGAAAGTGATTATACTAATAAAATTCTTCTGTACAAGGTGGAACTGAGTGTGTTGGACACATTACCGTGGGGATTACCATCAAATGTACTGAGGGAGATAGGGGCGGAATTTCCGAAAGAGTTAGCGAGAGTCATTGGAACAGCAACGGAATAGTAAGAAATACAGTGAACCTTGTCAGCAATAGAAAGGGAATTTTTCCGATGACGTCAAATGTCACCGATGTGACCGATCATATTACATACGGTAGAACTGCCATCAGCGGCAGAGCGGAAAATGTGGACCGGGAACGAAACTGTAGCCAGAGTAGGGAACATAACGGAAAGACATGGAACGAAAGTGACACATGCCGTTAAACGGCCACCGAACGGCGCTCCCAGTACGTTTCAACAACATTGAAAGATGTGTTGAGGCGGAACTTTGTTGATTAGTTTAATGGATGGAAGCAAATATAAGTTCTAATGGAATACAGATTTGCATATGTCTGTCGCAAGTTTGGACTTCATAGGAAAGAGGCGGTTAAGCCCACTACAATGTAAATTGTGTAGGGTGGGAGATAGTGACACGTGTTCACCGGGATCCGCGATACTGAGTTTTCTTGCAATGGGTACCGTGCAATATTAAGGCTAGATTTTCTATATGAGTGTTTGATACCTTGAACTTCGGCAGCTTAGACTAGAATTCGACGGGATCGTTCCATTAGAGGTGAAGGTTGCTGTCGCCTCAACACTACACGTGGTTCATCTCTCATGAAAGGGGAACAAAACAAACTGCATGCAGGTGTACTAAGAATTGAGTAGTGTGGTAAGTACAACAAAGTACAGGGAAACATCTATAACTGAGCGTAGGAACTGATTCCCTGGTAAAAATGTTAGGTGTGGTTGAGCCACTGAAGGAGAATGATGAAGTAGATGCATGGTGTTTTGTACACATGAGTGTTGTACGTGTCCGGGAGATATACGGTGAGCAGGTTGTGTCTGTCAGAATAGATAACTTAGGGATTGAAGACATGAACTTGTCTAAAGGATTGTTGGTCGCCAATCTTGAAATTTTGGAAGAGAATGATATGGATCGGGTAAATCCGGACCCTGATTATTAGCAAGGCGCCGGTGTAAATGCATTACTGGTAAGAGTGGAGTAGCATTGGATAGTTGTCCTTAGAGTCTGAGGACCAGTGTAAACCTCATTTACCTCTGTCATTGACATCGATGATGCAACACATTCACAACTGTGTATGAGTTACCTGTATATCATAAACCATACCATGTACCTCATAACCAACAATTGTTGAGGGAGGAGGTCATTAATCAACAGTTACGGGATGGTATCATTGATCAAAGTGTCAGTCTTTGGGGACTACCAGCAGTGATTGTACTATTGAGGCGTGTGGACGGAAACAAAGGGTATGAGTTTTGGTGTCGCTATGTACATCTCAGTATACCTCAACAACCAAACAATTACAGACGTTTACTCAGTCATAAATATAACAGAATCTTTGGACAATTTAGGCTAGTGAAACTATTTTGTCACAAGGTAAATGTAGAACAACTATCATCAGTTATAAGTAGCAGTGGAAAACCAGCCTAAACCGGAATTTATGGCTCCTTTGGGACACTGCCATTCGAGTAAAGAATGCACCAGCCACATTTCAGCATTGTTGGATGGGTTTTTGCAAAGGATAAAACTGAAGCAATTTATGGCCTATCTGGATGAAAATATCTCTGCAAAGTATATGGAGGAGAATGTGTAACGATTAAGGGAGATATTTAAGAGGTTACATACAGCGCACCTGACTGTCAGTATAGAGCAGTGCAGCTTCATGCTACAGGAACTGTATTTAGAACACGTGACTGGTCATGAAGGGATCCAAACATACCCTAGTTTGGTGAGAGCTGTACAGGAGTTTTAAGTGCAGCGTACAGAGAAGAAGTTAAAGTCATTCTTGAGGTTAGTGAATTATTATTGTCTCAAAATTTGATCGAATAGCATGACGTCTTACTCACATGTTGAAAAAGAAGTGAAGTTTCATTAGTACAATTTTAAACACTATCGTCAGGTATAATTTTATTATCAGTTTACTGGCAACCGGTTTGGACGATACACTTCATTGCCAATGAATTGACAATGAAAGTGTAGTTGACGGTGGTGTTGAAAATTTTAATATTCCTTTCACCTGCGGTCCTCTCCATTTATTTAACAAAGGTGAATATGCCGAAAATAAAGTTCCATTGGGCACCAGAGTTTGAAAATGTGGTAGGTAGACTAAAATAATAGTTAAGAGCTGGTCTGGTGTTGGTTTTCCCAAATTATGAAAAAGAGTTCATATAGTCTCGTGACATAAGTAATCATTTGCATGGCTATGTTTTCAGTCAAAAAGTACGCCAGTTGAACTTCTGGGATGTTTAACACCAGTTAAATAAAAGGGGAAGGAATAATTCTGCTGCAGTAATGGAAATGATGAGCTCCATATAAGACATAGCCAACTTCTTATGTTACCTGTATAGCAGAAAACTTAAAGTAATAATGGACCAAGCAGCAATAAATCGACTGCTAGGATTGAAAGATCTGTCAAGAAAATTAACGAATTGAGCACTGAACCTTAGTGAATACGATTTTCAGGTAATTCATCAAACTGACAAGAATTATAGGGATGCAGATGGTTTAAGAAGGAAGTCCAATGTGTTACGAAGAGTGGGTCACACGATAGAATGATAGAAAGTGCAATCAGCTAAAGAGGAATGTAAACTATCTGCTATGCCAGCGCGGTTCATTATGCATGACGATGTGTTAATACAAGTAGACAAAACTTGGACCGTGTGTTGTATTTCCAGCCATGTTACGTGAGAAAGTATCGAAACTGACACTTGATGATGTGTTATCAGGTCATGGGGGCCACAGAACGACATTTGACCGGGTAGCACTGGTGACGTAAACTGGACGTGTAACAACAAGCGAAGAATTGTGTACCGTGTGCACAGCATGCTGAACTGTAAAGTCAGCATACTTCGCTACAGAGATTACTGGACGCTAGCAAGCCATTTGAAATGATTAGTATGGACATCCTAGGTTCTTCTCCATAAACATTATTAGGGAATTGCCATGTGCTGTCAGTAATAAATCATTTTCTCCACTGAGTAAGATAGCTAGCCATCCAAAGTAAGAAAGTGAATACAGCTGACTCAGACAAAGGTAAATAGTTGGTTGCTGAAATTCAGTTTTTTGGTGACATTAACTGCTTGTGAGGCACTAATTTCACTTAGAAATTAATGAACCAACTCTGTCATTTATTCCATAATTGCGTGTTAAAGGCAAAAGCAATGCATGCGCGGGTGAAAGGAAGACAGAACGAGTCAGACAACAGGAAATATGTTAAGTGAATACGTGCATAACCACCATAATGATATGAATACACTGTTACCATATTGTGTTGTCATCCTGTGAGGTAGTGTATGATTGGAAAATGTCATCACCATTCGAGAGAGTGAAGCTTACAATAAGGAAGAACGGAAATTCAGTAATATATTTCAGGAGAATCTTGTGGTGGGATAGTATGGAAGCAATTATAAAAACTAATACAAAACGCTCGAACATAAGGAAAAGAAAAAACTTGATGCAAAGCAACCTGAGCAACTTTTAGGACAGTGCGTGATGTTGGCAAGCCTCTACACATCCCAAAGAGAAAGACAAAGAAATTATTTACTTGTTTCAAGGCCAATATCAAGTAACTGGAAATGATCTCACTGATGAATGTGAAACTACAACTTACTTCTAGTGCAATGGTCGTACATTTTGGGGCGCATCATATTCACTCACACTGTTCCTGATAACAATCCTGAAAAAGTGAGGGAGTTAGCAATGGAGAGGCAATGCTGCAGGTAGAACAAGTTACACCTGAACAAACTATATGCATATATTAAAGCCAAGAAGGGGAGTATGATTAAGGCTTCACTACTTCAGGTAGCACCGTCAGCAAGGATGGTTACAAAGTCAATCACGTTATTGAGGCTGTTACATCTGCACAATTGTGGAGGGGTAGGTTCCTTTCAGATAGGGCCACTGGAGAGTGTGGTACTTTTCGTACTTTTCATCCTACAAGAAGATGTTGACACAACTTATCACCTGCGGGTATTGAAATTGACATACAAATCATGGGGTTAAGGAAAGAGGTTTGTGCGTAGGTTGTACGAAGCTTTGATGGTGTTACACATAGAAGCCAGAAGGAAGAGGTTACAAGACGAAATACAAAGCTAACACCAGGTACTGCATGTCTCTTCTAATAACTTCTGGGAACAATTGCAGCAGGTTTTGGACTTGGTTCTATAGACTTCGAAGAGATAGAAACGGGGGTGCACAGGTTTAAGAGGTAGATTTTTGAAGACTATTTTTGAAACTGCAACTGCAGGCGTTATATGGCAGGTAAATGATGCTTTGGTTCAGGTACAGCGAGAAGCGGAAGGAATCAGAATATCGGCAGAATTACATACTGCTCAGCTGGCCAACCTGGAACAAATGATGATAAATAATACCAGGTTGTTGTAAGGGTCAGCAGCTGAACTGACCAGCTGTGTGAGGGCAGCAAACAGCTCTGTTAATCGAGATCTTAGCATAATTGAATGCCCAGTCGTCGAAAGCGTTGGGGATGCTCACATAGAGGTAACTGAGTTACAGGAAGATATACACCATGCAGTGCATGGAAAACTAGCCATTACCCTGTTAACAGTAGTCTGTGATTCGATGGATGTACATTCTTCCAAAGGGTGAGAGTGTTGCAGTAACACTTATCTGTCTTGACTTCACAATCGATGGCAAGGCAGAAAAACTTGCTGCCTATGGAATCCTGGGCTATTGCTGATACAGAATTCTGCAAGGGTCCACTTCACTGCAGTGATTACTTGAATTACCTCATGCCATGGCTCTGTACTGCACTGCTTTGGTAGTGTGTGTGACAAAAAATAATTTCCTGTCGTAACAAAATCGAGTCAAGTAGTATGAATAATTTATTGCCTGGGCCTAGCAGTATCTTGTCTTCGACTTCTGCTAATGTGAATACTCACTTCATGCTAGGTGACTGTCCCATGTGGGCCAATCAGCTTTGACCACACCTAGCTGCATCATCCACTAGCTGCTGCTGAATGAGTTGCTACAAGATCTGTTGTTTCTAGGGTTCAAGACAGAGCCATCGAGAGGGGTCACATCCAAAATGGCCTCATTCAGTCTTTGGGAAACTACAGGTGCCCCTGGGTCTGGGCCTGTGCACTCGAACACTTCACACCTGACCGTCCATGGGAACAGCTGGCTATTGTGCACACACTGCTGGGACCTGCCACGAATCAGCAAGACCACTGGTGCTGCTATTTAGTTGAGGCATCATACAACCACCCTAGTGTCCTTACACTGTCATTAGCTGAGCATGCTGCAGTATGTTTGCTCGGACTGCCACAGTTGTCTGGGGGTTCAGTATACAGGTCTTCTAGTTCATGCCAACAGTCATTCTACTAGTGACTCATTGAATAAAGAATGTGTTGAGAAATGCGGCGTTATTGATTCTACGACCGCTGAGTTGCTGGTGTTATACAATCCATTATCCCATGTTAACTGTCACAATACCAGATTGGGGGTTACTATATGCTCACATTTTGAAAATATTGTAAACTAGTCAGTTATTTTACATTTTAAAATTCTGGAAAACGTTTTTTTGTTTTTAATGAAATTTTCTCAAAAATTTTATATGTTTTAATTTTTAAGTTAATTTTGACCTATAAAAGTCTCAGTAGTCACTTTCCACAACGAATGCAACATTCAATAATTTCACGTTCAGGATCCCACTTGCACATCAATAGCTCTTTAAAAATTATGTTGTGGGTAAAAGTAAAAAATAATGAACGAAATTTACATTTTTTAAGTTTTTCATGGTCATAAAATACCCCCTGCAGTAGTGCTCGTTATTAAAAGAGCAATGGTTTTGCAACGAGTATGCTAAATTATATTTTCTGGACCCTTCTTACAATCAGCATGTCTTTAAAAAGTATGTTGTTCATATAAGTCAACAAAAATTAACTAATTTTGTTTTTTTAATTTTTTTTAGACTGGCGATATCGTACCCCTCCCCCAGTTTGGCAATGAACATTATGGAAAATGTGTTGCTCGCGTTAAGAGATCGCTGTTGTGTTAAGTAACTCCCCCTCCCTCCCTCCCCCCATCCCCTGCGCAATCACGGAAGCGTTCTGCTTGTACTATTCTTCAATGCCTTTAATCGACAACTTTTTCTGCAGTGACTCTTCGCCCTGTATCATTGTACTGCTTCCATTTCATACAACAGGACAGACGTTTGTGTGAACTCTTCTCCTCACTGTGGAACTATGGGTTGTGGCATAGTTATCTGCTTTCTGTTGTATCAGTTCTACAGACATTTTGTTGCTGAAGACTTCCTCAGATGTCCTTAAGATACCACAGAAAAAAGTATAAATTCTCAGTTAGTAGAGAGAACCAAATGTGTGTCATATGACCACAGATCAACATATTTACTCTTTCTGGATGCAGCTACAGGTTTTTGGGTGGCCTGCTCAGCTGTTTCGCTCCTCACAGACAGGGTAGCTGTTGGAGTACGCGAAAGTGCTTAGTTGACTCTCCTGGGACAAATTTCTCCATAGAAACTTGGGAAACTTGATTTAATTTTAGCGGTGCTAGTAATCGTAAAGCAACTGAAATTTGTCCAGAAACGTGCCACATGAAGAGAAAGGAAACAATGGAAAATGGATGTTACGTTGGCTGGATAACGAGGTCCATTTGAAGCCCACGGGCCCCAACGTCTCTGTCTGTAACCCCTGGAATGTAGTCGGTGTGGGACCTGCTGGCAGGGCATCGCGTGTCAAACATAGCTGTCTCGCGGGGCAGAGTTGTCACCACAGACGCCGTTGGCGCTGCCCGACGTGCGTCTGCCGCGGCAGCGCGAGTGCCGCCGGGAGCCGCCGTCGGTGGTTGCGTTGGTGGCGGTGGTGCCGCTGGTGGCGGCCGTGGTGTTGGTGGCGGCGGTGCTAGAGGTGGCGGTACCCTTGCGGCCCAGCGGTTCGGAGCCGCCAGCGCGCCTGGAGCGCCGTCGACCGCAACACAGACGCGCGAAGCCGTTGCGGAACTTGGACGACATGAGGTTGTACAGGATGGGGTTCACCGCCGAGTTGAGGTAGTGCATGGTTCGGCAGAAGTATAGCAGGTTATAGTAGCCCTCCATGCCGAGCGACATGAGCGCCTCCGGCGGCGCCACGATGATCCACAGCGTGAGCGCACGGAACGGCAGCAGGCACACGAAGAACGACACCACGACCGTGCCCAGCATCAGCACCACCTGTGGGCAGGCGAAGACACTAACAGGTCAGCTGGCACTGATGCCTCCACACGTCCACTGGTTGGAATAGGAAACACAATTAGCTCGTGTAAATTGTGTTATCGTATAAAAGAGTGTATCGAAAATAATGCGCAATAATTAGGGGACTCTAACACAAAGTTGTTGACCCGGACATTCACACTCCTACCACTTCCCCCATCACAGGTAATGTCGACTTTTGTTACTATTTACAGGGTGTTACAAAAAGGTACGGCCAAACTTTCAGGAAACATTCCTCACACACAAATAAAGAAAAGATGTTATGTGGACATGTGTCCGGAAACGCTTAATTTCCAAGTTAGAGCTTATTTTAGTTTCGTCAGTATGTACTGTACTTCCTCGATTCACCGCCAGTTGGCCCAATTGAAGGAAGGTAATGTTGCAATTGTGCAATCACGTCATCAACACAGATCTTCTGTGAACGTTTGGGCAGGCATTGTTGGTGATGCCTTGATTGGGCCCCATGTTCTTCCACCTACACTCAATGGAGCACGTTATCATGATTTCATACGGGATACTCTACCTGTGCTGCTAGAACATGTGCATTTACAAGTACGACACAACATGTGGTTCATGCACGATGGAGCTCCTGCACATTTCAGTCGAAGTGTTCGTACGCTTCTCAATAACAGACTCGGTGACCGATGGATTGGTAGAGGCGGACCAATTCCATGGCTTCCACTCTTTCCTGACCTCAACCCTCTTCACTTTCATTTATGGGGGCATTTGAAAGCTCTTGTCTACACAACCCCGGTACCAAATGTAGAGACTCTACGTGCTCTTATTGTGGACGGCTGTGATACAATACGCCATTCTCCAGGGCTGCATCAGCGCATCAGGGATTCCATGCGACGGAGGGTGGATGCATGTATCCTCGCTAACATTTCCTATAACAAAGTGTTTGAAGTCACGCTGTTACGTTCTGTTGCTGTGTGTTTCCATTCCATGATTAATGTGATTTGAAGAGAAGTAATAAAATGACCTCTAACATGCAAAGTAAGCGTTTCTTGACACATGTCCACATAATATATTTTCTTTCTTTGTGCGTGAGGAATGTTTCCTGAAAGTTTGGCCGTACCTTTTTGTAACACCCTGTATATTTACTAAGTATTGTTATGCAGTTAGTACAGTTCGAATATATTTAAGTTTTATTTTCATGAGGTATGATTCTGGGGTGTTGCTTTTCATTTTCACGTGGAAGGAGCGAGTACTTCGGCCGACTGAATTTCGTCTGTTACTGTTTGTAAACTGACCACCATTACCTCTGGCATGCAAGTCTAGGATCGTAAGAAACTGCACTTCGAGGCGTCGGTATGCTGCTGATCCTTGTTTCATAATAATAACTTTCGTCAATTTTTTGTTTTTGTTTCACTATTAAATCTTTGAGGAAAAGAAATGTTCACATATTAATTAGTTCCACTGAGCTGAATGTAATACATCTGAAGGGAGTATTGATATCAGGCAGTCAGGAACTTGTACAAATAGTCCCTGGTCAAGCTGTTGTGCCGTTTGATTATCTCAATAGGTTCTCTAATTTTCCGATGATACATCCTTGGAACTGTATCTTGTCAGTGACAATCGAAATAGGATGGTATGTAGGGATGAGAAATCCAAGAATCAGACAGTATAATCGATCTGAAGAGAACCGGTACAACGATTTTCGAAACGTCCACTTTATAGCATTTCGTGATTCAAAGTGACTTGTTACAATACCCAAAATTATGTTAGTAACATTGATGCTGGGTGTGGAAGCCTACATATATCACCATGCATCAATCGACTATATCTAGAGGCAGAGCTGAAGGATGTCACATACTGTGTTACGAGGAAAACAAGTACACCATACTGCAGAAACTAAATTGTTAGCCCTTAAAAGTGCAAGGCCAGGTACGTCAAAAAATAAGGAAATATTAAATACTATGTACCTACAAAACAGTTGGAAGAATGCATGATTAAATTTGTAGGTGATTTAGAGTAATACTGGATGCTAAATTTAGCGCACAGAGCTGCAACCTTTTGTAACAACAATGGCTCTGATATGAGTAGGGTGTGAGTGGAACTGGTCTTGGATAATAGATCAGGGCACGTCATACATGCTGCTTCAATCCCTTGTCTGTGTTATATCATGTATAATTGCTGGATAAAGCCATTATCCTAACGTGTCCGCTATCCTGGACCATATATTTTCTATGTGTGTGAGATGTGGATAAAGTGCTGCTCAAGGCTACAGCCGAACACCCTCTGTATCGAGGTAGGTCAGGACAGGACGAGCAAAACAATATCTTACGTTATCTATATGAAAGTAAACGTCACGGTGACCTCGAAAGCAGGGCGCAGACAGCCATTGGCCTTAACACAATGGAAATGTCGCGGCCGACGTCCGTATTATGCGAACTATGTTGTCTACTGAATGACACTCCAAACTACAGCCCAGTGTGCTGGGTGCATATGATGACGACGAATGTAATATGGTGATGTACGTTCCTTTCAGAGGATATACACAGATACCTGATGCTTTATGCAGAAACAGTCCTTGTGAAAGGACTAGAAATTTTACTCCTGTGTCCCGTGTTCTCCCCGGGCGCACTACCGTTAGTTAACCTCTCTCACCTGCACTGTCATCGGAAGCAGCGACAATGGTCACCACGCTGACAGTTATCAACTGTATGTGTGGATGCCTGCATTGTTTCAAACAAGCAACAGCTCCATTTAGTGACCCAAGGTACGTGACATAGGTGTACGGTCATTTGTGGCGAAGGATATAATATTTCTGTCCTTCGGGGTGTTTACTCGCATGTAGCTACTGACAGCCTGCATTTGGTGATTTAGTGCCCTCCTGAACCAATAGATTCCATATTTATCGACTCCCAAGAAACACTAGCAGCAAAATCACGCAGTGATGAACTACAGTCTAGATAGGTCATGATCCTGCCACTGGCTAATTCTGACACTGTTGGTAGATGTTTCTCCTTCTCACACCAAGCGTAAGACTCCGTCTGAACAGGCCTCCGAAGGACCAACGGTTCCAATCGACCGCCGTGTCGTGCTCAGCCCATAGGCGTCACTAGATGCGGATATGGAGGGGCATGTGGTCAGTACAGTGCTCTCGTGGCCTTTGCCAATATTCGTGACTGTAGTCGTTACTTCTCACTCAAATAGCTCTTCAATTAGCCACAAAAACGGCTGATTGCACCCTGCTTGCGGACAGCGTACGGCAGATCCGAATAATGACCCATCCAATTGGTAGACAACCAGACAGCGCTTAACTTCGGTGCTCTGACAAAAACCAGTGTTACCACTGCGGCAACGCCGTTTTCGTAATTCGATATTCTCACAATTAAACCAGTGCGAAACTTTCCTTATACACAGAATGTAGGTGGCGTTACTCCTAGCTACACTCATGCTCATAAAATAAGGATAATGCTGATACATGGTGAAACAACGCTCTGGTGGGCGGTTTCTGGGTTTAAATCACTTCGGGGTATGACCATGCGGTGCATTTGACCTGCGGTCGTCGCACGGTGGCGCTGGCAGCAGTCCACATAGGCAGAGGTGTGTCAGAGTACGGTGCAGCGAGTAAGTGTGCATACGTTTTCAGACGTGCAAACGGTGACTGTGTGTTGAAAATGCCTCAAAGAACACATGTTGATGACGTTATGAGGGGTAGAATACAAGGGCGACTGTAGGCCGGTCAAACACAGCAGGCTGGTCCCGGCGGAGGTTCGAGTCCTCCCTCGGGCATGGGTGTGTGTGTTTGTCCTTAGGATCATTTAGGTTAAGTAGTGTGTAAGCTTAGGATTGATGACCATAGCTATTAAGTCCCATAAGATTTCACACACATTTGAACAAACACAGCAGGTCGTAGCAGGGGCCCTCCGTATGCGACAAAGTGTGATCTCACGATTATGGCAACGATTTCAGCAGTCAGGAAACGTGTCCAGGCGCTAAAGTACGGGACGTCCACAGTGTACAACACCACAAGAAGACCGATATCTCACCTTCAGGGCCTCCAGAAGGCCACGGAGTACTGCAGGTAGCCTTGCTCGGGACTTTATCGCAGCCACTGGAACATTTGTCTCCAGACACACGGTCTACAGACGACTGAACAGACATGGCTTATTCGCTTGGAAACCTGCAAGGTGCACTCCACTGACACCTGGTCACAGGAGAGTACGCAAAGCCTCGTGTCAAGAACACAGTACATGGTCATTGGAATAGTGGTACCGGTTAATGTTCATGGACGAGTCCAGGTACAGTCCGAACAGTGATCCTCGCCGGGTTTTCATCTGGCGTGAACCAGGAACCAGGTACCAACCCCTTAATGTACTTCAAAGGGACCTGTGTGGAGGTCGTGGTTTGATGGTGTGCGATGGGATTATGATCGGTGCATGTACACCCCTGCATGTCTTTGACAGAGTAACTGTAACAGGTCAGGTGTATCAGGTCGTCATTTTGCACCAGTATGTCCGCCTTTTCAGGGGTTCAGTGGGTTCCAACTTCCTCCTGATGGATGATAGCGCACGCCCCACCGAGCTGTCAGCGTGGAGGAGTACCTTGAAACAGAAGATATCAGGCGAATGGAGTGGCCTGCCTGTTCTCCAGACCTAAGCCCCATCGAGCACGTCCGGGATGCTCTCGGTCGACGTATCGCTGCACGTCTCCAAACCCCTAGGACAATTCAGGAGCTCCGACAGGCACTGGTGCACGAATGGGAGGCTGTACCTCAGCAGCTGCTCGACCACCTGATCCAGAGTATGCTAACCACTTGTGCGGTCTGTGTTCGTGTGCATGGTGATCAAATCCCATATTGATGTCGGATTACATGTGCAGAAAACAGCAGCGTTTTGTAGCACATGTGTTTCGGGACGGTTTTCTCAACTTATCACCAATACTGTGGACTTACAGATCTGTGTCGTGTGTGTTCCCTATGTGCCTATGCTATTAGCGCCAGGCCGGCCGAAGTGGCAGTGCGGTTAAAGGTGCTGCAGTCTGGAACCGCAAGACCGGTACGGTCGCAGGTTCGAATCCTGCCTCGGGCATGGATGTTTGTGATGTCCTTAGGTTAGTTAGGTTTAACTAGTTCTAAGTTCTAGGGGACTAATGACCTGAGCAGTTGAGTCCCATAGTGCTCAGAGCCATTTTTTATTAGCGCCAGTTTTGTGTAGTGCTACGTTGTGTGGCACTTGCACTGACAGGTTGGTTATTTTTACATCGAAGCGTGTGGTACATTTCATGCCAACTCGACGTTTTCTGCTTACTGCCTTTCTGGCGTTGCAGTTTTAAAGGCAAGCAATGTGAATTATGGAACTGCCTTAAGGTTGAGTGGCAACATTTTCATGTTCATGCCTGACAGAAAGTAAAGCCCTAACCTCCGACTTTGTAGGGAATACTACTCTTGAAGCTGAGCCAGGCAAGGGAACCTCATAGGAGTTGGTCTCAGATTCAGTCTGTCCCAATATCTCTCCGCGTCGACTTCACACAGGGTTTTTTCTACAGTCGCAGTGTAACCTACAGGACCAGCAAGCGCGGCTAACCTACAGCGCCAGGTGCCGGGCGGCTTACCTGCTTCCGGTAACGGTAGTGGTTGTGCTGGTGGTGATGGACGATGTCGGGCGCCTCCATGAGGTGGCGCGCGATGACGCTGTAGAGCGCCACCAGCACGACGAGCGGCAGCAGGAAGAAGAGCGAGATGGCCGCCACGAAGAAGGCGGCCGCCCAGAAGGTGGCCGCCTCCGTCAGGCAGATGGCGACCACGCTGCCGTCTGTGTACTCCGCCAGCTCGTACGACGACAGCGCCGTCACCGGGCTGCGGACACGCACCGTCCCGGGAGCCAGTGTGGGCGCAGCATTTCCCTCTAGTATCACTCCGTATTCTCGTACTAGACAGGTTTACTTGTTAAAGCATAGGTTCATAATGTCGTAGGGGTTGTAAGGTTTAGCAAATTAAATTAAAATCGTCAATGTGTGGCTCAGAGGCTCAGTGAACTGTGCTTATACATTGGTGGAGCGTACATTGTCCCAATAGCATCAACGTCCTCTCCTACAGTGGTGGAAATCGGTATAAAGGCAGAGTTCCTACGAAAGTACACAACTGGCCATTAAAATTGCTACACCAAGAAGAAATGCAGATGATAAACGGGTATTCATTGGACAAATATATTATACTAGAACTGACATGTCATTACATTTTCAAGCAATTTGGGTGCATAGATCCTGAGAAATCATTACCCAGAACAGCCACCTCTGGCCGTAATAACGGCCTTGATACGCCTGGGCATTGAGTCAAACAGAGCTTGGATGGCGTGTACGGGTACAGCTGCCCATGCAGCTTCAACACGATACCACAATTCTTCAAGAGTAGTGACTGGCGTATTGTGATGAGCCAGTTGCTCGGCCACCATTGACCAGACGTTTTCAATTGGTGAGAGATCTGGAGAGTGTGCTGCCAGGGCAGCAGTCGAACATTTTCGGTATCCAGAAAGACCCGTACAGGACCTGCAACATGCGGTCGTGCATTATCCTGCTGAAATGTATGGTTTCGCAGGGATCGAATGAAGGGTAGAGCCACGGATCGTAACACATCTCAAATGTAACGTCCACTGTTCAAAGTGCCATCAATGCGAAGAAGAGGTGACCGAGACATGTAACCAATGGCACCCCATACCATCACGCCGGGTGATACGCCAGTATCGCGATGACGAATAAATGCTTCCAATGTGCGTTCACCACGATGTCGCCAAACACGGATGCGACCATCATGATGCTGTAAACAGAACCTGGATTCATCCGAAAAAATGACGTTTTGCCATTCGTGCACCCAGGTTCGTCGTTGAGTGCACCGTCGCAGGCGCTCCTGTCTGTGATGCAGCGTCAAGGGTAACCGGAGCCATGGTCTCGGAGCTGATAGTCCATGCTGCTGCAAACGTCGTCGAACCGTTCGTGCAGATGGTTGTTGTCTTGCAAACGTCTCCATCTGTTGTCTCAGGGATCGAGACGTGGCTGCACAATCCGTTACAGCCATGCGGATAAGATGCCTGTCATCTCGACTGCTAGTGATACGAGACCGTTGGGATCCAGCACGGCGTTCCGTATTACCCTCCTGAATCCACCGATCCCATATCCTGCCAACAGTCGTTGGATCTCGAGCAGCGCGAGCAGCAATGTGCGATACGGTAAACCGCAATCGCGATAGGCTACTATCCGACATTTATCAAAGTCGGAAACGTGATGGTACGCATTTCTCCTTCTTACACGAGGCATCACAACAACTTTTCACCAGCAACGCCGGTCAGCTGCTTTTTGTGTATGAGAAGTCGGTTGGAATTTTTCCTCATGTCAGTACGTTGTAGGTGTCGCCACCGGCGCCTATCTTGTGTGAATGTTCTGAAAAGGTAATCATTTGCATATCACATCATCTTCTTCCTGCCGATTAAATTTAACGTCTGTAGCACGTCATCTTTGTGGTGTAGCAATTTTAATGCCCTGTAGTGTAATAGACAATGTTTGAAATGTAACGAATTTATTATGAATGTAGTATTTAAATGTAAGACATAAATAATCATTTCAGAATTCCATGGTTTCTTTCACAGCAGGAGTAACAAAATAGGGCGTTTGCCTTTCCCAGATAGAAAATGGTGCAGAGGTACGCATTGTCTTGGTGTGTTATTGCATTGTTAATACTTTGTAAAACCTCCGTTCTTCCTAACTACCCCAAAATTCTATTCAGCATTGATTTTCTTAGGGTTTGTAGTCCTTGCAGTCCTTGCTTCAGCTCACATTACATGGCTGTACCTCAGATTGCCTTACATTGCGAAATTCATGCCTTGCAAAAGTTCCCCAAAGATTTTCCATGGGGTTCATATCCAGGCTAGGGCAGGGCAAGACTTATATCTTTGTCTTCAAAACCATTTTTTGTTGTAGAAGAAACATGCACAGACGCATTTTCTTGCAGAAGTGTTAGACTTCCGTCCTCTAGGTCCTCATACATACTAATCCATTCTTTCTGTAACATCTCAGCATATATATTATAGTTCATTCTAGCATTCATTCCAGAAATGCATGATTTACCTTTAGTGCGAATGGCTGCCCAAATCATAACATTTCCACCTCCAAACTTTCTGCTCTTTCTTACGTGCTGGTCTGTTCTCAGACAATGTCATTCATATTGAAATACATCTCATCACTCAAGATCATAGAACATCTAAATTAAGCTTCTTATCATCAGTCAAGACCACTTTAGCTTATTCGCGTCCACGACACATGTTTTTCAGCAAACTTCAATCTAGCCTGTTTGTTTGAGTGTATCGTGAGCAAACACTGCAAAATAATCTTACCAGTTCATCTAATCCTTATTTCGGCAAATAATTGATATTATTGCGGCTGATTGTTGCAGAATCTCGACACCGTCACAGAACCCCGCCAGACAAAGGTCCGTCTTTCATGATTAGGGATGCAGCAGTATCCTTCCGCATTGGCGAAATGAAATCTGGTAGGTTGCGCAAATTAGTTAGAATGGAAGCTGTTTTACCGACGCATGTTATCCTTTCAATCCGTCGTGCTGTGAATTCAGAGTTATCATCCTGTCCTGAATTATGAAAGAGTTACTGCCTTGTTTAAAGTAGTACACCGATAACCGAAAATTTCAAACATTCATTGTGAAACTGAATTTTACATCTGCAGCTTTGAGAAACCAGGTGGGCTCGTAAACCATTTCTTTTCGTTCGGTACCGATACATGTGTTCATTAACTAACTTCTTTCTGAAATAATTCCTCTCAAATCAGGTCGTTTGTTTGTCGGTTGTGCTTGATACTGTGCCGCGTTACGTGGCAGGTATCTCGCTGTAAGTTGTGGATTCGATTTACGGCTCTCGCGTATTCTCATGTCACATATTGAACTGCAGTCGCAAAAGGTTAGTAATACATAGTTTCTCTTTCCATCCCATCCGGTTACAGACGAAGAAAAGATGGCCCGGCGAGCGCTGTTTCGACAATGACTGCTTGCTTAATTTAGTTGCGGACTGATCTCGCTTATTACTGTCATATTAAGTGGAAATTATATTCAGAAGTTGTATGATGATTTTCGTGGGTCAGTTACTCTCTTACGCTTGAGCCAATGATTAAAAAGGCGAGGAAACATCCTCATTATTACCGCTGGACGCAGAAGGTAAACACTTATTTAACTGTAGATCACTTTCTTGATGAATCAGTGTTCAAATGATAGCTATATGATGCTCATTGTTCGGTTCAATTAGGCTTTGTATGTGTGTGTGTGTGTGTGTGTGTGTGTGTGTGTGTGTGTGTGACTGTCTCTATTAAATATTATGGGTTAGATTGCCTTTCCGAATTGTTTTCAGGGGCATAAGATTTATACTTATTGCGTAGTTTAAAGGTCCAAGACTTAACTATTACTGTATAGGAGAATATTTCATTTCCTTCAACACCACACTCGCCTTACAACAGCAATACGTTTGTAGTCTTCAGTCTTCTTAGACTATAGATTTTATAAATTCGCGAGAACTACGTCGTTCTTCTTCCAAAGATTCTCTTGTAAGTTCCCCGAGTGCTTGTGTATGGGCTATACCGACTAGTTACGATGCTCTTCTATCCTTTAATTTAACGACGTGTTCTGTCGTCCTACGTGATTACTGGAGACTCCAAACATTGGAATAATAGACTTGAACTGATGGCACTAACTTTTGCTTGCCAAAACCTTTACAGATGCACTGCACTTTCCTACAGCCCTTCCGAGATGTACAGGTTTTATGTGATCGTCCTACTTCATATAGCTTCATAATGTTACGCCTAAATGCTTACGTGATTCGACGTCCATTCCATGTTCATCACTAATATATTTATTCCGATACTATCAGACTATTTCTCTTGGTTATGGGCATTGCACTTCATTTGTCTACAGTTAAACAGAACTGCCATTCATTAAGCCGAGTGGAAATTTTTCCCATGTCATTCTGCATTTACATACTGTCATCCAACGACGATCCTTTCCTGCACACAACAGCAACGTCAGCGTAACTTTTCTGTCCTGCTGGTCCTATCTGATAAATCGTTTAATGCATATTGACAACGTCTGAGGTCCTGTTAATCTTCCTAGGCACACAGCGCATGTTGTTTTCGTTCTGCGGAGCATTCACCATGAAGTATAACTTACTGAGTGCTACTTATCGGACGAATCACATTTTTGAGAATTCATTCTACGCAACAAGTTGAGGTTTATATAAACTTACCTATTTATAAATAATTGTGTTATAATTTATAAATCAGCTATATTGCCGAAAATTTCCAAACGAGACAATCTCTCAGATCTGAAATCGCTAACGCAAAAGTCCCTTCGAGTCTAATTTTAAAAACTGTAAAAGAATTTGACGAGGATTTTGACAAACATCAACACGTCCACCCAACGTACGTCGACCATAGTGGTGACGTGGACACAGTCACTGAGACGACACCCACTCAAGAGGAAAGACGTGACAAGAAGTTAATAGACAGCCCTTATTGAGAATATCTTATACACACAACAGCCCATCAGTCCTCAGAAGCAATTATCAAGTAATGCAAAGTGACTACCAATTGCAGTACATAAACTAAAAGCGCTTTACGGTAAGCACAGAACAGCTATGTGTGGTTTCTGAAACCCTCTCCTCTCGAAAAAGAATACAGTATCTCATTCAGAGCCGAGGTTGTTCTTACTAAACGTCGGTTGCACATCGTTCAAGGAGCAAGAATAATGAACGATGTTTGAGGACGTGCTGTGCAACTGAGAACAAAACGTTGATGTACATGAGTTATGGAATGTAACCCAGTAGTTTAACGTACTTATTCTTTGGTTACCGGACTTGAAGGTATGCAGCTCAGCAACGAGTAGTTTCTGATTAGCCATATCTGATGTCACAGATTCCGTCACTTACTTCGTGAACAAAATGAAGCCTTGAAATACTTTGCTTGTAAAGGAGTCCGCCTAGTACATAAGTATAAAAGAATCGACCCGTAACATTACATACCAACATTCTTAACATCCTGCAGAATTCTTGACTGCATTATAAATTCGAATGTAACAAATTTCATTGAGACAAAAAAAATTTTGTGCATAAATCAGCACGGGTTTAAAAATCACCAATCGTTCGAAACGCAGCTTGCCAATTTCCCACACGATATCCTGCGAAAAATGGAAGAAGCGCAACGGGCAGATTCCAACCTCCAAGCTCTCTGGAAAGCATTTGACACGGTGTCCCAGTGCAGGCTGTTAGTGATGGTCCCAGTACGAGTAATATGCTCCCATATATGTGAGTAGCTCGAAGACTCCGTTAGTAATAGAACTCAATACGTTCTCCTCGACGGCGAGTAAACGTCAAAGATATCGTCAGTCGTGCCCCTGCGAAGTGTGACAGGAACGCTCTTGTTGTCTATATTCATAAATCATCTGACAGACGCGATCAGCAACAACCTGAGACTGTATGCTGATGACGATATGATGTACAGGATAGTTTCGTCGTTGGGTGATTGTAGGATCAGGATAACTTAGACAGAATTTCTATTTGGTGAGAAGAATAGCAGTTTGCTCTAAGTTAATTCATATGAGTAAAGTGTTAGTGGTGTACTGCTTGAGACAGTCACGTCTATTAAATATGTAGGTGTAACGTTCAAAGCGATATGAAATGGAACGAGCATGAAAAAACTGTTGCAGGGAAGGCGAGTGGTTGGCTTCACTTTATTGGGAAAAGTTTAGAAAAGTGCGGCTCATCTGTGAAGGGAAATCGTATAGAACACTAGTGCAGTGGCATGCTGCTAGATTTGTTACTGTTACTTTCGATCGACAAGCTAGTAGGCCCTATTACAGGGATACTCCCAGAATACAAATGTGAATCTCTGGAGGGAAAACGACGTCCTTTTCACGGAACACTGAGGCGCAGGCAAGGATGGAAGTGGTAAGTGGTCGGGGGTAATGTCGGCGTAAGTACCTCCTACTTGATTACAATTTATTAATGTCCTGACTTTAAATCAGAGCGCCTCAGAATCAGTAACACAGAAAGAAATTGCGCTCAAATTCCGCAAACATCGCTAGACACAATCATAAACCAAATATTGCTTTACAAAAAGAGACAGGCCCTCTTATGCCAATTTCCCTCTAAGCGATACTCTGAGAAATGCAGTGGATGTTGCTTCACAAGAAAGGTAGCACACAAAACGAATCAGAACCTATAACTAATTAATATGCAACTGTAAGAACAATAATTAAAAAAGGTTGCTCACTTCTAAACTAAAACGACAAACACACGGAAATCATCCAAAAGCTTAAATTGATTCCACAGTTCAAATTTAACTGACCAACAATAATAATTTCAAGTAATGCGAACAAGGACCACATATTGCTGGAATACAGGAACATCAAACGAATTCAATAGCTGCAGAAACACTAAATTGCAGACAAAATGTAAGAATTCAAATCCCTAACATAAGTTTAACAAAGATATAATAACACTCTCAAAGTTGGTTTAACACAGAACGCTCGAGAACAGAGGGTTATTTCATTAGAGTGCAACTTGGACTAGCAGTGACACTACCCCTAAGACAATCAAACACAGAACGACTCTGACTCATAGACTTGCTGGGACAACATTAACCCTTTGGCCCATGCTGTTCACTGCGGTGGACAGCTTTTTATGGTCGCTTCTCTGGCGTTTTCGATCAGTCATGAGGCTGCAAATGCATGCAGGACACAGCACCAGTAGGGTGAGCGCACTACGGTGGTCAGTTCATTTATAGTCTCAGTACTGACCCAAAACGCCAGAGAAGTGACCATTAACAGCTCTCCACTGCAGTGGACGCTATTGTGCCGCAGGGTTAAAGAGAATTACTGCCCAAGTGTACAATGAATCTCTCTTTCTGTCTGTTTCTGTCTCTCTATCTCTATCCTCTTGCAGCGCCGCCCTGCAGGGACCAAAACTGTGGGCAGAATTCACTTGTCTCAGGAAACAGCCAGGCATCGTCCATCCGCTTGGCTCAGGATCCGATGTCGGCGTGTTGACACCACGTTGCCACTAGCCAAGAGTCCAGGCTGGGTCCCCACACAAGGATATCCTACCGCTACGTAACTCACAGCTTCGCAACGGCTTTTCAATCTCGCTTCCTTCCTAGCTGGCTCTCCGCTGACCCACTACCTTTCTCCGGCTGATCCGTGAGGAAAGGCTAGAGTGTATGGACGGGCCTGCTTACGGGATGCAAGGTACCGGGGACAGCCTGTGTTGTTCGCAAAGCAACTCCTGGTGGCCGTCCCTCCTCTAGTCCACTGCGCCCACCATTCGCAGTCCAAGGACCGACAGTCTGGCTGACTTCACACCGGTCAACCCACCACTTCCGCGGCTCGTCTGGTAGTGAATCTCAACTCGCCCCACGCCAGCTTGTGGTGGCACTGACCACAAGCTACACTTTGTACGCCCTCTACGCTACCGTGGCGTCACTTATCATTCGGAACACCCAGCAAGCGGACGCAAATTTTAACATACCGTAATCCACAACACAAGAATAATCAGGCAACCTAGAGAACCGGCACTAGCGGTTGAATGCAGGACGATTCTACTGATATTGCGTTTAAGGACCGTGAAGCCAAGATAAAAGAAATTGGGTCTCATATGGAGACATACAGCAGACGTTTTTCACAGGCTCCATTTGCGAGTGGAACAGGGAAGGGAATATTCCATAAAGTTTAAGATAGCATCTGGATAACACTGACATCTTGTCACGATATTTCAGCTGACAACCAGTCATCCATCTTCAGATGAGTGTTTACACTGGAGATTGCTGGTGCACGTCGTTAAGTTTATATCGAAAACTATCCGGAGGCGTGTGAGCGTAGGTTACCGTTGCATGAGAGCCTTTTGTCCAGTGTAGCGCCCTCTGTAGAATATTGGTCCACCTGAGGCGCACAGACGCATGCTAAATGGCGTTATTGGTTGCACGCTCTTTGTCGTGTAGCTAGCCTGCGCGACTGAAATTCAGGTATTAAAATAATACAGGGTGGTCGGAAATTATCGTTACAGACTTCTAGGACTTGTAGGTGGGAGTGAGTACATCGTATTTCGAATACGATCCCATGTCCGGAAACGTCATCCAGCGAGACTACAGAGCGTCAAAATTACAGGCGCGGGCGTCTGTAAATGTATGTATACACGAGGTGATTCCGTGATGATGTTACAGACTTTCTAGGATGATGGAGAACGATAAATGTATTAATCTGAAGTAAGGATCCCTGTACCGGAAACGAACGAGTCGAAAGTTATAAACGAAAACCGTTCTGATACCTCTAACACTTGAATTCATGTACCGATTGTTGTGTTGCGAAGAGTGTCGGGTTGGTAACTTTCAGTGGTGGTAGTTTGGACAAAAAGAGGAAAAAATGTCCAATAAACTTGGGCTCTAAATTGCATACCTGAGGAGCTATGACCATTCGTTCATCTTCGCTAATGTGAAACACATCTCCTCTACTGACCAAGTGTTCATAGCTGTTGAGGTACGCACTATAAAGCCCACGTTTATTGGATATTTTTTCTCGTTTTTGTCCACACTACCACACTAACCCTGCACTCTTCTCAACACAAGAACGGTAGATATATTCAACTGTCAGAGGTATCAGAACGGTTTTCGTTTATAACTTTCTACTCGTTCGTTTCCGGTACGGGGATCCTTACCCCACACTAATACATTTATAGTTATCCATCATTGTAGAAAGTCTGTAACATCATCACGGAATCACTCCGTGTATACGTACATTTACAGACGCCCGCACCTGTAACTTTGACGCTCTGTGGTCTCGTTGGATGACGTTTCCGGACATGGGTTCCTATTCAGAATACGATGTACTCACTCCCCTCTACAAGTTCTAGAAGTCTGTAACGGGAATTTCCGACCACCCTGTATAATCAACGTTCACCAGACGTGCTATTAGAAGTAAAATGTCTCCTTTCTGCAGATCTTAAAGAAGCGCCGGGTCACACTCCCTAATCTGTTGCAATATCTTAGTAAGTTATCAGTATCACCTGGCTGCTAAATCTAAATCTTATGGAATTTCTTTACGCACCAAAAACTTCAACCATGTGTCCTCAGTTTTGTTCTACTCCAAATACTACACGTACGCAATTGACGTCCAGGTGTATCGAAGTGCAAATCCAATAAACCTGAAGACAGCTATCGAGAATCTCAATACCGACCTGTGTGCACTATCAAAATTGGTGCAAGATATAGGGTTAAAGGCTCAACCCATCCAAAACCCAAGCGGTAATAGGTGGTCATTCTAGGCTAATAAGCCCGAAATATAGGGAATCCCAACCATCTTTAGCCATAAATGGGACGTATATCAACTTCTCTCCGTCAGCAACTCTAGGAGTAATAAAATATGAAAATCTAAACTGGAATGAGCACGTAACTGCAATGTGCAAGGAGGCATCAGCCTCTCTCCGTGCACGACAGAAGCAAAAAGAAACGTGTAGAAACACTTACACGTCCAATTATTGATTACAGCGGCGTTATCCGGTGAGGTCTTTCTCGGGTAAGCATCCAGCAGCTGGAACTGGTTATGAATGACTAGTTTCGTTTTGTCTGTGATGTTCGAATTTTTGATTCAATTTCACCATCCTATTCACAGCTATCCTGGCTGAGAGAAGACAGCCGCCAAGATTTCCATACCCATTGTTTTCTCTACTGTCTTATCAAAGAATACAGTCTCGTCGACCTTAACGTGCTTGGCTGAACAACATGGCAGAAACACCCGTTCTCATCAGAGCAAAATCCTTACTGCTGCACTCCATCGTACAGCCACTTCCTCGAAGTCCTCCCTCAGAGGCAGGAAGCCGACTCTGGAATAACCTCACCCGTTGTATTAGAGAGATGAATAACGTCTCTAGTTTCAGAAGACAGTTAATGACATATCTTTTGGTAGGACGTCAAATGGGCCGACTTGGAACAGGAGAGGCACCACAGGACATTTTAATTTCCAATGCCTAAACTTTTACAAACAAATTCATAAGCCTTTGTCAGTATGACCAGGAAGGATTCAGGATTCACACTCATAGAGGTAAAAGTTCAAAAACATAACAAAATAATTTTTATATGTGAAATATCATCATATTTTCAATTACTATTGGTTGCATTTGATGCTATAGGTACACTTTTTTTCATTAATAAGAGAGATTCATCGATGAATTTTGCACAGCATACCAATCACACTTAAACTTGTATGAAAGAATTTTCCAAATCTATTAAATACTGCGGTAAAATTGAGATAATTAGGTATATAATTTGAGTTTTTTCTTAACATGATGTTTAAAATGTAACTGTCATTCATTTTTTCATAAATTAAATAAATTCTGGAGTTTCATACACCTGTAAGTATGGTTCGTATGCTGGGCAAAATCCGTCGAAGAATCTC
The DNA here is from genome assembly GCF_021461395.2 of Schistocerca americana. NCBI lineage: Eukaryota > Metazoa > Arthropoda > Insecta > Orthoptera > Acrididae > Schistocerca > Schistocerca americana. Next base: position 643,825,753 of record NC_060122.1, on the reverse strand, counting down.
TCTCACTTATGAAAAATAAAGTACCTGTAGCAACAAATACAGCCAATAGTAAGTGAAAACTGATGAAATTTCACATGTAAAAAATTATTTCGTTATGTTTTTGAACTTCCACTGCTATGAGTGTGAATCCTGAATTCTTTCTGGTCACGCTGACAAAGTTTTATGAATTTATTTGTAAAAGTTTAGGCATTGGAAATTAAAATGTCCTGTGGTGCCTCTGCTGCTCCAACTCGGCCCCTTTAAAGTCCTACCCCCTGTAAAACAACAATAAGGATTAGAATTACCGTTCTACATTCTCTTTCCAACCAGAATTTCCTCATTTCCCAGTATTCTTAACTGATGCAGTCTCCTTAAATTTGCCTTCCCCCAGAACACCATGTATCAAAAAACATCTATTTTGTACACCTACAAATGCACTTTACATCTGCCACTCTCTAATAGTGGCAGCAGATGCAAAAGTACAAGAACTGTCAGTATTAACGATATTAGTTGAAAGTCAGTGTTGTTTACTCATACTGCCACTTCTGACACTCAACTCATTTAATGCGACAACTACTGTCATACTAAAATTGTTATTTCTTAGGTAACTGTGATGTAAAAAGATAATGTATGTATGAAACCCTGGTCCGAAGTAAGAGAGGACCTGGCGGCTGTTATCAGATCACATTAAATAGATAAACAGAATCTCGCTACAGCAAACAAAGAAATAAGAGAAGAGAAGAACATAAACTATATATGACTGTAATTAGAAGCTTAGAGTCGAATTATTTAATCCTCGGTATTTTGCAGTTGGTTCTATACTACAGTAAGCAATTTCAGACCCAATTCTTAAGTACATTATCTGTCCGCTGTAACACATGAGACGTAACGAAAATTGAACGTTGCTGTTTTCGTCAGTTGTACCTTTTTTGAACAATACATTTCCTCACACTGTACAGCGTAAGAGTCATTTCTAGTAAAGAGCGTTGATGTGCGCTGTATTCGAGGTATCCATATATGGGATGTTAAGTAAATGCAAAGATGTGAATGCTCCATGCTTGAATGGTAGACACATACGGGGGATATTGTTCATTGCGTGTCCGTTATCCCTAAGGCATTTATGTTTGCACAATACTTTGCTTCGGTAAAAATAATTGATAAAAAATACAACATTACTGCACACATAGTATGTAATATATTTTGAATTTGCCCATGTAATAAATGAGAGCTAACGAAAGCAGAGTAATAAAAATCCTTTGAGAAGAATACCTTTTCATCTGATATCTTATATGGAGTTTGCTACTGTAGGAGGTTTCTATCAAATTATTTTAAACTTCGTTAATGAAAACTGCTCCAGAGTTCTGGTTCTTGTTCCACAGATTTCATTTTTCCGAGGAAAAGCGTTCGGTTCTGGCCTAATTTTGGTTACCTTTCACTACTTTTATAGAGGATCTGAGACAGTCTATTTCAACCTACTTAAAACAATGTGTATTTGAGCTCACTGCCTTGTCAGGAATTATGAAGCCTATTACTGTCACTGTTAATAAATGAAAAAAGATGAAAATTCACAAATTATCTTTTTCGATGCGTTTCGTTTACATTTTTCTTTGCTGAGGATTCGAATCTTTAGGCTGAAGATAATCCTCGTCCTTACAGCTTCATCTACATCTGCATCTCGTACACACTCCTCAAGCCACGAGGGGAGCGGCTATAAACTGACGGGGCTGATGCTGTCACAGAGTAAGTGTACGTGCGCCAAAGATGAATGACCAGTAGCTGTGAAGCGTGAAGCTTTCTTAGTCAAATGTGGCATCTCTGGTGTTTGTAGACAAATCATTGTGGCCGTGGCCTTCGTTTGTGTAAGAGCTGTTGGTTCGTTTTGCCAGATAAATGGTAAGTGTGACAACAGAGCAACGAATTGTCCTGAAGTTTCACATGAAACTTGGAAAAAGTGCTACTGAAATCTATGTTTTGGTACAAGAAGTGCATGCCGAAGTCTGCTTATCCTGTACGCGAGTTTCTGAGTGGTACAAGCGTTTCCAAGATGACCGAGAAGAAGTTGAAGATACTCACGCCCGGGACGCCCTTCAACATAAAAAAGTTATGAAAATATCGAAAAAAGGAGGTAATGTGATTCGGTCTGACAGCCCATTGGTATTATATCGATTGCTCAAACTGTAGGAATTGACAAATAATGTGTAAGGCAAATTTTATGTAACCAATTTAACACGAGAAAAATGTGTGCGAAGCTGCTACTGAAAATTCTCACGATCGAACAAAAACAATATCGTGAAAATGTTTGCTTTGACTGTTTGAATATCGCTGAAAATGATGCTAATATCTTGGAGGGAGTAATAACATGTGACGAATATTAGTATTTCACTTATTATCCAGAAACCAAGTGCCAATCCATGCTGTGGAAGGGCACAACTACACAGAGAGCGAAAAAAGCTCGAATGAGCAAATGGAGATCCACAGCGATGATGATCGTTTTTCTCGATATTCATGAAACTATGTATCTTCACTGTGTTCCTGTAGGTCAAACTATTAATCAATATTACTACATCGAGGTTCTTGTTCAACTCTTTGAGAAAATACTAATAATAATGATAATAATAAAGACCCGGATTGTGAAAGAACAAGACATGGTTTCTGCATCAAGACAACACACCGAATCATATGCGCATTGTCTCTTATCTGGTTTGTTAGACCACCCACATTATTCGACTGACCTAGCTCCATGTGACGTTTGTTTATTCTCCAAGGTCAAATCTGCATTAAAAGGAACAAGATTTCAGTCGGCTGAAGCAGGAAAGAAAAAGCGGAATGCGTCATCAAGGAGCTCACAGACGAAGACAAAAAAATGGTTCAAATGGCTTTGAGCACTATGGGACTCAACTTCTGAGGTCATTAGTCCCCTAGAACTTAGAACTAGTTAAACCTAAGGACATCACAAACATCCATGCCCGAGGCAGGATTCGAACCTGCGACCGTAGCGGTCTTGCGGTTCCAGACTGCAGCGCCTTTAACCGCACGGCCACTTCGGCCGGCGCAGACGAAGACGGCCAGTACTGTTTCTATCAGTTAAAAATTCACATGGAGCGTTGTAGGGATAAAGAAGGGAACATTTTGAGGGGGACAATAACTAAATGTGTATGTTTTTTTAAATAAAACGTTTTACAGCAATAGTTCCGTAATTTTGTAGCCATACCACGCGTGGTGCCGCTGCTAGTCACCCCTTTTCCTACTGCAATCGCAAATGGAGCGAGGGAAAACAAGAATCTACATGCTTACGCACGACCGTTGATTTCTCTTGTGTTGTCTCCTCGGTCCTTGCGAGAGATATAATCAGGTAAGCGGCAGTATGATCGTTCTGCTGTCTGACGCAAATGTCTATTCTCTAAGTATTGCCTCTAGCATTTAGCGAAAAGAGCGTCAACCAATTCCCATTTGAGATCCGTAATACTCGAGTGTTGCTAAAACTCATCCGTAATCGAGCAATAGGTATCAGAATTGCTTTTATGTCTCCCTCTAATCTGACGTGATGAAGATTCTAAATAATCGAGCAGTTCTCGAGAATGGGCCACAGAAGAGTTCTATAAGCGTTAATAGATGAGTCACATGTTCCTAGAATTACCCAACAAACCAAAGTCGAACCAGTCGCCCTACCTAGAACGACCTTTCGTGCTCGATGCGTTTCATGTCGCTTTGTAACGTTACGACTAGATATTTATGCGATATAATTGTGTCAATCAGGACATCATTAATACTGCACTCAGACATCATAGAATTTTTTTTCTACTCATGTGCATTAATTTACATCTTTCGACATTTAGAGCAAGTATCGTACTTGGGTCTGTAATGGAAAGCGGTAATTATAATGTAACAGTGAATTTATGACGAGCAACTTGATGGTCCTAAATAGACATCCGCTATCAACTTGGTCGTACTTTTCACATGTTGTTGTTGTTGTGGTCTTCAGTCCAGAGACTGGTTTGATGCAGCTCTCCATGCTACTCTACCCTGTGCAAGCTTCTTCATCTCCCAGTACTTACTGCAACCTACATCCCTCTGAATCTGCTTAGTGTATTCATCTCTTGGTCTCCCTCTACGATTTTTACCCTCCACGCTGCCCTCCAATGCTAAATTTGTGATCCCTTGATGCCTCAGAACATGTCCTACCAACCGATAAATAGTTCAGACAAGAAGAGAATAGAAGCTTTCGAAATGTGGTGCTACAGAAGAATGCAGAATATTAGATGGATTTGTCGTCCATGTTTCACTTCCATACATGGCTACACTCCATAAAAATACTCTCAGAAACGAACTTCTCGCATAGAAAGCTTTATTAAGGAATTGGTCGCATTGGGTGCCTCGCCGTTCAGTGTTTACGCAGCGCAAGGTGACGACATCCGCAGCTCCACCTTTACATAGAGCTGGTTGCACCTGTCGCTAGGAGGGGCGGACGCCACCCATTCCGATGCGGCGCGCATCGGTGCTTGATCAGCAGCCGCCACACTCCTACATAGCAAGAGAAACGCAAAGAGCTGCTTCCACACCGTTCTTCCCTAGCCGTGCCAGCTGCCGGTGAATGGTGGGCCGCTCGTGCTGGCTGCCCAGGCGCATACAGAGAGCTCTTTTCTGCACCATCTGCGAGTCTAAAAAAAATAGCAAGTTTACGCCCCGAAGTGTAGCGCATTCGTGCGCTGCGTTCTGAGAACTAAACACTATACCTGTTGTTTCCTGTCCGGCCCACAACTGCATTCTGTCAGGAAGTTCCATCTTAAGTAACAGACGTCAGGAGTATCACATATCCCGGACATGTTGTTCGATGACAATCGTGTGTATAAGAAATGGTCTCCAACACATAAAACACGACGCACCGCGAAGGGGTTATCGCAATGGGAAAGAAATCGGTAGATCAGACAAACAAATTATTATAATTTCAGAAAATTTGGATCATTTATTCAAGAGAAAATTGTGGCAGTCAATAGCACGTTAGTCCACCTCTGGCACTTACGCATGCAGTTATTAGGCTTTGCATTGACTGACAGAGTTGTTGCATGTCCTTCTGAGGGATATCGTGCCAAATCCTGCCCAATTAGCGCTTCAGATTGTCAAAATCCCGAGCTGGTGGGGGGGCCCTGCCCACAATGCTCCAAACTTTCTCTGTTGATGTGAGATCAGGCGGCCTTGCTGACCAAGGTAGGGTATGGCAAGAACGAAGATAAGAAGTAGCAGCTTTCGCTGTGTGCGGGCGGGCATTATCATGCTGAAATGTAAGTCCAAGATTGCTTGCCACGAAGGGCAACAACATTAGGCATAAAATATCGTTGACGTACTGCTGTGCTGTAACTGCAACGCGGATGACAACCAAAGGGGTACTGCTATGAAAAGAAATCGCACGCCAGACCTTTACTCCTGGTTCCGAGCGACTGTCAGGTTGCATGCCACCGCCCTCTGGGGCGTCTTCGGTCTGCAATCTCGTTGACTGGAATAGAATAGTCTTCAATGAAGAGTCTCGTTTCGAAATGAGCCCCAATAAGCAGCGAAGACTTCTGTGGAGACGCTCGGACAGTAGTTCTACGTTCTAGGGGACTGATGACCTCAGACGTTAAGTCCCATAGTGCTCAGAGCCATTTGAACCATTTTTTGGCACAGTCACGTCGATTCAATATTTGGGCGTAACATTGCAGAGCGATATGAAGTGGGACAAGCATGTAATGGCAGTTGTGAGGAAGGCGGATAGTCGTCTTCGGTTCATTGGTAGAATTTTGGGAAGATGTGGTTCATTTGTAAAGGACACCGCTTATAAAACACTAATACGACCTATTCTTGAGTACTGCTAGAGCGTTTGGGATCCCTATCAGGTCGGATTGATGGAGGACATAGAAGCAATTCAGAGGCGGGCTGCTAGATTTGTTACTGGTAGGTTTGATCATCACGCGTGTGTTACGGAAATGCTTCAGGAACACGGGTGGGAGTCTCTAGAGGAAACGAGGCGTTCTTTTCGTGAATCGCTACTGAGGAAATTTAGAGAACCAGCATTTGAGGCTGACTGCAGTATAATTTTACATATCGCGGAAAGACCACAAAGATAAGATAAGAGAGATTAGTGCTCGTATGGAGGCATATAGGCAGTCAATTTTCCCTCGTTCTGTTCGGGAGTGGAACAGGGAGAGAAGATGCTAGTTGTGGTATGAGGTACACTCCTCCACGCACCGTGTGGTGGATTGCGGAGTATGTATGTAGATGTAGAAGTTCTAGGGGACTGATGACCTCAGATGTTGAGTCCCATAGTTCTCAGAGCCATTATGAGCATGGTCGTCAAACCAGCTCGAGATTATGACGATTCAGCTCGCCAGTTGGACATAATTTGGCGCGATGCCCCTCAGGAGGACGCCCAGCAACTCTGTCAATCAATGACAAGCCGAATTACTGCCTCTATAAGGGCCAGAGATTGGCCAACGCTCGAGTTGTGAACGTCTTTCTCTTGAAGAATTCATCGAAATTTTCTGAAATTGTAACCATTCGTTTACTGTATATCACGTCTAACAATTTCCGTGCTAATAGGATAATTCCTTCGTCGTGAGTCGCTTTTTATGCCTTAGAGTTTACACGAAGTAGATTGACAACCCGCTAAGAACTATATTAATTCTCTTAATGCGTAGTCAGAGAACACTTTTCATTGTTCCTTATTATTGAAAAAGTTTGAATTTCTAGTCACAGATGGAGTACCTGATAATTGGATCCTTTTGTGAGTTTGCGCACACAGTCATAAGTAACTGTACAAAGAAATAGAGGGAGACTGCTTAATTATATCTTACAAAGAATTGTTGAATCTTAGGACCTATTCTGAGCTCAACCTTAAAAAAACTTCTTGAACGCCATGACCTCATTAATGTCATGCGGATAAGATGCCTGTCATCTCGACTGCTAGTGATACGAGGCCGTTGGGGTCCACCAGGGCGTTCCGTATTACCCTCCAGAACCCACTGATTCCATATTCCGTTAACAGTCATTGGATTTCTACCAACGCGAGCAGCAATGTTGCGATACGATGAACCGTAATCGCGATAGGCTACAATCCGACCTTTATCAAAGTCGGAAACGTGATGGTACGCATTTCTCCTCCTTACACGTGGCATCACAACAACGTTTCACCAGCAACGCCGGTCAACTGCTGTTTGTGTATGAGAAATCGGTTGGAAACTTCCCTCATGTCAGCTCGTTGTAGGTGTCGCCACCGGCGCCAACCTTGTGTGAATGCTCTGAAAAGCTAATCATTTGTATATCACAGCATCTTCTTCCTGTCGGTTGGTTAAATGTAGCGTCTGTGGCATGTCGTCTTCGTGGTGTGGCAATTTTAATGGCCAGTAGTGTAGTAGGCGAAGGGTACGTGATCTTGAGTTAGTAAGACGACTGTTGTGTTACTGCATGTTGGGCGAGACACGTTTATGTGTGTCACTGTCGATACTTTGATATGAGAATTCGGTATCGACTATCACGACAGTTGGAGATTTTCCGTGAATTTTGCTGGAAAGGTAACGGAAGCTGGTAATGAGTGGATTTAGATTTTTAAATGCAAGATTAGATGCAGTAACGATACTAGGACACAATCAGTGGAACTGTTTGATGAATTTTGTTGGAATGTAGGTCCTTGCAGTTTTGTTTTGTACTTGAGCTATTGTCAAGCGATCTTTGTGCGACGGGCTTAGTGTAGTGTTGCTGGTACGGTGTGTTAGATTGAAGATTGGTATGTGTTTTGTCGTAGATGTGACCACAATGAAAGTTTTAATGTCAGTAATTGTGTCTGACAAGGTCAGGTTTTGTTGCCTATAATAGTTGGTTGACAAGCGAAAGGATTTGGGTGTTGCGTATAGTTCGAAGATTTGCACTCTGTAAGGTAGTCAATTACATTTTTAGCGTGTAAATTTGTGTAGGATAATGTTACTACGAGGTATTAACTAGTTTTATTCTGTGGATTATTTAATAATGGAGCGTCGTTCTCGAGTTTATCTTGATCGTAGAATCAAGTACAGGAACAAAAGGACCGAAAGTGAGTTGTGACTACCAGTGTATTTAGCCTGTCCTCATTATTACTGACGCAATTATAGAGATTCCCTTGCCCTAGCTGAACCATTTGAAGGTGGATAATCCAACCGCTATCGTTATGCTAGTAGTAAGTGACGACTGACATTCAATTAGATTTTTAGTGGGTACACAAGAAGCCAACACCCGAAGTAGTTGAGTTTTGAAAACCTGATTTTAAGTTGAGCTTGAAAGTGGTCGAGCGCTTAGGTTTATGTCATATTTTTGTTTATTTGTTTATTTTTTTTTTTTTTTTTTTGTATCTCTTTCAATGGTGGAATAAGACTTGTGGTAGCTCGCTCACATCTACGGTTGCATGTGTAAAGATATGATTCAATTTTAAATAAACTCGGATTCGTTAAAATTAAAACCAAGTCCCCGTATTATCATTTTACCCACTACTCTAAATAAAATGAAATCCAGTTTCGAACTTTGAAACGACAAAAAATTGATAAAGGTTGAACGTTTAGTGATCCGACGTATATCAAGCAAAGCAAGCACGCTCAAGTCAGTGATATAATACAAATAAATGAAAATGAAACTCTTAAAAGAAAGTAGAGAAGTATTTTATCAACGTTTAACGACGCAAAGTTTACTATTTGTGTAATGTCAGGAGTTACAGTTAAGAAATATTGATTGTTATAAACCAATACCCAAAGATATAAGAACGTAAGCTTCCGCGGCCGGTGTCATAGTGATTAAAATTCTTCTGGGTACTATGCCGCGTCGTTGCTAAAAACTAACAACAATAATAAATTAAAACCGACGTTTCGGCCGAATTGCAACGGCCTTCCTCAGGGCACGACTGGTTTTGCGTGGGGATAGGTGCTTCTATTTATTAAAGACTATCGATGTCTGACGTCACTGTAGTAAAACTTATGAATTGGTCCTGTAATATGATTGGCTAGTCATGACGTAAGGGAAGATGGAAGGAAAGAGGCTATTCGTGGATGTCCATGTCGTCAACGATTGGTAGCTGTCCGCCAATCAGCGTTCGGCTTCTGCTCGGCAAGTTTTCCTCCTGGTGTGCGCGGAAGTGGACTGACAGTTGCTCCACAGCTGTTTGCGCAAATTACGTCCGTGTCCCGTGTAGCTTCTGCCCTGCGACATCTCGCGGCCCGTTGGACTGGGAAGGTCGGCAGCCAGGACGCCGGACGCTTGTAGCCATCTTCTCTGTTGATGTTGTCAAGCTGCTTAATAATTTTGATCGCCTCCCGTATTTTGCGTTCTCGCATCCACGATTCTTTCGCCAGTACTCGGGCTTCCTGGAACCTGATAGGTTGTCCACAGTCACGGTGGTGTTCCGCTATCGCCGATTTATTATGTTGTTGTAATCGTACATGGCATTCGTGTTGTGCTACTCGTAAGCTGACAGGCCTTCCGGTTTCTCCTATGTAAGTAGCTCCGCACTCACACCGTAGTTCGTAAACACCTGCAGTGTTAAGATTGTTGACTACGTCCTTAGTGGAACCTATCATTTTATGGATCCTGTGACTGCTTCGAAAAATCGGTTTGAAACCACGTCGGCGGAGAACGTTACCTAGCCGTTCACTGATACCTTTTACATATGGTAAGTGTACCAGTGGCAGCTTCTCTTCTTTGCCTTCTTCTCGTGTTTTGCTCCATTTGGTTTTAGCTACCTTTCTTATGATGTTGTCATCATAGCCGTTGGCACGAAACGTGTGTTGTAGCTCCTTTAATTCTTCTTGGGTGTTATTTTCATCGCTTATCCGGTAGGCTGGGGCAGTTAACGTATGCAGAACAGAATACTTTTGAGCTGGGTGGTGGTGGCTCTCGCGTGCAGGTACCGATTAGTGTGCGCTGGTTTCGGATACACTTTGTGTCCCAGTTTACCGTCGGCAGCTCTGTATACTTCCACATCCAGAACTGGCAAAATACCATTGTTTTCAGTCTCATGTGTGAATTTTATATTTTTTATGTATATTTATATTCATAAATTATTGTATTATATATGAATATATTATATATTATATTATTTATTTCTGTATATTCACATTTTTTATATTTATACAGCTACCAATCATTGACGACAAGGACATCCATGAGTAGCCTCTTTCCTTCCACCTTCCCTTATGTCATGACTAGCCAATCATATTAGAGGGCCAATTAAAAGTTTTACAACAGTGACGTCAGACATCGATAGTCTGTAATAAATAGAAGCACCTATCCCAATGCAAAACCAGTCGTGCCCTGAGGAAGGTCGTTGCAATTCGGCCGAAACGTCGGTTTTAGTTTATTGTTGTTGTTAGTTTATAGCAATGACGTGGCATAAGGCGCAGAAGAATTTTAATCACTACAATACCCAAAGATTTACTTACGAAAGAATTCTGATTTCGTACAAAGGATTATATTTAAACTTTACTTGCAGAGGTATCACTAATTAGAGGATGTAAACAACTGTTGTTTGTTTCCATAGTAACCAGTACATCTTTGGCCTGAGACGATTAGTGTTTTATAAAAGTAAGTAACTACACAAACTTTTATACATTTTGTAATGCGTAAGTGCTGTAACTAAGAAGTAGGATTAATTAACTAAATAATTTAATGCTAAGTACAGTGTGGTTATTACCTGAGTAAAGAGTTAAGTGGTGTCAATATTGCGTGGTAGAGCACGATTGTTCCGTACACTTTTCATTAATAGCAATTTATATGTACTCACTTTTGTGTTCTGTTGAGGATTTCTATAATTATTTATGAGGTTAACCTAAAAAGATCCGTGGGGTAGTTACAATATTAGCGTTGGAAAGCTTACTCATCAGTCTGATCAGTTACATAAGTGTTGAATCTTATCTGAATCGGTTCAAATGGTTCAAATGGCTATAAGCACTATGGGACTTAACATCTCAGATCATCAGTCCCCTAGACTTAGAACTACTTAAACCTAACTAACCTAAGGAGATCACACACATCCCTGCCGAGGCAGGATTCGAAGCTGCAACCGTAGCAGCAGCGCGGTTCCGGATAAGCGCCTAGAACCACTCGGTCACAGCGGCCGGCTGCCTCAATTGCTCTTATTGTGTTTTCAAGAACCTGTTCCCTTCTGAGAGATTAGATCGTTTGCGCCTCTTCACGAATTATTTGCAGTTTATTGGATCTACATTTAATTTTTTTTCTCGATTTCCTCTTTTACTGGGTTGGGGCAATTCCGGCACAGTGGACTATGATGACGCAGAGTATCAACGACTTACAGCTGGAATCAAACAATTCAGATAGATACCTTGACGTAAGCATTGTGAAGATATGAACTGCAATCGCCTCATGGGATTCATCATGGGTAAGGAAGATGGCAGTTTTCGGTTCGTTGGGAGGGTATTGTGCAAATGCAGTCTACAAATGAGACTGCGAAAGAAACATCCGTGGTCCCATCGCAGAACACTGCTCAAATATGTGGGATCCACACCAGATAGGACTCACGGAGGATGTTATGTATTCTAATAAGGGCAACACGAATAGTGACTAGTTTGTCTGAGCCACGGGAGAGCGTCACGATAGTGGTGAAAATCCTGATTTTGCAGACACTTGAAGATAAATTGGCAGACACTTGAAGATAAACGGCACGTATCCAGCGAAATCCTGCCCACAAAGATTAAAAAATTTGTATTTGGTGAAGAGTCCAGGAATATACTGCAGTTTCCTACTTGTCGATCCGTTATGGACTGTGAAGACAGAATGGGACTAATTATAGCCCGTGCAGAGTCATTTGATCAGTAATTCTTCGCGTGCTCCATCAATGAATGGAAGTAGAATAAACAGAAGTACGTGGTACGGTGGGAAGTACTCGCCCATTCAGCCATTTACATTCTTTTCCAGAGTATTTCTTTAGGTGTAGATGCGAATTAAAGCAAATGACGATGGTAGACTTCTGCGCACAATTCAGCAGTTAACGGCGTGCAATGCTGGGTAATCCATAACGATAAATAGTTAGAAACATAAATGAATAATAAATATTCGACGTATGTAGAGAGGAAAGACACTCCCAGTTATGGTGTTGCGACAGAATCTAGTATAGCTAGAAGAACATCTAACACAAAAGTAATTCGCGAAAATATATGAAGAATGTCTCCACAGGAAGATATTTCCCCAAAACTGGATTTGGATTGTTTGGGGGAAGAGACCAAACAGCGAGGTCATCGGTCTGATCGGATTAGGGAAGGATGGGGAAGGAAGTCGGCAGTGCCCTTTCAAAGGAACCTGGAGCAATTTAGGGAAACCACGGAAAACCTAAATCAGCATGGCCGGACGTGGGGTTGAACCGTCGTCCTCCCAAAACTGGAACAAAACTTTGGGTGTTCTGCTGAAGAAGAAATGAAAAACACCGGAAATAAAACGTGAAAAGACGGGTTACTGTACTCCCTCTAATGCTTCAGGTATTTGCTAAAGCTACCAGTAGCCACAAAGAAAGAAGGGATTCTATTAAAGCATGGGAATAAGTTGACTGTAGAAGTAAATATAACAATTTGCATGTTGGGACAGAAAGTACCGGTCTAAGGCGCTGCCTGCAGTCATGGACCGTGCGGCTGGTCCCGGCGGAGGTTCGAGTCCTCCCTCGGGCATGAGTGTGTGTGTTTGTCCTTAGGATAATTTAGGTTAAGCAGTGTGTAAGCTTAGGGACTCATGACCTTAGCAGTTAAGTCCCATAAGATTTCACACACAATATTTGCAATACAGAAAGTACAGAACGTCGTATTGAGTATGAAACACTACTTTGATTCAGGTTCAAATTTTTTGAGGAAATTTATTTACATGAGAAAGAAGTCAATGAATTATCCTATGTTCGTATGTTGGAGACCATATGCAGAAATTCTAAAACTACCACTAGACTCCATCAAGACTCAAATTAAAAACTGGAAGAGGAGTAAGGCAAGAAGTTATTCCCAGCTGTCCTAGAGGATGTTTTCGTACTCGTGACCTGGGAAAGCGAAGAAGAAATACGTGGTAATGTGAGAGCCTCGTACGTTTCGATGATGACATTTTGCATTCTTCCTGTAATATGGAGAAAGTACAACAACGAATGAAAGGACTTGATACTGAAAGTTTGAAGTGAGGTCTGAAAGTCGATGCCGTAACACGAAAGTGTCATAATAATTTAACATACTGAAAAAGTCATTTAAGTAGATGATGAGCGTTTGTATGTACGGTGGTCTGGTAAAAACAACTGGATGGAAGGCATAAAGGGAAAAATACAAGTGGCTTCGAGGGCTTTTGGTAAAATAAATTGGTTTTCCAAAGAAGGCTTCTGCTATCAGCAGGAAAATAAAAAAAAAATTGTTTTAAGGAAAAATTCTCTAGAAGATAAAAACTGTTGTTTAAATCGAAATTTTACAAGTTAAGTATTTTAACTCTCTGGGATGTGACATTAGATACGAATATTTTAAGGAAACAGAGATGAAAATAACAAATCAATTTTGGCCAGGTATAACAAAAAGCATCAAATAACATTGATAGGAGATTCGCCGCAAGTGTACGGAATAAATCTATTCCAAAGACTGGAGCAACGATGGGAGAAAACATCATAAATAACAACGGAAGACTGCTTAGAGGTTTAGATCCTTTCAACAAACTAGAGGTAACCAATACTTTCTTCCGCAAAGGAAGATTTCCATTAACACACATTGTCAACTCGAGGACTTAAGCATCTTATTGACTACATTACTATTAATGAACAGTGGGGAGGCGGGATAAGAGACACAAGAGTGTACAGTGGATAAGAACTAGGTTCTGGCCATTTGTTGGTGATACATATTTACACCAAATGAAGAAAGAGCCATAAATTGTCAGAAGAAAAGAAGAAGATAGAAATGTACCAAATATATCCACTAAACGAACATACAGATCTGAACCAGAGGAGACATAATGAAGCACAAGCGGGAGAAATAGAGAAGGAATAGACAAACACATAAACTGTAGCTAAGGAAACTTCTGAAGAAAGTATACAAAATTTGATAAAGTTAAGCAGCGTGTCTTAAGTATTTGAATGAACCGACAGAGTAGAATCATGATATGCACAAACAAGACAGAAATTTAGAAAATCAACCAGTGAAACGAACTCGTCAAGAATCTTGGAACTGGTTTATAATCGTAATAGAAGGCGATATTCACGGAAGGAAAATGATAGCTTATTAAACAATAAAAGTGCTTAATCAAACAAAAAAAGAAATTGCTCAAATAAATAACATCCAACGAGCAAAATAGAGAGAACGTGTGTATGAAAAAAATCCACCACATAGAATGAAGGCGATGAAGTTGAATAGAATTCGTAGATGATTTGTGTATGAATCAATCAAGAGAAATCTCAACGCCATAAAAAATAGAAAAGATACTGGTTTGTAGTGATGGGGAGCTCGTGAATGAGTCGTTCAAATGAACGCTTCACTCGAGTGAAGTGTGAACTAACCACTCAATTTCAACGAATTGGTACTTCAAACTCTTCACAGATAGCACACTCCACACTTTTTTCTAGTTCACTCACTCTCTTCCCCTCTCCCTCTCCCACTACATCGGCGCTACGTCACTCATTCTCCCTTCACTTCAGTCCTCCCTCTACTGCCTGTCGACGAATCGCGTGGTGTTTGGGGGGAACGATAGGCTTAGGAGGGGTTGGGGAGGTGAGAGGCGAGGGGAAGACAGCGTCATCTGCTTCCTGCAGAGCATCATTACCCTTGACTATTTGTGCAGTTATACGTCGCGTCTACGTTGGCAGCGCTTGCAGACAAATGAATATTAAAGATACAGACGAAGGGGCTGGCTGTGTGAGCACGCACAGCCAACATGAAAATAAAATGTTTGCCTTGTGAGTCTGAAACTGAAGCATGCGTGGAATCCACGCTTGAAACATAATCGTTAATGTTGGAATGTTTATCTCGTACACATTATTGAAATAATTACACTAAATGTCAATTTGAGGATTGTCCTAATTAAATTTAAAAAATACATATATATATATATATATATATATATATATATATATATATTTATGAATAAACATCAACGGATTTGGCGAATGTTCAGAGATTTCTGTTTAAAAACACCATTTGTTCCACTTTTTTTCCTGTCAGGCGATTTCTTCTGTCAGTTATAAGGTGTCCTGCTTTCGAGAACACTCTTTCACACGGCGTGGAGGTTGCAACAATACACAGTCGTATTTTTGCAAGTTCACAGAGCGAGGGGTATACTGACAGCCGTTAAGACCACCACTGAACTGGATTGCCTTGTCACTATAGCAGCAGCTCTCGGGTGTGGATTACTCTGCAGCCTGGAAAACACTTCATTAAATTCGAGCCATAGACCAGAAGTACATTCAGTGGTTGGAACTGAGATTGTTGCAGTAGCAGTGGATGTGTTCGTCACAGATTTCTCACAGTGCCTGATCAGGTTTAATTTCACCTTCTCAGCAGTATTTTTATCAGAAAAACCATGTAATTTGAACCGGGGATCCAATGAAGTTGCTTCTGCGAAAATGGAATTTTCCTCTATATTTCGAAATCGTCGTTTTATGTCTTCAGCTAACTTTTCGGCCATCTGTTGCCCGTCTACATGAATTTCAGTGTTATTAACAAACTTGCAACACCATTTTTTCAACGAGCGACTAAGGAGTATAACTTTAGAAGCAGTGACAACATTTTCACTTGACATTTCCCCAGTGCAGTCTTTGAAAACTTTCAACAGGTCACAGGCTTGTGTTACACTTGCAATGTCCTCTGAAGTCAGATCTGGAAGATCCGGATAATGCAGAGTGATAACTGTCATTAGGGAATTCGTAAACTCGATTATTCTTCGCAGCATATCATAGGTTGAATTCCATCCTGTAACAGTGTCCTGTTTTAGTGTCAGAACTGGCTCTTTTAACTGTTCCTGCATATTTTTCAGTTTCGTGCAGACCTGTGAGCTTCTTTTAAAAAATCCAACAATTTTTTTTTACTTTATTCAGAATGGGTTGAATGTGCGGAAGTCTATTCTGAACAATTAAACTGAGTGTGTGTGCAAAGCAGGGGATATGTTTCCAGGCTGTGAGTCTTATAGTTGCCACAATATTAGCAGCATTGTTGCTAACAATACACACGACTTTTTAGTGAATGCCCCATTCCCTTGTGACACGTCGTAGTTCTTCGGAGAGTTTTTCTGACGTGTGCCTTTCGTCGTATTTAAAGCACTCTAGGAGGGAAGACGCCAGCTCCAGGTCTTTAACGTAGTGTGCTGTCACCGACAAATAACTCTCATTTGTGGTCGAGGTCCACCCATCCATTGTCAGCACAACCGCTTCCGCAGAATTAATTTTGACTCTCACAATTTCTTTCATCATGGCGTACCGTTGTTGTAGCAGTGCATTGGAAATGGTCTTCCGAGCTGGCATTCTGTAAGCACCATTCAGTTTGCATAAAAAACTTTGGAAATGTTTGCCTTCCACTATGTTGAAGGGCAAATAATCCTTTAAAACAGTCTCCAGAAGTGCGAAATCTTTCTCCTGATTTCTTTTGTTCGAAAGAGGTTTCGGAAAATACATAGGGTATGTTCCGTGATATTGATGTCTGCTGTCTGATAATGAAGTGATACTGTTATTTTCTGGCACCGACTGCTGTTCGCTTCTGGTGAATTGCTGATGCTGGTTCCGGATTGTCCGGGTTATTTGTCCAAGATATATCGGAAGATGCTGGAGCAGGGGCTGCTAAGCGCCTGACGCAATGACGCTGTTGGATGCAGCACTCGAACATGAGACGCTAGATTAAATGTATTTCCTCATTTATATGAAATACACTTAGAACAGCAGTTGCACTTTGCTTTCCCATCACCTAGATCGGCGAAGAAACCCCAAATTTCACTACTTTTACGCGATCGCGAGTTGCTAATCGTTGTATAAGAGTGAACAGACACAAAAACTGCTTTACGAATAAAATAAAGAGGGATTTTACCTGAAATCGTACCAATGGCTACAGGTGACACTTGACGTTTTGAATTTGGAGGGTTATTATTCTCAACAAAAATAAAATCTACAGGAAAGCTTCTGAATAATTACTTAACACAAGTGTATGAACATACTCATTCTATTTTGGATTAAATTTTAAAAGAAACATAATATTGGACTGCATTTCGTTGGTAGCCCTAGTTTTCAGTCCATGAATACAACAAATAGGGTTTCACTTGGCAGATAAAGACTTTTTTGGGCGCTTCATGAGAAAATATCGAGCAAGATTGAATGTAGTACCTTCTTTGTATGTGGTAGTACCTTCTTTGTATGCGGCAGGTGTAATGGTACTTGAATTACGTAACCATTACAGCACGTCACCTCAAGCTCTCGATACCAGCAATATTCTATTGTGTTTCTGTAAAATAGTTAACGTATTTCTGTGACAACATTCAGATTTGATTTCATTAATACAAAAGTACTTCGATACATCGATATGTATATATTGCAATGATATTATTCTTATGTGTGTTCTTTCTTTTGTCACTATGATTTTTGACGTACTTGTAACTCTGATGTTTGGGCGCGTAAGCGGTTATTAGAGAGTCAAGCTTTGGTCGTCATGTTAAAATGACGCAAATTGTAGTCAGTTTATGAAATGTGAGGAAGATATCTTCAAGTATGTTTTATATTGTGAAGTGATGTTTTGATATGAGTTACGTGATATTGCAACAAAAGTAATAAAAAAGAAGTGTAACTTAAAGTCGGAGTGCTGATTACTTTTTTACATCATCATTGTCCTAACTTGCAAAAGTTTAATCTTCAAGAATGGTTTATGAAACACATCTATAAAACTTTTGAATATCGCAGAATAACACCTAGGTCTCTTTGCATCCGAGCTTGGAATCATCACTACCTAGATTTTCGACGATTGAGCCATGAGTTCACAACGAGACCAGAGTGGGAAATACGAAAAGATGAGTGCCTAGTTTATCCATTATTTCAAGAAATGACTTTATTAACTGTGCTCTAATGACACCTGCCACATAATATAACTTTGCTGTTGCCCGAAAATGCAATATTTAGCAGCGTGAGCAACACTACAATCGTAATTAATTTTAGACCTTTGTTGTGGTAGGGTTGTTAGACAGGCTTCCCCATGTTTCTGCCATGTTTTGGTAAAATTGTGGGGTATTGCGGGGCTTTGTTGAGCGGGCGGCGCGGGGCGGTCGTGGCCGCGGCTTCGGGAGGCTTCCGTGCTTCATGAATGAATGACCTGCTTCGTTTGGGCGCTTCGCGACAGGGCGTGGGGCGGGTTGGATGGTTCGCAGGGATGGCCCACCTCTACTTGTACGGACGCGTCTTTTAGGGTGGTGAGGCAGACATGGAGAGGATAAAAAGTAGGTGGAATGTGCAACGACAAGTGGCATTGCAGGGCGCGCGCCGGATCCTTGCGGCGCTGTGGCGCGCCGGCGGCGGCCTGGCGCCTCCATGTAGAGCTGCCGCTGATTGCGCAATCACAGTTTGCTTAGTCACTATCAGCAAAGGCCTGAGGTCATACCCGAGGCTACTCACAGCAAGATGTCGGATGTAAGCACGGTTTTCTTTCTTTCTTTCGGCCTTTGTCTCGCGCCAACGCCAGGTCGGCCGTGTTATTATGGGTTTGGCAGTGTTAGTTTGGGAGGGTGGCCACATGGAGACTATAGCAAAGGCAAACCAAAATTCACAGTGCACAAATTGGCCACTAGCAGTATAACACAAAAAAGGATGCCTATATTTCTTCAGATAATAAAGTAAATATTTTGAATACCTTCAGCGTAGGCACGCTACCGATAGAGATGTGGGGTAGAGCGCGGCGTGCACATACGATTGTCGCTGAGGGCTCGAAGTAGGTGAATTACTATGGATGCCAAGCTTCAGTAGACAGTTTCACGGGTCAATGTGTCGAATTACAATGGATGCCAGGCTTCACCCCTCAGTGGACAGTTTCACGGGTCAATGCGACGAATTACAATGGATGCCAGGCTTCAATAGACGGTTTCACGATTGCTTGTGTCAATCGCCATCTAGCTTGGGTAATTTCTTCGCAGGTCAATGCGGTGGATTACAATGGATACCGGGTTTCGCAGCTCATCTGGTTTATCTGACTTGACATACGGTCGATTAGCTTGTGTCAATCAGCACCTAACTTGGCTGACTTTCACAATTGCTTGTGTCAATCGTCATCTAGCTTGGGTGATTTCTTTGCAGGTCAATACGGTGAATTTCAATGGATGCCGGGTTTCGCAGCTCATCTGGTTTATCTGACTTGACATACGGTCGATTAGCTTGTGTCAATCAACATCTAACTTGGCTGACTTCGTTGCCGCAACGTTTGTGTAGGAGACTGGTAGATTTATTTAATATGTCCTGTAGAATAACTGCCAGAACTTAAATGGAATCAGCTTACTGGACACCGCACACAAAGTTTATGCAGGAATAGTAAACGAAGGGGTTAAAGGTTATAGCTGAGAGTTTATTAGGCGAAGAACAAATGACAAATGGGATTTTTTTTTTGGGGGGGGGGGGGGCGAGGCGGTGTACTGTTTATTTGCAAATAAACAAAAAACCTAAAAACAAAAAGAGGCAATCCCATTTAGCATATTGATTTTATTGAGGTATTTGGCAACATTGATATAAAGAAACTATGGAAAATTATGGGGATACAGGGATATCCACAACATCTAATAGACGTTAGCATTTATTGATTTTATTGAGGTATTTGGTAACATTGATATAAAGAAACTATGGAAAATTATGAGGATACGGAGATATGCACAACATCTAATAGACGTTTTAAAGCGTCTGTACAAACACACCATTGTACTTTTAAATATAATTGGAACTCTAACACTGCCTATAAACACAAAAATCGGAGTTACACAAGGATACAGCAATTCACCCATACTTCTGAATTTTTATTTGACTGATACAATCCTTAAACGGAAACAGATTTTTAATGGAAAAATTAAGGTTAACTGAAATTTCCGCATGATGTGTCTTTTATATGCAGACGACGTCAGATTGGTGGTAGAGAATGAAGATAGTCTACAAAGAGGAATACACTTATTATATAACTTTTGCGAAGAATACCATTCGATAATTTCAGAAAAGAAGACCAAAGCAATGCCTTTTAGAGGAAAGCATCATGTATGGATCAAACTGTGATTAAGAATCGAATAATATAAAAGGTCAGTATTTTAATTACCGTATTTAGGTTGTGACATCAAATACGAACATAACGAAAACATAGAAAAGAAATTAGCAAACTGTGGAAATATATGTGGAAGAATGAACGTATGTCTAAAACATAAATAGGGAAAGAAACAGGACTGAAACAGTATAAGACAACGCCAGCGCCAATGCTTGTTCACGGAAGTGATTCGCAAGTAGTAAATAAACGTCAAGAAGGTCACAATGAAACATCAGAGATGAGAAGGTTTATTTGAGCAAAGAATTAATAAAATATTCAGATTAAAAGTGCTAAGTTTTGGTAACCCCTCGGTCGGGACCAGGCTAGTCCATTGCAAAATTAGGCTACTGGCTACAAGGCATAGTACAGCGGAGCTTTTCAGTCAGCTTTGTTTTATCCACTGAAATTTTCAAAGACCGTCTATCACCAGTTATTAGTAACACAAGCGGTGTTGGTGAGGGTTTGGAGTCCAGCAGACATGGCCATTTCATTCTCGTCCAGGTGACGTCCTTGATTTAATCACTTGTCCTTAAGCACGGCGTATAGAGTCAAAAGTCTGTGAAGGTTGCGTCCAAGTCCAACAGAAGACATTGGACGGCGACAGCGGGTTCTAGTGGCAGCTGGCTGGTCCACTATGCAAGGCTGCCCCACGTGAACTGCCGTAAATCTACTCTGTGGCCGGTTATGTTGTCCTTCCGTAGTTTGTCTCATGGCTACTTGGCAAAGCCTGCTGTTATGATATGCCCTTACCGCCGTCCGTAGAGAAGTTGGAGAACTCGTACTATCAATGTAATCGATGTCGATGGTTGGCTCAGATGAAAGAGGAAGCGCTCATCGAAGAACGACGAGATGTACCACAATTCTCCTGGCTTAGGAAGGAATATGAGACCAAGCGATCACGTATAAAATATCGGTAATCGGAAACTTAATCATGTTGGTCCACCAGCAACCAATGCAGGAACTTTGTAGAGTCACGAACCAACTGCGAGCAACGAAATCACTCAGGCCCTTTCTCAGCACTTCACAAGGTGTTTGGCACCTCTGGAGCGTTCGAAGGCTTCACGTCGTGCAGAATTCTCAATGTTACAGGTGATGTACAAATCTGTAATCCTGACGTCTTGTACATAATCGGTGATTCAAAACCATATCAGTCATATGTACCCTTCGCGGCGTTCTATGATGACAAACGCAATGTATTTTCCATTAGACACACAGTCTATGGGAAAACCGAAAAAGAGAATCGAAGCGTTTGGGATTTGGTATTAAAGAGGAAAGTAGCAAATTAAGTCGGTTGATAATATTAAAAATGAGGGTTTTCCGCAGAACCGTTGAGGTAAGGAACAAATGTTATACAATAAAGGATGAAGACGATTGGTTGGTTGGTTGGTTGGTGTGGTCTTCAGTCCTGAGACTGGTTTGATGCAGCTCTCCATGCTACTCTATCCTGTGCAAGCTTCTTCATCTCCCAGTACCTACTGCAGCCTACATCCTTCTGAATCTGCTTAGTGTATTCATCTCTTGGTCTCCCTCTACGATTTTTACCCTTCACGCTGCCCTCCAGTACCAAATTGGTGATCCCTTGATGCCTCAGAACATGTCCTACCAACAGATCCCTTCTTCTAGTTAAGTTGTGCCACAAACTCCTCTTCTCCCCAATTCTATTCAATACCTCCTCATTAGTTATGTAATCTACCCATTTAATCTTCAGCATTCTTCTGTAGCACCACATTGCGAAAGCTTCTATTCTCTTCTTGTCTAAACTATTTATCGTCCACGTTTCACTTCCATACATGGCTACACTCCATACAAATACTTTCAGAAACGACTTCCTGACACTTAAATCAATACTCGATGTTAACGTTTTATATTTATGTCTACGTTTTATATCTTCTCTACTTCGACCATCATCAGTTATTTTGCTCCCCAAATAGCAAAACTCCTTTACTACTTTAAGTATCTCATTTCCTAATCTAATTCCCTCAGCATCACCCGATTTAATTCGACTACATTCCATTATCCTCATTTTGCTTTTGTTGATGTTCATCTTATACCCTCCTTTCAAGACACTATCCATTCCGTTCAACTGCTCTTCCAAGTCCTTTGCTGTCTCTGACAGAATTACAAGACGATAACAGAACATATTTCAAGATATTTGGGAATAAATTCTGTGATACTATAGGGAGCCGTAAAATTGCAAGAGAGGACACAGATTGCAATGTATACAATGATCAGCTGATGACGGTGGGTGTAAGTGCTACTGTGAGATGAAGACATTGAAATAGGAGCGGAAGTCGAGACGTGTTGCTTCAAATCAGTCACAAGAGGGTGTATTTTCACTGTCAAAGCGTCAACCGTTATTTTGTCTTGTTATTTGGTATTCATTGCCACACTTTGTTACAGAAAACTGCAAGGTAGGGTTACGGTACAGATCTTCACTTCTCTGTGCTAGATGAAGAATGAGTATGGATATGTGTGAGTTTTGTTTTATTTCCGCCGGAATCGATGTTTTCTCGTGAAATGTGCGGATAACGTTCACCCCATTAATTGAGGTAAAGCCCTAATGGACATGCTGGAGAATGTCCAAAAATCAAAGATCGACGTCATCCTTCCACAGCGTATAATTCATTCAATGAAAACGAACTCGAACATGTTGATTTTACTTTCTGCTCTAGGATTGTTGATAAAAGATACACATTTCCTCGGAGTCCTTCGTGGCTTCGTGGCAGCATAACTGAATGAAATCTTCACGGTTTTCAAGCCGCGTCAGTTGGAATAAAAGGCTTGAGCTTTCAGTGGCCGTCACCACCGTCGTCGCCAGCAGTGGAACCACTGACTGCTGCGGCCGGCATGGATTTCCGATTATGTAGCAAAGATTCAGTCTCTTGCACCAGTCAGATAGGGCCGAAACGACGCGTGCGCGGAAGGTGATTGGCCAGCTCATGGCAGCTCCGGCTCGCCGCAGGACCGAGGCCTACGAGAAAGACAGACCGATACGCGTACGTCGCGAAGGTTAAGCCGTCGGCACACCGACCGTGCTGCCGAACGTTATCGTTGAGCGTGCCAAGTCCAAAGTGCTGCTCAACGCTCAGGAACGATGCGACTTGTGCATACGGTACGTGTGTAATGACCATATAAAATTAATCATCGGTAAAGTAGATGCCAGACTGAGATTCATTGGAAGAATCCTTAGGAAATGCAATCCGAAAACAAAGGAAGTAGGTTACAGTACACTTGTTCGCCCACTGCTTGAATACTGCTCGCCGCTGTGGGATCCGCCCCAGATAGGGTTGATAGAAGAGATAGAGAAGATCCAACGGAGAGCAGCGCGCTTCGCAACGCACTCCAGCGACAGTTGAGGGATGTTTCTAGTTCGTTAATCACACTGTTTACTCATCGGGCGCGCGTAAAATTCCCACGTTAGCTCTGTTAAAACGCACATTTCTTCCATCGTCCACGAAAAGGAAAGTACCACGTCCAGTCAATGACACAGGCTTATAAAAGATCCATTACAAATAGTGCTTTACAAAATCCTTTCTTTCAGGAGTGCTAGTTCTGCAGGGTTCGCAGGAGAGCTTCTGTAAAGTTTGGAAGATAGGAGACGAGGTACTGGCAGAAGTAAAGCTGTGAGGACGCGGCGTGAGTCGTGCTTGGGTAGCTCAGTTGGTAGAGCACTTGCCCGTGAAAGGCAAAGGTCCCGCGTTCGAGTCTCGGTCGGGCACACAGTTTTAATCTGCCAGGAAGTTTCATATCAGCGCACACTCCGCTGCAGAGTGAAAATCTCAGTCTGGAGTGCTTTACAAATTTGGAATACTTCTCCGCATAAGATAAACATTATTTCATCATGCTCACATTTTAGTACAACCCCAAGGTCAGTCTTACTTGATCACTATTCCTACCCAGTAGCAGAATCTTTGCAACATGTGAATTATGAAGCGTAAAAGAAGAAGGAGCAAAATATCTTTATACAAGTAGCGCAATCTGTCCTTTAGATTGAGCCAATCGAACGAAGTCACGCCTCAAAAAAGGGGAACTTGTATTTACATAACATCAAATATTATAGTCTATACTTATATTATACTAATAATAATCAGAACCTAATAAAAACGCGAATGCTAGGAAAATAAAATTGGTTGTGTCAGGGCGCGAACCACCGCCCCAACAAAGAAACTGATTATTAGACAGTGACGCCATTCATTACGCTTAACCAACATCACACTTTTTGTATTTTATCATATTACGTTACCTCCCGCTAAAAACCTTAATCGTACATATGTTACTAACTGAAATTTAATTATAACACATTGTACCAAGAACAATGCGTTTTGAGTGGATCTTAAGTGTATCGCTGCCTTCAAATAGCCTACTCTCATTATACGCGAGTTACAATAATTCTTTTGCTACTAATATGATGTTTCTCATTATTTTACTGGAACAAATCACACAGTTAAGAACGGGTTTTGCAGTGATTCTCAATTTCCTGGTGCTCGGAACGGCATATATTCATATAGGCTTGAAATGAATGCCAATATGGCGCCTCACAACTTTGTACTGAAGGGAGACGGCGTGCTTGTGACGTGGGTGGCGTTGTGCCATTTCATTGGTCAACGCTCAGACGCACGCTCAGAATATCTGACATGCCAGATATTGCTCTGCACGTTCGGAAAGACTCCCTAGCTTGCTATTCCATGCTGTGACGTCAGAAACTCGGCACGCTCAACGCTCAACGTTAGGATGCACGTTTTCTAAACCTATCAACTCACAGCTGGGCGTGTCCGTATTAACAAGCATTGCATCTACTACCGGAATCTGCTGTTATGAAGTCAGTACTACAAAAAATTTAATTTAAGATCAGTACTCGATGTAAATGGTATAACGGCTTGTTTATAGCATTTAGTCTCTTTGTTTAACAGTCCTCATTTCAGACAAGAAGTGGTGCCTCATGCAACTGCTAATGACTTTGGCATGATTTTATTTTTATTGTACCCCAATACAGCTGTATCAAAATTATAAGTAGGACTTCCGGTAATTGTAGGACCCATAGCAGTAAGACTCCATAATAGCGGATTCCAGAGAAGATGCAGTTGTCGTTTGTACGAACACACACAGTTGGGAGTTAACAGGTACAAACGTATTTTGTCTGCTGAGCTGAGCGAGCGAGCGCTGGTCTACCTTCGTTTCGTACGCGCTGTGACCTGTCTTTCTCGTAGGCGTCGCGCAGGACTGTGTGACGTCAGATGTGGTGTGGGGTGTGGGGTGGGGGGTGGGGGGTGCAGCCTCACAATTGAAACTACAGCTCTTGCCTCCCTAAAAGAGTCAATCATTCGTCGTTGCTTCCTTCCGACGTTAGGTTAAGCAGTGTGTACGCTTAGGGACTGATGACCTTAGCAGTTAAGTCCCATAAAATTTCACACACATTTGAACATTTTTGAAGATGCTGCCGCATTCGCAAGGAACAGCATACCCACCGCGCTCACGAAGAGCTGTGTTTTCTTTAACAGGGTTTCAATATATTTCGTGTCTTTGGGAAGGGCCGGGACACCGGCCCCATTCCGTGTCTTTGTAGCAGATGTCCTAGCTTGCTGCTCGTTTCCCCACAGTATGCCCAGAATGCAGCCGTCTTGGCCTCTTCAACCGATTCGCAAGCGTCCTTCTTCGGTGATACCTGAAAACGTACGAAATATCTCCATTGCTATAACCACTCTCCCTGAATACGTCTCGTCAGAAATAACTGTCGCACTGTTTACTAAAGTGTCCAGGACTGCTTGCTAGAGTGCAGGGTGGCGAAAACAATCGGCGTTCAAGTGCCGATCAGAGTGCATTGGTTTTCTGTACACTGAATGAACAATCCGGCCTCCTGCTTTCCGCTCAACTAAAACACCCAAAACGGTAGCTTGCCATCATTCTCCATCTCGATGGTAAATTTAATGTTGGGATTGACACCTTTCATGTGGGCGACAAACTGCAGCAGTGTATTTTCGCCGTAAGGCCATATCAGGGAGGTGTTGTCGACGGACTTAGGCAGAAAGACGAACGCAACGTCGCCGAGATAGGAGCCTGCTCCTCAAAATGCTCCATGAAGAAATTCGCGACTACCAGAAACAGTGGTAAGCACATCGCTGTGCTGTCCGTCATTTCATAATATTCGCCGCGCTATAGCAAGTCGTTGCTGTTAGAATATGGCGGAACAATTAGACGATCCCAGGTGAAAACTTTTGGG
Organism: Schistocerca americana; assembly: GCF_021461395.2. Taxonomy (NCBI): domain Eukaryota; kingdom Metazoa; phylum Arthropoda; class Insecta; order Orthoptera; family Acrididae; genus Schistocerca; species Schistocerca americana. The sequence goes on along the minus strand of NC_060122.1, from coordinate 643,799,314 downwards.
CAAAGAGTCCAACGTATGGCGCTGTGGTTCTGAACACTGACGATTGCCACCTGAAGGTGATACGTTTATTAGAAGGCGGTGCGTACCAGAAGCTTAGCAGCTATCCGACACAGGCAATCGTCAGGAAGACGAGAAGTAATTAAAGCACTCTGCTTTACCAGACGAGGTAGTAAAGAAATTAATGCCTCGTGTCTCCAGACCTCTCAGTCTTTGTGAATTGCCGGAGATACATGAGAAAAATTTACCTCTTAGGCCCATTTAGATAGCAATCATCCTGCCCTCCTACAGACTGGCAAAACACCTCGTACTATTGTTAGCACCGAAACTGTGACTTTCTAAACACCATGAGTCACTTTTTACGAAGGTACCGATACAAGATGCGCTGTATCTTTTGGCCCAACAGTTCCCACCTATAATCGTCTAATTGTTCCGTCATTCTCTAGCGACAAAGTACTTTTTGTACTGTGACGAATGTTGTAAAATAACGGATGGCACAGCGATGCGCTTACCACTGTCGCTGGCAGTCGCGAATTTCTTCATGGAGTACTTTGAAGAGCAGTCTCTGGACTCGGTGACGTTGCGTCCGTCTTGCTTCAAATGGTTCAAATGGCTCTGAGCACTATGAGACTTAACTTCTGAGGTGATCAGTCGCCTAGAACTTAGAACTACTTAAACCTATCTAACCTAAGAACATCACACACATCCATGCCCGAGGCAGGACTCGAACCTGCGAGTCCGCCGCTCGTGGTCTCGCGGTAGCGTTCTCGCTTCCCGAGCACGGGGTCCCGGGTTCGATTCCCGGCGGGGTCAGGGATTTTCACCTGCCTCGAGATGACTGGGTGTTTGTGTTGTCCTCATCATTTCATCATCATCCAGGAAAGTGGCGAAATTGGACTGAGCAAAGATTGGATAATTGTACGGGCGCTGATAACCACGCAGTTGAGCGCCCCACAAACCAAAACATCATCACACATCATCGAACCTGCGATAGTAGCGGTCGCGCGGCTCCAGACCGTAGCGCCTAGAACCGCTCGGCCACTCAGCCTCCCGTCTTGCTTCGTAAGGTACATCGACAATACCTTCCTGATATGGCCTCACGGCGAAAGTACGCTGCAGCAGTTCGTCGCTCACATGAAAGGTGTCCACCCCAACATTAAATTTAACATCGAGATGGAGAATGATGGCAAGCTAACGTTCTTGGGTGTTTTAATTTAGCGGAAGGCAGGAGGCCGGCTTGTTCATTCACTGTACAGGAAACAGACGCACACTGATCGCTACATGAACGTCGATAGTTTTCACCACCCTGCACTCTAGCAAGCGGTCCTGAACACGTTGATACACAGAGCAAAAGTAATTACTAACGACGAGCACCTACAGTCTGAATTGCAGCGCTTGAGACACGTGTTCAGGGAGAATGGTTATAACAATTGAGACATCTCAGACGCTTTCAGGTACCACCAAAGAAGGATGCCTTGCGAATCGGTTGAAGAGGCCAAGCCGGCAGCTTTCCTGCCATACCGTGGGGCAAAGGGCGGCAAGTTAGGACGTCTGCTACAGAGACATAGACAGAGGCCAGTGTCCCGGCCCGTCCCCAAGATACGAGATATGTTGCGCCCTGTTAAAGAAGACATAGCTCTTCGTGTGAGCGGTGTGTGTAGTGTTCCTTGAGAATGCGGCTGCATCTATACAGGGTGGTCCATTGACCGTGACCGGGCCAAATACCTCACGAAATAAGCGTCAAACGAAAAAACTACGAAGAAGGAAACTTGTCTAGCTTGAAGGGGGAAACCAGTTGGCGCTATGGTTGCCCCGCTAGATGGCACTGCCACATTTCAAACGGATATCAAATGCGTTTTTTTAAATAGGAACCTCCATTTTTATTACATATTCGTGTAGTACATAAAGAAATATGAATGTTTCAGTTGGACCACTTTTTTCGCTGTGTGATAGCTGGCGCTGTAATAGTCACAAACATATGGCTCACAATTTTAGACGAACAGTTGGTAACAGGTAAGGTTTTTTTAAATTAAAATACAGAACGTAGGTACGTTTGAACATTTTATTTCGGTTGTTCCAATGTGATACATGTACCTTTGTGAACTTATCATATCTGAGAACGCATGCGGTTACAGCGTGATTACCTGTAAATACCACATTAATGCAATTAATGCTCAAAATGTCCGTGAACCTCAATACATTTGGCAATACGTGCAACGACATTCCTCTCAACAGGGAGTAGTTTACCTTCCGTAATGTTCGCACACGCATTGACAATACGCTGACGCATGTTGTCAGGCGTTGTCGGTGGATCACGATAGCAAATATCCTTCAAGAAATCCGGGGACATCACATTCGGTGGACGTGCGGGCCATGGTATAGTGCTTCGACGACCAAAGCACCTGTCATGAAATATGCTTTTCAATACTGCTTCAACTGCACGCGAGCTATGTGCAGCACATCCATCATGTTGGAAGTACATCGCCATTCAGTCATGCAGTGAAACATCTTGCAGTAACATCGGCAAAACATTACGTAGGAAATCAGCATACATTGCACCATTTAGATTGCCATCGACAAAATGGGGGCCAATTATCCTTCGTCCCATAATGCTACACCATAAATCAACCCGCCAAGTCGCTGATGTTCCACTTGTCGCAGCCATCGTGGATTTTCCGTTGCCCAGTAGTGCATATTATGCCCGGTTTACGTTAGCGCTGTTGGTGAATGACGCTTCGACGCTAAATAGAACGCGTGCAAAAAATCTGTCATCGTCCCGTAATTTCTCTTGTGCCCAGTGGCAGAGCTGTACATGACGTTCAAAGTCGTCGCCATGCAATTCCTGGTGCATAGAACTATGGTACGGGTGCAATCGATGTTGATGTAGCATTCTCAACACCGACGTTTCTGAGATTCCCGATTCTCGCGCAATTTGTCTGCTACTGATGTGCGGATTAGCCTCGACGGCAGCTAAAACACCTACTTGGGCATCATCATTTGTTGCAGGTCGTGGTTGACGTTTCCTATGTGGCTGAACACTTCCTGTTTCCTTAACTATCGCAAGTATACGGCGAACGGTCCGGACACTTCGATGATGTCGTCCAGGATACCGAGCAGCATACATGACACACGCTCGTTGGGCATTTTGATCACAATTGCCAACACGATATCGACCTTTCCCGCAATTGGTAAAAGGTCCATTTTAACACGGGTAATGTATCACGAAGCAAATACCGTCCGCACTGGCGGAATTTTACGTGAAACCACGCACTTATACGTTTGTGTCTAGTACAGCGCCATATATCACAAAGCGAAAAAAGTGGTCCAACTAAAACATTCATATTTCTTTACGTACTACACGAATATGTTATAAACATGGGGGTTCCTATTTTAAAAAACGCAATTAATATCCGTTTGACCTATGGCAGCGTGATCTAGTGGGCCAGCCATAGCACCATCTGGTTTCCCCCTTCAAGCTAGACGAGTTTCGTTCTTTGAATTTTTTTCGTTTGATGCTTATTTCGTGAGATATTTGGACCGGTCACTATCAATGCATCACCCTGTATACGTCAGTCAATTCACACAGTTGTAGAGCGTTGTACTGAGCGCAAGCGACAAATTAAACAAAGGGAGCTGGACAAATTGGCCATAGTTGAGCAGTGCTTGGAAAAGAGCTCAAAATTCTCTTTGAAAACACTAGAGTGTTGTAGCATGCGTCAACATACTGGGATTCCGTCATAAAACAGGCGTCTGAGATCAGAATGAACAACAAAAATTTTAACAGAGGTCGGGGGTATACACTTAGTACGGCGTGGAGGTGTGCTTTGGACGTCGAGAGGAAGCAACGGCGGATGCTTGACACTTGTAGGGAGGCGTGAGCTGTAGTTTAAAATGTGACGCCGGCTCCTCGCGCCACCTGACGTCCCGGGGCGGGCCGGAGCTGCTATGAGCTGGCCAATCACCTTCCGCGCTCGCGTCATCTCAGCCCTCTCTGATTGGTGCCAGAGGCCGAATCTTGGCTCTATAAGCGGAAATCTTCCCAGACACGGCAATCAGTGGTTTTACTATTGACCGCGATAGCGCAGATGGCCATCAAAAGCTCGAGTATTTTATTCGAACTGATGTGGTTTTGGAAACCGAGAATATTGTATTCAAGAGACGTATATCATATCATCGAGATGCGCTGTTATATCAGTTTTTAATTCTCTGATGTGGTGCGATCGATGAGCTCAGAAATATGCTGTCTAACACGAAACGAAATGAAACTTCACAGATGGAGAGAGAATATAATATTATTTCACTGATTACAAAAATGTATCAGATTTAAAAATCAATTGGCATTATAAGCCCACTTATTATTATGACGTCATAGTTCCTACAACCAGGATACACTGATTCGGTTGGGAAGAATGTCATATAGGCGTTTTATCATCTCTTGAGCCTATATGGTCCACAACTGTTGTAACTGGTCGTTGATGTCCTGGACACTGGCATTGGGACCGAGCTGACGTCCATCCCAGTCCCGCACATATTCTATAGGGGACAGATCCAGGTGTCCTGCTGGCCACCGGAATACATCACACAGACGTTTCATAGAGACACTTACCAGGTGTGGACGAGCATTGTGTTGTTCAGACACGGCACCACGATAAAGATGTACACCTGAGGAAGGCGTACGTTGTGGTGACAAACCATTGTACCGCTAGAGTTCCCTCAATCACTATCAGTCATGACCTGAAGTCATACTCAGCGGCTGCGCTCGTCACGACTCCAGGAGTAACACCACTGCGCCTCTCCAAAACAACGGAAGAACGGGACCTCTCCATAGGTAGGCGCCTTACTCGGCAACGATCTCAAGAAGTGTAGAACCACGATTCATCGCTCAACACAGTGCGACGCAATTCAACAATTCTTCCTGGCCATGGCATCACTCCGAACACAACCTTTGTATTGTGGGGTTAGCGGAAGACTACGCGTGGCAGTGTCATTCCTACTGCTAGACTCCGACCAGCGGTTCAAGATGACAAAGAATGCGACAGGGAGTCCACTACATGTCCTCGGACGGCAGGCGCAGATGCGAAGCTGAGACGATGTGCTTGACACATCGTATGGCGACCTTCACATGTAGTGGTCAAACGTGATCTGCCAGAACCTTGACGACGAATATGTCTGTCCTTACGTTCGCATGCGTACCAAAATGACTTCACTGTCACAAGCGAGTGACCCACAAATCTCGATACTGCGCGATTCGACCAGCCAGACAAACGTAGATCCACAATGAGATGTCTCTGGACATCTGTCAGGTGCTGATGACGCTATCTCACACAACTACGCGCCATCTGCGTGTCCTTCACAGTAATCGCTCAATATCTGGCGCAGTTCGCGTTCTTTATATACCATACCAGGCCTGGTAACAACACTAAACACGAAAACACTAATGTAATCTGGTGGCACTTCTATCCGTGACAGAGAACTGCAACTCGAAATCATTTGCATACCCACTGATTGTGTGTATGTGTAGAGCCTATGAAATTACATTGACATCCGGACATCTCTTCCGGATGGTTAACTTTTTCTTGTCAAGTTGTGTACTTATTGTCTGGCCCTGAAAGAGGCAATATGGTCTCACAAGTAACTCATGTAAAAAGCACTTGAAGATCAAATTCCTCGCTCTGTGGTTCTGTTAGTGATGTTCCTAGAAACCTGAGTTACCTAGGGGATCGTTGTAAATAACTCTGTTTTCAAACATTGCAAAAATATGACCGAACTTCAAAGCTAATTGGTGCCCCTCTATGAGAAAAATTTATAATGTGGAAGTAAGTGATTTTTGTAAGATAGATGCAGCGTTTCATAACACGGATACATGTACGTTATACGTTTTTCGAATAAAACCTTACAAATAAACAAACATATATATAGACTTTATTTATAGTCAAACAATGTACAAAATAAATCAAAACATTACAAAACTCACATTAATACACAAAAGAAAACAGAGGGACATTTCATCAAACCATTAATACACAAGAAATAAGCCAGAAATATTTCCTTACATCAACCTTTCTTATACGTTCCTGTGTGAACGTCCCAAGTACGTATCAGGGGAAGAAGAAAGTCTCTTAAGTTGTACTGTTTATGATTTTTGTTTCTGAATATCAGCCTTCAATGTCAACAGCTGCCTCAAAATGTCGCACAGTGAGCACTCAATACTAGCCAATGAGTTTTGCGGAGTAATAGCTTCTGCAGTAGCAAATGGAACGTTACTGTGACTTTACCACATCGTTCCTTCTATATTTTTTATTTGATAGTAATATTTGATAGTAATACTTCAACAATATAAACAGACCTGTCCTACAGTAGTCATACACAGCTGAGATTGGTTCATTTTATGACTATTAATGCTACTTAGTGTGTTTAACTGAGATGTAGCCACTTTAGAAGTGTTTGAGAACTCCTTGGTGATTTAACTAACTGTCTAATTTTACCCCTTTTGGTAGAAAGGTCCCTTATCATCATAATGAGTGTAAATTTAATTTATTATGTTTCAGTAAGTAGTTTTGCAACAAATTTTAAATAAAAGTAATTTTCTGGTGCCGCATGTTTCATTGTATTGGGTGTATATATTAGTCGTTAAATGAAAGTAAGAAGCAGTGTATGAGATTTCAACTATGTACCTCCCTGAAACATTGCTTTCGGAGTATTTCTCAGAGTCCCTATGCAAGTGAACTAAGTGTGTAAGGATAGCTTCTGAAATCGCACCGGAAGGAGAAGTGTGTGTAGTAGGACATTCAGTTTGCAAAAATACTCCAACGTGTATTTTTCCATTACATTAACGGTACTCAAGGATTATAATCCGAAATTTTCGTCACTGCTTTAAGTAGCAGTTTGAAATGTTTGCTAGCCCACTGTACGACGTTTTAAATATACAGCGACGGCCGTTAAATATGCTGCGGTGACGTAGGCAATATGTGGTTATGGCATTTACCTGAGGTATACAAATGTAAACTGAATGAAATGTTAATGGATAACACAACGCAGCCCATCGAAATTCTTAATATGCGGATGATATAACTGAAAAACGTTTCATGAAATAAGTATGGTATTGGATAACGAACAAAATTTACACACATTTTAACACGCTTTTGTGATTTCAGCAAAAATAGGTCGACTAGTTCGTAGAACACAGTTCAGTGGCTGCTGTGTGTGTCTGTCTCATAATCAACAGAGTTTACTACTGGAGGCCATGTTTTTCCATATATGGTAGCAATTTCTGGAGTGAAATACGAAAAGAATGTCTTCACCAACTACTTATTTCATTCTGTCTCCAGCTTCGAGACCAAGCAGCCTAAACGAATTAGGAATCATGACTTCTTAAACACGGACGAGCAGAGAAAATATTCCAGATATTATCCATCTCAACGGGGTAAAACAAAGTGTTTTGTAATTAATTTTGGCTTCAGTTTGGCAGTATTTGTAACTTAAAAGTCAATCCTTTAATTTTTAGTCCCGTGGAACATTGCAGTTTCAGAAATACAAAACAACGGGAAGCCATTGAAGTCTCTTCAAAAAAGTTTAGTTAAGTACAATCCATTCTCAGAGGCTGTAGTTGTGTGGAAATCGTCCGTCCATTCCGCACTTCAGACTAGGCACACACGTCTCAGAAGATGATAAAATTTCTGCAACCACGACGATTTCGTATGGTAATGGAGGTAATACGTAAAAACATTTAATTTGTAGAGACTTTCAGTGTCTGTTATTAATTATGATTTCTTACGTTTCTAATGTATGTAATACATGAAGATGAAGCACATAATCTATTTCGAAATGAAGAACTACACTGGAAGAAAAATGTGAATTTCATCACCATATACTGAGGTAGATAATATACTGGACAAGATACCTTCTTGTGTACGTTGTGAAATCGCTCAGTAAGTTGCATGGCGAGAGTATCGACGACGGAGTTTTCAAGACGCTCAACTGAAATGAGACGCAGCAATTTGCAAGTGTGCTTATGAAATTAAGACGCCAGATTTACTTCATTGTCTCTGATGAATCTTACCTAGCCGAGCTTTCTGCCATTTTGTACACCATTTCTCAACCTGTAGTCTCTGTTTTTGTGTAGTGTGTCGTCGTGACAGAAATAGAAGCCACTGAATAACACTGACTGAAAACACCCACACACGTAGACGGAAGGACTTTTATGGTCGTTTACGGATGTGATGTGACCATTTCGGCGTCTTATTTCGACCGCAGCTCAGTTGAGACTAGGCTTCTCTGCCTGGTAAAGTTGCAGTGACCACCTCGTAGCCATGATGTCTACAGCCTGTAGGTCGTGGACTGGTGTGATCTAATGAAATAAGTAAATTGTCGGTCAGACAGGATGTCTGCATATATTGATTTCGCAGCTGATATGGTAGACCCCGTGTCCCAATAATTTGGGGTCAGACTTAGATAGTCTCATTGAGCATCAGAAACTGAATACTTGGAGATGAGAAACCAACGATAGGAAACGAGCATTTCAGACGGTGCGAGTTCTCGAATGAGACCCGTATTTTATCTGCTCATGTTTCAAAATGGACCATGCTACCGGGTGCGATTTCGAGATGTGCTGTCACAAATATAGTAGGTTATACTATCTATATTCCGCGAAATGATGGGGTTTCAACAGGACGATATTCCTACCCACTTTAATAGCAATGTCGTGATCATTCTAAAAGCAGATTATCCCAGTGCCAATTTCTTCTGTGCCAATTCCGAAGAAGACAGGTGCTGACAGGTGTGAATATGATCGATATACCAGTTTAAAAAGTGGTTATTTTAAAATACTGAGACAAATTATTTACAGAAGAATGGAGAAACTTGTAGAAGTCGATCTCGGGGAATATCAGTTTTGGTTTCGGAAAAATGTAGAAATATGCGAGACAATACTCATGCTACGTCTTATCTTGGAAGAAAGACTACAGGAAGGTAAACCAAATTTAATAACATTTGTAGACTTAGAACAAGCTTCCGATACTACTGGCTAGACTATACTTTTTGAAATTTTGAAAGTAGTAGAGATAAAATATAGGGACTTACAGGTTGTACAGAAAATAGACCGCAGTTATAAGAATCAAAGGACAAGAAAGGAAGTTATAACAGAAGGGAGTGAGACAGAGTTGTACCTATCCCGATGTTATTAAAACCGCACAATGAATAAACATTGCCGGAAACCAAGGAGAAAATCTGAACTAAAATTAAAGTTCAGGGAGGATAAATGAAAACTGTGAGGTTAGCTGAAGACATTGTTATTCTCTTAGAGATGTCATAGGATTTAACTGGTAGGTTAATCGGAACGATGGTGTCTTGAAAAGAGGTTATAAGATGAAAATCAAGAATATTGAAGTGATCAGAATCGAATGTAGTCGAATTAAGTCAGGTGATATTGACGGAATTAGGTTAGGAAATAAGGCACTAAAAGTAATAGGTGTGTTTCGCTATTTGGGCAGAAAAATAACTGATGAGGGGCAAAGCAGACATATAAAATACATAGTGTCTATAACAAAGAAAGCAGTTATGGAAAAGATGAAGTTGCTGGTACTGAGTATAAATTCAAATTTTATGAAGTCTCTTTTGCAGGTATGTGCGTACAATGTATCCTTGTACAGAAGTGAAACATGGACTATAAGGAGATCAGACAAGAAGAGAATAGAGGCTTTGAAGTAAGGTGCTACAGAAAAATATGCTGATAATCATTTGGTTAGATCGAAAAACTAATGAAAAGGTATTAAGTCGAATTGGGAAGAAAAAATAATGGTACAACTTGACATTAAGATGGGATCGATTGATAGGATGTATTCTGAGGCATTACGGAACTGTCATTTAAGACCTGAGAGCAAGTGTGAGGGTAAAAATTGCAGAGGGAGCCCAAGATACGAATGCGAAAGGGAAGCAGTAGTTAAGAAGGAGGTGATACAGCGGATTAGCTACTTACGTAGCGTAAGTAGTAATGGAAACTACGGAGAGGACTGGGAACAGAATTACAGTAAGAGAAAAAATTAAAAGTTTGGGATTTACCGAAAACATTGAAACTCTCTCAGAGATTTCAGGGGCTTGGGATATCACCCGAACGGAGTAGATAGTGTCCAAAAGTGGAAACAAAATGAACATGGACAAAAATAAAACAAAGGAAACGGAAGGTAGTAACATTAAGTCAGGCGATAATGAAGCAGTCATTTTAGCAGATGAGACACTAATAGTATTATACTAGTTGTAACTCTAGAGCAGAAAAATTACTGATTCTGGTGGAAGTAGAGATAATATATAAACGTGTTAGGCATTTGTTTGGAGTGTAGCTTTGTATGGAAGTGAAGTGTGAACGATAAATAATTGAGGCAGGAAGAGAAACGTTTGAAAATTTGTGCTACACATAAATGCTGACTGTTATGTGAATAAATCGAATAAGTAATGGAGAGGTATTGAGTATAATTTGAAAATAATATAATTTATGGCTCAAGTTGACGAAAGGATCGGCTGATGTGATACGTCTTGAGGTACCACTGGGGGGGAGGCGTGAGGGAGGCGGCGGTTAAGATTTTAGTGGGTACCAATGTCTGACTTGAAATGGGTATAGGGTGCAGCATTTTTGCAGAGATGAAGAGAGTTGAATAAGATAAGTGCTGTGGAGAGCTGAATTATAGCCATCTTCTGAAGATTAAAATAATAGCAACGCCAGTGATGATAACACCCTTCCGCCGTTTAGAAACACAGATATAACAGATATTGTGAAAATCATTGTGAAGGTTTAACAAGTTTCCTCAAATCAACAAATTATTTGCATCTTACATCAGCTGAAGTGAAGTACCACCTACATCATCAAGATCTAGATCAATGTACGCTTCGACAGCTTCAACAGGGCAAACAAGGTGCCTCCAGATACCTTGAGACATATTGGCATTCACCCTGTTGACTTTCACCACGTCTAGGTGCAGAGTGTGGTGCTCAAATTGGACGCTAGGAGGTGGTCAAGGTAATGAAATCTAGCACTAGACGAAGATGGAATTCATTCATTTAGACCTCTATTTATTTAAACCTAATCTTCGTTAGTGCTCTAGCTTATTTTTAAGCAATTATCGAGTGTTATGTTGTATAAAATGTATAATTCGTTGTCACCACATATTTTACCTCCACATCTTTTTAATATCTTTAATGTTTGTTACAGCGTTTCTTCAGGTATGTGAATAAATATTCACACTGAAATTCTTAGTCTGTTCTTAGCTTTATTCTTTGGTCACTGTTATATATCTGCAAATGTCTCCCACCTTACGTGCTCTTATTGTCCGTCAGACCATCGAGCCCAGTATAGTTTGTAAAAGAACACGAACGGTAGTGCATCACATGATTACGCTGCCATTTTCATGTGTGTTGCACCTTAGTCGACGTAATTATCTTTCTGTTAAGTTACGTTCACAACACTGTGTTCCCGTTTCATGGCGGTAATGTGATGTGCGTTTTATTCTAGAACGCTAATGGAGTTTTACCTGTTGGCTTGTTCAACGATCTTCCTGACGTTCCGCCAACGATAGTGGCTGGTGTTACTACTGTAGTAACCAAAACCAACCGCGGGAACGCCTTGGGCTGCGGATCGGAGCCGCCAGGCGGGGAAGCCGCTGGCGGTGGAGCACGCACCACCGGGTAAACACAAGGACGAGTCGGACGACAGACGAACGACAACCGACAACGACCAACTATGACCGACACAACAAGGAATAGATAAACGGAGGCTTGTGGAAACCACAGCACCAAACACCAACACTAAATCCACTCGGAACCAGAGCCAGGCAAATGTCAACAACGAGCAACGACCAGAACGCAGTACCGCCGAGATACAGACGCAATCCAGAGCGAGTACCAGACTGACTGGACTAGGGCAGAGTGGGTCCCTACATACGAAACCGGAGGGAGCGGCTATTGGCCGTTGTCTGCGCGTGGCGTAGCGGTGGCGCCCTCGCTGCACGAGAGCCGCTGCTCTGAAGAGCCGTCGCTGACGCGGATCCCTCTATGGGCTGGCCACGTCCATTTGTTCTGGCGCTTGTTCGACTTCCGCCCTCTCAACTGCTGGTGGTGGAGAGTGGATCTATGATAATGCCAGCAACTAGTACTGACAAAACGTCAGGAAAGTCGTTAAACAAACGTCAGGCGTAAACCCTGTGATGGATGCCAGTAGGTAATACATCACAACTGGCCACGAAAGCCTCAGTTATTTTGTACTTGACAGCAGCTTAGATGTTGGAATTTTATGCACAACGAGAAAGTGGTCTAAATAAATAGAGTGCAAGTGGAAAAAGGCGCCTTCACTTCATAGGTGTATGGCAGTTGTGCCCACTACGAAGATGTTGACAGTGAACGTTCAGACGCTGCTGTCCGAGGCGTTGTTTCCTTTGAGGGGTTCCGACGCATCGCGGCCCCTGCCGTCGAGGTCGAAGCTGAGCGCCGTGGAGCGCATGACGGCGTTGCGCCGGAAGGACGCCATGCGGCTGCGCGCAGAGCGCTCCTTCCACGTGGGGCCGGCGTCGGAGGCGGTGCGCTTGGCGGGCAGCGGGCAGTGGGCGCGGGCGCGCGCCGCCGGGCCGCGGGCAGCCGCCGCCGACGCCGACGCGGCCGCCGCCGCCGACCGCACCGACGCCAGCGAGGAGCGCGACCCGGAGCGCCAGGCGAACAGGTCGGGCGCGGAGCGGTGCTGCCGCCGCACCGCCGCCAGCGTCGGCCACGCCCTGCCAGCGCCGTTGCGCATCTCGCCGTCGGCGCCGCGCAGCAGCGCCAGCTGCCGCTCGCGGTAGCCGAAGAGGCGCGCGAAGCCGGCGCGGAACTTGGACGACATGAGGCTGTAGAGGATGGGGTTCACCGCCGAATTGAGGTAGAACATGGTGCGGCAGAAGTAGAGCAGGCTGTAGTAGGCCTCGATGCCCAGCGCGCGCACCGACGCGCTGCTGGCGAACACGATCCAGAGGGTGAAGGCGCGGAACGGCAGCAGGCACAGGAAGAAGGAGAGCACCACCGTGGCCAGCATCAGCACCACCTGGCGGCGGGCGCGCACGTTGCCGCCCGCCTCCGGCGGCGCCGCGGCAGCGCCCGGGGCGCTGCCGCCCCCGCAAGTGGAGTGGGCGGCGGCGCCGGCACCACCTGTGGAGGCGGAGGAGGTGGAGCCGGCGGCCGGCGCCATGAGGTGGCGCGCGATCTTGCCGTAGAGCGCCAGCAGCACCGCCACCGGCACCGCGAAGAAGGTGGCACTGGACACCGTGAAGAACAGCTTCTGCCAGAGGGCGGCCGCCTCGCTGAGGCACGTGGGCACCAGCGAACCGTCCGCGTACTGGTGGTACGCGAACTGCGAAATGGCCAGCATGGGGCTGCAGCAACAGACACAGTGTCAGGTCCTTCTTTACGTCCAGACGTCATACCTTCGGTTAGTTCACAGCACACCTGGTCGTTAGTCTGACGCAGTTATTAAAGCTGTTAGTAATCCATCACCACGCTGTTAAAAGCTTCAGCTAAACGACTCTCTACCATTTCTCCAGGAAGTTCATCCCGGTGATTAGATAATCTTTTAATAGTCACTCATGAACTGCATTGTCACCATCACAGGGTCGCAGCGACAAACAGAACGCCTCCTCCTTCACGTTCCACAGGCATTTATACAGTTACTGGAGAGTACATCTTTCCGTTATTGTTGAATTAGTAATTAAGTCGTTAGTAATCCGTCACCATGCTGTTACAACTTTCACCTACTCTATTATCGGACAGTGTTTTAGAAGGAATCACTCCACACCTCTTCCGCGCTCCTAGATTGGGTCAGATTAGGTGAGTTGACGCCCCACTTACACTCCGTCTACAGGCCACAAGTGGCCCATCGGGACCGTCCGACCGTCGTGCCACCCTCTGAGGAGGATGCGGATAGGAGGGGCGTAAGGATGGTATTCTTGACCGAAGCCGCTACTATTCAGTCGAGTAGCTCCTCAATTGGGATCACGAGGCTGAGTGAACCCCGATCGCAACAGCGCATGGCGGCTGGATGGTCACCCATCCAAATGCCGACCACGCCTGAGAGCGCTTAACGTCGGTGATCTCACGGGAACCGGTGTAACCACGGCGGCAAGGCCGTTTCCCTGACGCCCCCCTTAGGAATAGTTTTTCGCGTCTGGTACTGAACTTTACTCTATAAGTTCTAAATTTTGATCTGATGACAGCAGTAGCCGAAACGATGTTATAAGTAATAAATGATGTACCGGATTTAGAGATCTAAACAGAGTTATACATAAAATATCCTCAGTAATAGCAGACTCATCAGGAAATTTATTTCCATCGTTCATAGATTACCCATTCTATCGTTCACCGCCTATTAACACACGCTCCAAAATATCCTACACGAGTAGGTAGTCACAGTTCACGGGAAAGTTGGCCTACAGTTAACCACAGATTCACGTCTTTTGTTCCGGCGATTTAGTTGAGAGTGGAGTCTCTGATTAACATACAGTAAGTGCTATACATGCGACCTTACCGGAATCGAAATGTAGTGGTAGACTTGTCTGATTGAGTCAATGACTTTTACAACTGAGCAGTTAGTTTCCGTTAATTACTTCCATATGACCGTTATTCACATCAACAGACTCCTTCACGCTGAGTAAAATCTCATCTCCTAACGATCTCATTCTAGAGGAAAAAATTGTAGAGGGTATACTGTATTAACAGCACCAGTCTTCTAGCATTAGTCGAAATCCCTTTATTGCTCACCTAAAGTATGATAATAAGTTACTTTTCACATCACTGTGGACGGTAACTGTAAGAAAGCACAAGCACAGGGTACAATGACGTCAGCTGCCGAAAAGATGACTCTGAACTACAATTCTTGGCATGTTAGTATGGGTACTAGGCGAAAAATAAAAATTCATTTGTTAAATAAAATATTTCCTCTACTTCTCCGGGTGTTACAGCACAATTCGTCTCACATAAGGGAAACCCACTTCCAGAAGTGGATTAGTGCTGACAATGTAATAACGAAGTGATTACCACTTGCTAGTACACCTTTGGTAGGTTCGTCAAACCTCAAGGAGGCTTTTCTAGAGCACTCACCAAGGGAGAAGAATGTCCACATTAATGGTAAATTTCCTTACTGAACACTCTTGCTGATGTACAAACAATAAGTGCACAGTGTGACAACAACTGGATCTCATACGTTTCGTCTTAGAAATTCCATACACGTTACTAGCTGCTCAGTATCATTTTAAAGCCAGCGCGACATTCAGATGAACAGGCAGAATTAAGTCTACACAAATCGAGAAATAACCATTTAAGAGTGACAACAGTGTATAGTATCAACGGGAAGGAGTCGAAGTTCTCGTATTTTTCATGTACGGTTCGTTGTTGTGTTTATCAGTTAAACATGTTCCATTTCCCTGTCATAGATTTCGTATTCAAGCGGAGACGACGGTGGTATTTCAGTCTTTTATATCATATCCGTAGGGCCACTGTACAGACTATGTGTGGTAGGCATAATGAAACATGTTGACAAACCTGCTATGATAAGGCGTTATTGGGAACCGTTGAAGCCATAAAACAGGTTAACATTCGTTGCTGTTTGTAGTGAAATTTTTGGGAACATATACTACTGTAAGAATTTAGTAGAGTCTGACGTCACGAACTTTTAATCTGATGCCATTGTAATTATGTGACACTGTTTTACATAGCATGGCCTCTGACTTTTTCAGTTGGGGTGTCCATGAACTGTTGTATCCTGGCAAGTTGTCTTTTGCAAAATAATTCGATTCACGTGCCATAAAAAGAGTTTACAAAATTGAATTTATTTTGAGATCTTCCTTATGCAGGAAAATTACGTTTACTTGCATCATGGATTGAGGAAGGAAACCTTAACAACATGCCATCCGCAAGACAGGTGCTTCACAAGTCGATGACTCCCTTTGGTACTGTGTAGAAGCACTCTGTACAGACATTACTTTATTAAAAATAAATCCTTTTGATTCGAAACCAGACATTTCACAATTCATGGTAGCTCAACGAAACATTCAGTTTTGACATGGGAAAACTTCGTCAACAGTAACTGAGAGCGGAAGATAAAATCGCTTTCTGTAATCATTTTGTCGCTGCGATCATATGAGTCATTATATAAGCACTGCCTTTTTTTCTTGGTTTATATTCTGGAATACCCATTGTACACACCGTTAGCTAATTCACCTTGAATTACGTCGACTCCTTATTAAATACGCTACATCCAGTTTGGATACAAAGTCAACTGGAAATACGCTCCTGTTTCTCTTAAACGACGATTTCTTTCTTCACTTGTGGAACATCTCTATTCTAGAGTGTACGATTCTTTTTCGTCATCTACTTGGCAGTGGACTGTGGGCAACAACTACTGATTTGTCACGTTTTGTTGTCCGAGAACTATTTCATTCTTTCACGGAGGTTCTTACTTCATTCTTCTGGCAACTATTCTTGCTATCTGTACGTTTTTTGTCCTGGCGCAAGTCCTCGACTTTTGCTGGAAGCCCCTCTTTATTCAATTTTCTTTGACCAAGAAGAGTTTCATTCATATTTCATTCCCTCCCTTTATTTTCCGCTTGACTTTATTTGAAAGAAACACTATTTGCCATTAACACTTCCAGCAGACATACGCAACTGTGTTTTTCTCGGGTAGGAATTCGAATCCGGACAGGTGTGTTTTAATCCTCTGTCAGAGAAAAGAAAATTTTATTACGCCAGTATTCATGAATTTCATCATGAGTTCGCGCTTATTTTCAGCTGTGTATATTTATTTGCTACAATCAACGTCATAAATCATTTTTGTTTCACTTTAATGCTTATGACAATTATGTTGTGTTCCTGCTTTTATGGAGTAAAATGGAAATGGGCCATCCACTGCTTATAAATGTCTTGTAAGGGGTCTAAAATGACAACGGCCTTGCTGCAGTGGTAACGCCGGTTCCTGTCAGATCACTGAGGTTAAGCGCTTTTGGGATTGGCTAACACTTGAATAGGTCACCGTACGGCTCTGCCTAGTGCTGTTGGCAAGCGTGGTGCACTTAGCCGTTGGAGCTGATTGAGGAGCTACAGCGAACAGAAGCTTTCGAAATGTGGTGCTACATAAGAATGGTGAAGATTAGATGGGTAGACCGCGTAACTAATGATGAGGTACTGAATAAAATTGAGGAGAAGAAGAATTTATGGCACAACTTGACTAGAAGAAGGGATCGGTTGGTAGGACACGTTCTGAGGCATCAAGGGATCATCAATTTAGAATTGTAGGGAAGCGCGGAGGGTAAAAATCGTAGAGGGACACCAAGGCATCAATACACTAAAAAGATTCAGAAGGAAGTATGTTGCAGTAAGTACTCGGAGGTGAAGAAGCTTGCGCATGATAAGAGTAGCATGGAGAGCTGCATCAAACCAGTCTGTGGACTGAAGACCATAACAACAACAACAATGAGGAGCTAGTTGATCGACAAGTAGCGGCACCGGTTACGAAAATTGACAACGACCAGAAGAGTGGTGTGCTGGGCGCATGCCGCTTACGTATCCGCATCCGATGACGCTAAGAACTGAGGATGACACGGCGGCCGGTCGGTGCCTTGCAGTCTTCAAGGTCTGTTCGGATGGTGTTCCATTTATAAGTGGTCCAAAATCTCGTTAATGTGTCTTTATTTTAATATAATCCCTCGTTACTTTCTTGATTGTGTGATTTTAAAATGCAAAGCCGTCATGAAACAGAAGGTTGACTTGAACATAAGTGTTGCTAGGCACAGTTCTATTGGACGTGGAATACTCTTGTTTTCCTTCGACCTTTCAACTCAGATACCCAAACGGTTACAGGAGAACCGTTGTTTAACATTGACTGTGATCCTCATTGCATCTCAGCACTTTTCTCATTAACAAATATTAAATAAGTGAGAAATAAAAATCTTAGCTCTGACCAGGGATCTAATCCGCGACTCATCCACAGACCAGCACTTTACCATTGAATTACAGAGCAGATTTCCACAGTTTCTTCCATCTAACCGTCAGCTTAACGAGAGATGTCGATTACATGCATCCTTCTGGCAGTCCTACTTTGAATTTGCGTGTTGTCTTTGTTTCTATCTGCTGTTTCTGTTTCTCGTTCTCTTTTTCAGATGATCTAAATGTTGTACAAACGTTGTCAAAAATAGCCTACATTGTCTCATAAAACTAATTTGGATCGTTCCATCGGATAGGCACATAGGACTCTGCTTTAAAAATCATTCTGTTTTCAATGGGCAACAAACGGACGCTCCCCATCCACGACGGTTGTCTTATTAAAGGCGTGGTGAACAGTATTTGTTAGGGTAGCACCAACTGCACACCACCAAAACGAAATTGCGAATATCCGCCGTACCACCTGACAAAATTCGCCTGACGGCACGCACGAGGGACAAATGCAGCCAGTCGATCGGAGGTTTTATTACGCTCATGTACTTCATAATTATTGTGTTGTTTTCTCTCGTTGACGTTTACACATTAATGACCTTTATGTCGATCGGACATTAAACGTAACGGTCGTGTGTGTACAAACAATGGCGAAATTTAACAGCACATTAATAAAGCAGAGTCCACTGCCATCGTGCGTAATGAGCTGGCTAGATTGGGCGCTACTCTGCTTTCATTGCGTCACGTAACACTGGGAGCCCAGACTGACAGAGCTTTTGTTTTGCAGGCTATAGACAGCTTGGCTCAGGACCCCCGAAATGCCCTGAGTGCTGGAACGTAATGTTATACGGGACCCGTAGAGAAAAATTCCAGACGGCCGTGATGGACTGGAGGAGCTAGCAAAATAAAGCTCGCCTCAGATTTCACGGAAGCGCGTAGTGTGTGGACGAGCAGGTGTGCTTTGCTCAGAAGTCGTGCGGGACAGCAGGTGTAGGATTTCAGCTTCACAAAGAGCGTACCTCTCTCAGCAGCAGGTGTGTTTGGCTTAGGAGACCCGGAGGCGACAGGGAGTGAACTGACGTGAGTAACGACAAAGAGGGCTGTGGAGAACAATAGTCCCGTCTACTCTGACAGCGGCATCAGACTGAAGTAGTGTCTGCGGGATCAAAGCACCAGTCACTCGCGTGAACACTCTGCTAACGGGTTGTTCTATAGACACTGAGACGATGAAGTGAGCTTTGAGATTAGGATATGTGAAAATGGGGAATATCTTCCCACACATTAACATTAAACAAACAGAAGCGAAGCACCAATGTCTGTGAGGCACACAAGAATATTCTGCTACACACCTTTATTCAGTAAGTGTAATTTAAATTTGAAAAATAAAAAAAGATTTTGTCGCTGGCGTTTGGATATATGCTGTGACTTGTAACCTTTCGACGCCACCACACTAATTTATTTCAACAGTAACTGACATCACAAAACACAGTTGGTATTTGTATGGTTTGGTGTACCTCATTAATTTCTACATATACGAGTATGTTGTAACACTACATTTAAGATATGGCTTCTGTTTCTGAATAGTATTTTCATATGAATTAGTAAACATTTATTTATAGCGTATACCAATGTCGGATATATTCGCTAGTTGGTTTCATTGTCATCGTATCGGTTTACATCCACAGCTGGATGTATGCATTCATGTTCATTCAGTACGTTTTCTACGGTTATTTTCCCAACTTCCGCTCTTAAGCCTTGGAATCCACTAAAGTACTGATCAGGTTAAAAAAAAAAAAAAAGTTCAAATGTGTGTGAAATCTTATGGGACTTAACTGCTAAGGTCATCAGTCCCTAAGCTTACACACTGCTTAACCTAAATTATCCTAAGGACAAACACATACACCCATGCCCGAGGGAGGACTCGAACCTCCGCCGGGACCAGCCGCACAGTCCATGACTGATTAGGTCCATCCACCACTCATTTCCCCTAACTATATACCCCCACTATATACTTCCATCTCATTCCCAAAATGGTCATAATAGGGACTTCCATTCCAGTCTGTTCCCTGACACTTTCTTTTGCTGTTCTGTATCTCCTAGCAGTACACAGCATGCATCTCCCCTTCACTCACTGGGTAATCCACTGTTTTCGAATTGTTCTTACACTGAAAATCTGTGTCATGTTCCCTTAAGCCATCTGATGACACGCACTAACTATAAAATTTCCTTTTCGGAAATATAGGAAGTTTAGTTTTGGAAATTCTATTACTTTCTTGTTTGGCCCTTCGAAGAGCAAGTAAAATCATTAATCAGCTTTAGTATTCTTATCTTCCTAAATCTTTCATCTTCTCAGTAGTGGTTTTAGTCATTTCTAATGTGTTTTTCCTTCCAGACTTGTTTTCTTTCAGTTGTTTGGACGCGATCTGGTAAGAGTCGCACTTCTGTCTACATGTAGTTCTTTTAGTTGTCAATGGCTCAACAATGACTTTTTTGACATCCTATAACAATACCTAATCAAAAGAACACGTACATTATGTCCATTCTTTGCCATTATGACGGCGGGATCAGTGCTGAAGTCACTTTCAACGAGGTGTCTGAGTATCTGTGGAGGGGTATCGGCCCATTCGTCCCGAAGAGCCCAAACCCCAGAAGGCAATGATGTACAGCGCGATTCATAGCTCCAAATCACTCGTTTCCAGTCATCCACTGTGCAGTGGTTTCTCTCTTTGCACCGCCTCAAGCGTCAGCCAGTATTCACCGCAGAAAATCTTTTTAACTCCCTACTACGGTGTTTGTGCCAGATGGCCTGCTGGTAGGGCTCTGGGACTCACGTGTAATTCCTTCCGCTGATTTCAAACGGGTTCTTACAGCCACCTTCCCCAATGATCGGCGGTCCCTATCTGCCAGCACACGAGGACTGCCAGGCCTCGGTTACCAGAGGCTGTTCGTTTGCTGCCCAATGAGCGGTCCGCGTTCGAATTACTGAGATCTCCTGAACGACCCATTCTGCTTTACCGCTTTTCTACTGCCTCTTTCTTTAATGGCGGATCCCCCCTGTCATGACATCTAGCCGTCAACGTTGCATTACGTAGGCGTGTCCGGACACTTTCCATCAGTTAGAGTGTAAGATTTCTAGTTTATTTTGGTATTCAATGAAAGCGATGTGAACCCTCCTTTATTGGACGTGTCATACTTCACACTAGTTCTCTGGATATTTTTGAAGCAGTCGACATGCTATGCCACAGAGGTTCTGAGTACAAACAATGTGATCTTTTGTCATCAGTGGCACTGCCGTTGCCAGTAGATCTTTCAGTGGGAAGTAAATGAGAGAGTCGGTTGTTGGTCACGCTGATGAGCGGTCTGGTAATAACGAGTAGAACACAGAGATGGAAACGTAGAGGATGCTGCTGTTTGGAAATAAGATTTTCTAGAAGTTGATTCGAGAAGTGTGAAGATATTCAGGAATTGTTGTCGCTGCATTGCTGACTCAGTCATAAATTATGATGAGTTGAAAGAGGCAAATTTTTAGTATGATTTTTGTTTATTGGTTCGTGTCAGTGAATTTAAGTGTCGAGACGTTCTTTTTGAAAAATACCTAGTAATATGCGTCCGACCAGTGTTCCAACGCACAGGTGACATCGTTTTAGGGTACTACCTTGAGAGTGTTGTCGTTTAATAAACAATATAAAAGTATCGTTGCCACCACGTATTATCCATATCTTTAAATTACGTCTTTCTTTACCTTCACTTTCCCTTTGTTTTTTTTCCTCGTCAACCACTGATTCGTTAAGCTAGGCTACATTTGTTCCAAGTGAAGTATGTCAGGTCTCTCGCTTAAAGATTTAGCTGATAATTAGTTGCAGCGGAGTGTAACGCAGCAACTATGGTACGAACACAGCGCCCTCCCTCGTCACGATCTGTGTCCGCAAAAGGCAATTCGGATCATTAACGGCGATGTCGCCACTGTAATTACAAAAAGCAGCGAAGCGTGGCGGGTGCCGTAGTGCCCCTGCCATTGTTCGGGCGCACTGTTGCGTGGGAGAGGTGGCGGCCCTGTGTCGACTTAAAGGCTACAGTTGCGACGTACTGTGGCCGCACTGACCAGCAGAAAACGCGACGGCAGGGGCATATCGCAGCAGGGCAGCAAAGACAGCAGACATGTGGTGTACGCGCGTGACAGCCTTGGGTACTGCTCCTGTTAGACGGGCAAGCAACGAACGGTCAAAGTTTTCGAGGTACTGTGTGTGCCTTTCAGAGAGTAAACTGTGAAATGGAAGCTATAGACTTTCGCCTCCGTGTTCGAAACTCGATTCTTATTTTTGTTTTCCTTTTTGTTTTTCATTTATCTGCCCATGTCTGTAGCCGACTGCTACACGAATGTTTTGTGTATATTGAAATAACGTTAACCTTATTCATCTACTAATTTTATGTCTGGTGAGTGAATTAAAAAAAGAAAAATAAATGAATGTAAAAATATTCGAAATTGTTTTCTGTCAAATTCCTGTTGCGTATCTTGATTCATGATTAGCTGCAAGAGCCAGTTTTCGGAAAAGTGATCAGTTACGTGCGGCTTGCCGCGAATTTATTACCATCGCGTGAAATTTTCAGCAATGTTAACGATGTTTCTTTCGCGTGTGAGACTCTTACGAAGAAATGTAGCTGTGACAAACCTGCGATGCTTATGGTGTTCGGAATTCCTATGTTTCGAGTGTTTCTACGATCAGTATCATCGAAGGGAACGCATCAAATTATCCTGAAGAATAAACATAACAATAAAATATAAGCGTCAAGAAAGGGCATAGGAATGAAATATAGGAGTATGAGAATTTAAAAAGATTGTAATCCTTGAAAACATCATAGACACATACAGTATATAATAAATGTATAACACTTTTTCTGGCATCCAGTTGGAATTTTACAATTAATATAACGCCCTTTTATCCAATAGCCTGATAAGAAACATTCGTGCAATAACCGTCTACCGACAAGGATAAATAAATGAAAAAATAAATAAATAAAGTAAATAAAACTACAATCGGGCTTCGAACACGGACTCGACAGTGGATGGCCGCAATGCTAGCCACTATATCACCAGGTGGGCTGAGTTTATGGCGCGCAAAAAGGTTTCTAAGTTGTGACGTAAACTTTGACAGTAGTTTTCTCAGAAATGGTCTAGTATCTACGGATAAGCCTACATACCGGTTCGTTTATTTTGGCTCCTTTCCCACTGAGCGAAGATTCTGTTTATGACACCTGCCGTGCTCTCCTCGTGAGCGATACAGGGAATCAAACACATCTCCAACGCCGACCAGACTGTGGATGGCAGCATTGTAAATAACTGGTGACGCCAGTTGAAGATCACGTAAGAATTTGACTTTTGTTTCCAGCTCTGCTGATTCGCTGGCGCCAAGAGTGGTAGCTCGCTTTTAACGAGGAGAAATGAAAAGCCGTGCACAAAATGGAAAAGCGTGATATCCTTTCAGTACATGATTAATGGGTCGCTATTACAGTCAGTTATTTCATAAAAATCGTAACAGCATGAAGTCCGCGTGCAACAGATGTAAAATTGATATGAAGCGTCGCATATGGTTGGATACGCCAATGGTTTTCGTTTCAGCAGAAATCTATAACAGAGACTGAGTAACAATATCTACGTACTATGCAGAGGGTGCTCCACAATTTCTAACACAACATTCTAGGGATTATAGAGGAGGACTTAGTAGATACAGTTTTGACAAGGAACTTATATCCGGAAACGTAATGATTTGATATAAAATAGGTTTGAAGATCGTACCACTTCCAAATCTCCTGCTTCCCCGTACGGTGTTTTCCAGATGGCAACAGTCCATCACACACCATTTTCGTCTGACTACAGCAACGGCTTCGAGGAACCTGGGATTGTTGACGGGCGCACGCCAGTGTTTGTGGACGTTGCATATTAAAGCACGAGTCACTGGTGCATCTTGTGCACCCAAGAGCAGCGCCGCCACGTGGCTCATCTCCTGTACTGTACACAGGTCAGAGCTCATTGCCTCCGCTGAGTGCGTATCGTGATGCGTTAGATCTGAAAGTGACCCGATTTTCAAACTTATTTTACATCCGAATAGTACATTTCAGGACAGTGATCCCTTGTTGTTGTTGTTGTTGTTGTTGTGGTCTTCAGTTCTGAGACTGGTTTGATGCAGCTCTCCATGCTACTCTGTCCTGTGCAAGCTTCTTCATCTCCCAGTACCAACTGTAACCTACATCCTTCTGAATCTGCTTGGTGTATTCATCTCTTGGTCTCCCTCTACGATTTTTACCCTCCACGCTGCCCTCCAATATTAAATTGGTGATCCCTTGATGCCTCAGAATATGTTCTACCAACCGATCCCTTCTTCTAGTCAAGTTGTGCCACAAACGTCTCTTCTCCCCAATCCTATTCAACACCTCCTCATTAGTTATGTGATCTACCCATCTAATCTTCAGCATTCTTCTGTAACACCACATTTCGAAAGCTTCTATTCTCTTCTTGTCTAAACTATTTATCGTCCATGTTTCACCTCCATACATGGCCACACTCCATACAAATACTTTCAGAAACGACTTCCTGACACTTAAATCTATACTCGATGTTAACAAATTATTCTTCTTCAGAAACGCTTTCCTTGCCATTGCCAGTCTACATTTTATATCCTCTCTACTTCGACCATCATCAGTTATTATGCTCCCCAAATAGCAAATCTCATCTATTACTTAAGTGTCTCATTTCCTAATCTAATCAAGCCTTTATCTACTGAGTCCCATCCACAAACTCTAAAGCCTGTAATAGGAACTGTGAGGCCCGCTGTATAATGGAGGATTACGCTGCGGTTTTTTCATTAGGAAATTACAGTTGATTGTTTGGTTGTCAAGAGATCATGTTATGGCTCGAGTAAGAAGAAGAAATGTCTACCAGTGTGTGGTATCGTACAAAGATCGCTGCGCCACACCAATGATGGCAACGCACATCGATATTAGACATTAGTGATGTCTCGCTGCAGCTCGAAACGACGAATGGTAGAGGCTGAAGAAGACACGCCCCCTCTCTAAGCATAATGGCACCCTCACACGGAGGCCAATATGGAGCCGAGCTCAGAATCGACTCTGCCTAACTCATAACCTCAGCTAAAGCGGTTGACATCATTGAGCAGGATTAAAGAGTAATTAAAGTCTCAAAGGGAAATGTACTTTTGTGACTGATGAACATTTTACTCCAGGAGAATAATTTGTTACTTAGGCTTCAGATGATGCTTCAATAGTCAGTGAGAGTTTTAAATTCTCAAGCTCTCCTGCGGCAAAGCAATGTATCAAGTTAAGTGAATCTTTTTCTTCATTCACGTAATAAAGTGAACTAATATTTCACCTACTGTAGTTCCAAAGAGCAATCTCCCAGAGGAATCACAAACTGGTTATGGCCCGACAACTGTAGTTTCATCTGGTCGTAATACAGAACGTGACGGAATTCGACAGCGATAGTATCATCCTATCAAGGCGCCAGTTTGTCATTCCACGATATTGCTGTTCCCATTGATTGCGATTCCACGACTGTCATGTGAATATGGATGGAATCGATGTGTTCAGGAGGACCATACTCAACGCCAGGCTATTTGTCAGTGGCACCACAATACTAGCGCCCGAGAAGACACTAGCTGCTGGATTGTACAACCGCATCATGTGGCTTCATTCAGCAAATGGTCTTGTTTTACCAAGACAGTTTCCCAAACGAACAGTTCGACAACGTTTGTAGCACCACGGACTGCCAGCTGTTGTGGTTTTCCCTGACGATGCAGCAGACAGAGATGCACCGACAATGGTGATCCCAAGATAACACTGGACACTTGAGTGGGATCACATCGTATTTTCAAACGAGTCCATGCTCTGCGTACGTAACATACCTGTGCTTGGAAGCTCGGAGAAGAATGACTCTCGCCACACTGCATTCGTTATCGCCACATGTGCAAGCACATGCTGGATGGTATGGGATGGCATTGAGTACACAGGACGATCCATTACCTCTGCTTCGGAAAACCGATAATTTGAACATAGCCGTTACATATGTAGCGTGTTAAGGTCGATGGCTGGAACCTATCTTTGAGGGTCTCCACGAAGATATCTTCCATCTGGATAACGCAAGACCCCATGTTGTCCGTGCTCTCCTGACCTTCCTCAGTTTCGACGGCGTCTGACTACAGCCGTGGCCAGCCCGTTATATCCAGATATCTCCTCGACTGGCGATAGACTGGCAAATCGTCACTTGCCACCTACGTCGAGCAGTCTGGGGTGACACACCCACTTCTATCATACAAGATCAGCTCGACTTAATGGCAGATGGCTTAGGGCCATTGCCGCTGCTAGAGGTGAAAGCTCTATATGTTAATTTCCGCGTCCTCCAAACCCCTAAATCAACTGCAAATTCAATCATTCATGCATCCTATTATAATGTATACACACTAAGTAAATTTTCTTCATTTGACATCTTTTCTTTGGTCGGAAATTTAACAGACAGCAACGTAATAAGGAGTGCCGAGACATTGGCTTCAACGAAGGTAATCTAATAATGTGGAGCATCGCTGGCTAACCAAACGATACAGTGAATGAAACGTAAGTCCGAAGCCAGTCGGATTGTGGGTCGCAGTAGCGTAAACGGCTCTTTTCATGTGGGACAGATGTACAGATTTGCCTTCGATCTTGTGAATTCGCATATTGTATCCCTATATTTCATTGGAGATTAGGGGTCGATGTTTAACTGTGTCAATTGAATCTTCTTTGTTTGTGTGAAGGGGTAGACCTCACATTTAGGTTAACAACTTTGTGTTCTACCATACGACAGGTCTTGTCATGGGGGAAGCCTCGTCAGAGAAGTACATCGCATGGCGTCTAGGTAAGTGATCCAGTGGTGGTTTCCCGTTGCCTTCCACTGATGATGATAAAATGATAATGAGGACAACACAACACCCAGTCCCTGAGCGGACAAAATCTCTGACCCACCCGGGAATCGAACCCGGGGTCCTTGGCGTGATGGACCGCCGCGTTGACCATTTTTTTTTTTTTTTTTTTTTTTTTTTTTTTTTTTTTTTTTTTACAAATGTAAAGGAACAGGGATACAGGGATGTTATTTTTATGTATTTATTTATTTATTTTTCATAAAGATCACTCTGTTAAAAGGAACATGTGGAGCATTTCATGGTATAGTTTGTGCATTAAATATGGAGCGGTGAGAGAAACGTGAGGTTCATTATCAGCTGTCAAATGTGCACACCGACTGCACCCGGCACCTCCCAACTGCGTGGGGGGTCGAGGAAGACTGCCTGAAGATAATTGGCAAAGGTTTTCCGATAGTGAGACCATCTATGAACCTCATTGTGGGCTTGCTGCAAGAAATACCAAAAGTCGAGTCACGACTTGGCAGCATCCCCATAGAGGTACGCGATCGTCCAACCTTTGACCCAGATGATCGAGTGTGATTTAGTCGCCGGAAAGTAGTCACTCTCCGGATGTAAGAAGGAAGCAGGTGTAATATGTTGCGGGGTCACACGGAGGTAGCAAGCCACCATCTGTCTTCCTAGGAGCCATACCTCCTCCACCGCGATACAAGTTAAGCGGTGATGGTCGTCATCCACTTGGCGACATTTCGGGCATAGTGGAGTGTCCACTAGTCCAATTGCATGGAGTCGTTGGTTGGTGTTGAACTTGCCACAGGTGACAGAGAACCACAGTGCCCGAACGAAGGTAGGAAGGAATTTTTGGTGCACATGTCTCCAAATCTTCGGCCAATGCAACTTGGGGTGTTTGAGTTCAATGACATTACGACTTATCCGTCGTAGCAGCCAAACATAAAAATCCTTCGCGCATGGTGGTCTCGTGCGCGGAAGCTCGTCTCTGATATAACTAAGTTCCACGATAAATGTTGATACATGCGCAAGATGTGACGTAATGTTGCCCACCGCCACCGGAGGTGTGAGGTACGCTGGAACTAGGAGATCCAGTAGGCGGGATGTAAGGGAATCACGCCCGCTAGGCCATTGCTTGTACATCGTGGCTAGAAGGAGCGCCGTCGCTCGGCAGTGAACATTTGTAAGTCCGAGTCCCCCCTTGTCCGTAGGGAGCGTGAGCGTTGCGTATCGCACCTTGAGGGGCGATCCAATCATCACAAAATAGCCGAGTGCTGATTGAAGTCAACGTCCGAGCGTGAGTGGTAGGGGCAGGATCTGCGAAATATGCACCATTCGAGAAACCACATAAGTGTTCAGATATTCGACTCGCTGCAAAGGATCAAGGCGCCGTAGGAGATGTTGTCGGACCATGGTACGTGTTGTCTGTAAAATACGTCGGTAGTTAACTGCCGCAGTATGTTTGACAGATGAGGTAAAGTCTATGCCGAGATAGCGGAATCGTTGCACATAAGGAAACGGACTGATTTCTTCCGGCGTATGGCCCCTTCCAACCGGCGTTGCTGCCGATTTGTTCATGTTCACAGCACTACCCGCCGTCACACTGTGGTCCAACAACAGTTCAAGGACCGTCTTCACCTCTTCCTCAGAACGAACGAGCAGCAGGAGGTCGTCCGCATAGGCACGACATTTGAAGGTGTAGCCCCGCAGTTCCATCCCAGAAAGAGAATTTGTTAGCCTCCCAATTAATGGTTCCAACGCTATCGCGAACAGCAGCATCGAAAGAGGGCAGCCCTGGCGAATGGATCGTCGAATTTGAATGGGCCCTGCTATACGCCCATTAACCTGTACCAAGGATTGTGCGCCCCCATAAATCCTTCTAATGAGACCAGTAAAACGGTCTGGAAATCCCATTTGTTCCAGTACAGCGTACAGATAGTTATGGCGCACCTTATCAAAAGCACTGTCAAAATCAACCGCCACCATCGCCGCTTGAAGCCGGCACTCCTCCGCTAGCGCTATCACATCACGGCATTCGGCAGTAGCTGTTTGCACATTCACCGATCCACCCGGTGTCGTCTGTTCTGGAGAGAGAACGCTACGAATTAACATACGACATCGGGACGCTAGCAACCGTGCAAAGATCTTATAGTCGGCATTAAGCAGGGTGATGGGGCGATAATGTGTGACCGTAATTCCTGGCTTCGGTTTATGTACTGGCACCAAGAGGCCTTCCATAAAAGCCGGTGGAATAGGCGCATCAGAATTTAACATCTCGTTGTACATTTCCGTCCATCGCGGTGCCATTTCGTTGCGAAATTCGCGATAAAATTCAGCAGGAAGTCCGTCAATGCCTGGGGACCGATTCAACGCACCCTTTGCGATCGCATCATGTACTTCCTCACAGCTAATGGCTTCCAGTAAGGTTCCCGCGGCTTCCACCGTCAGTGTACGGGAGACGTACGTGGCTATACGTTCGAGGTCATCGACAGGGGCTGCTTCTTCCCGATAGATGTGTTGGTAATGGTCGACGAATGCAGAGACAATGTCCGCTTGACGCGTCACCCTTCGGTCTTCGCGGGTAATTAATTCCTGTACCAAAACGCGTCGTCGGTGTTTTCGTTCATTCACGACGTGGTGCATGGAAGGAATCTCGTGCATTATCGTATCGTGACATCTGGCGCGCACCATGGTTCCCTGAAGATGTTTCCGAGCTAAAGCCACTAGTTTAGCTTTTATCCTTTTGCGTTCGATCCAGACGTCCTGTCCCGGTGGACCATCGTCCAGGTCGCGCAGCGCTGCAAAATAAAAGTCGGTCGTACGGCGGCGCCATTCTGCCATCTCCCTGCTATATGAGATGAACGTACGGCGAAGCGCCGGTTTAGCACAAGTCAGCCACCAATCAAGCTTCGTCGCATACCTTCCAACCCTTCGCTCGCACATCGTCCATGTCTCAAGGATCCGGTGACGGCATTCAGGATCATGTAGATGTTGAATGTTTAATTTCCACGGGGCCTTACTGTTCCACACCTCTCTACGGGGAAGAAGCACCGTACAGATGTAAGCGCTGTGATCTGAAAACGCCAATGGCCAGCGTTCCGCGTTCTGGACATCATTTGCATGAGCCCGCGAGATATAAATGCGATCTAACCTGCTCGCCGAATGACTGGTCACATAGGTGTATCCCGGTGCATCTCCATGTCGTAATTCCCACGTGTCACGAAGTACAAGGTCGTTGACAACGATTCGCAACTCCTGGCTGATGTTTGCTTGCGGCCATTGGTCTTTCTGGCTGAGAACACATTTGAAATCTCCACCAATTATTACACATTCATAACGTCCATGGAAAAGTGGGGCAATGTCTTCTGCATAAAATCGTGCCCTTTCCCGCCGCCGATTGTTTCCCGACGGTGCATAAAGATTGATGATGCGTGTCCCAAACGTCGTGAAAGCCATTCCCCTGGCCGACGGAAGGTAACACACGTTTTCCACTGGGAAGCCATCTCGCACGTAAACTGCCACCCCACTCTCATTGTGATCTCCATGTGACGAATAGGATTGGTAGCCTGCGATGTATGGGAGTGCAGCTATGTGGACTTCCTGCAGCAAAGCAATATCCACATCAGATGCCCAAATCGTTTCCTTCAGTAGGTGTATTTTGGCCGGTGAACGCACGTCATTTATATTTAATGTCGCAATACGGTTCGCATGGCGTTGAATCCCACTCTGTCGACGCGCAAAAACATCTCCCTGGAACAGCGCTGGGGGCTGAGTTAGAAGACGTTCTCTCGCCCCTCTCCCTTCACCTTCAGCAATTATTAGGCTGTCTTCGTGAGTGCCGGCTGCCTCTGTATGACGTCCGGCGCCTCCTCAATATCGTCATACCACATCTTTGCAGGCAGTGATATATTCGTGTCCATTGCCACATCATCTGCGTCTGGAGCGCCAACTGGTTGTGCTTCCTCTTCAGCATCACCACGTCCCGGTACCGGCAATGTGACAGGCCGCTGCGGGTCTGATCGAACGGTTTCCATTGTCTCATCCTGTTTCGTAGAGGCTGTTGTGTCGTCTTGGTCCACAGGCACATCGTCGTCGGGGCAAGGGGAGTCATCCCCAGGAGATGTCGTGCGACGACGCCGTTTCCTCCTTTTCGGGGAGCGTTGTTTGCGTGATTTTCCTTCCGTGTCCTCAGATTGTAAGGAATCACGGCTGCCCGGCAGAAAAGCATCCGTAGGAACAGGAAGTGTTTCGAGTCCCATCGTTGTACTCGGCGGGAGTTCGGTCGAAACTGATGCTGTCGTCGCAGAGTGCGTTCCAGACGGAACAGCATCCGTAGTGGCTGGAACTGCTCCGTTTACTATCAGTGTGCTTGGTGGGAGTTCGGTCTCATCTGAAGTTGTCGCCGTAGATTGTAAGCTCGATGGAGCAGCATCCTCTGTCATCCCGACGTCCGCTACAAGGTGTCGGAGAGTGCCATCTTGATCTCCCATCGGGGCTGTGTCCTTTCGGTCATCAGCGGACGCAGTGAGGGCCTTGGCATAGGTGATCGGTAGTACTGTCATCGCTGGCGACGGCTCCCGCACACCTGAAGGCAGTTGCGTAATCCGCCGTTGCATACAGTTCGACCTGAGGTGTCCCTCCTGGCCACAGCCAGAACATGTACGTGGTTGACCATCGTAAATCACCACCGCCCGACAACCACCAATTGTCAGATAGGACGGTACATGTTTCTGAAGATCAATAGTGATCTGTCGCACTCCGTTAAGAACAGGGTACGTGGCGAATTTTGTCCAGCGTTCTGCTGTGTGACCATGTACCGTGCCGTATGGCTTAAAAGCCTCGATAACTTCGTCAGCCGGGAGCTCAAATGGCAGCTCAAACACACGTATTGTCCGTACACCCAGACCAGCATGTTCTACAGCTACCGTGACGACATTCCCGTCACTATGGCAAAATCGGAGACCTACTTTTGTCGCCTGTAGAATTCTCTCACACGCCGCGTCATTTACCATCTTAACATACACCGTGGGACTAACGATGGACAGGTGAATTCCAACAATATCGTTTGGCGGTATCTTGACGTCCTCTCGAATGAATCGTTCCACTGCTAAAGCCTTTGGTCGTTCGTAGTCTTTGCAGAAATTGAACCGTAATGTAGTTTTCCTGTACTTGTTCGCCATGATCGTTGTTACCAGCCCGCGCGCAGACTAAGTCCACAAGTAAACAAACACTCGCACTCGCCGCACAGGCGGAAGTATCGGACCTCCGCTTCGCACGGCCGTTAGCGCCGAACTGTGACCATTCAGCTATCGTGGCGTACTTAGGATAACAGGAAAAGGTCAATGCCCGTGACAATGTGCCTAGTAGCGAACCTACTTCCCCATTACATTTTAGTACTTCTTGAGTGTTATTTATTTCAGTTCAGTTGGATAGTTGTATGTGCGTGGTACACACTCAGTAATTCAGAACGAACAAAATTCGCAAGTACTGTCATTGTTTATTCAACATTCATTTCAATTACAAAACTTCCTGTTCGCGCTGTCACTAGTCCTGATTGTTACAGTTATCTCTATGGCCAGTATTATTATAGATTTTTCACCATAAATCCTTAAAAAAAATTAGACGACGCTGACAGTTATTCTATATTATCATCCACACCTGTTCGTTTAACAACTTCAAATAAACACATTATTTCTTTAATATTTCCATTTTACCATTTTTTCATATGTTCCTTTGAACATATTTCGCTTGCATTACCAGTGGTATATATTAATCTTACATTTTATATTCATTAATTTCTATTTATCACCCTTTGTCAAAATGCTGAGTAGCTCCACCAGACTAAAACGACCTACTGACTATATGAACGCGCACGCGTGCTCAGTGATGAAGAGATAACAAAAATAACTGCAGAGCGAATTCGAGTGTTTGGGATCTGCACCTGGTCGGATTAAAGAAAGAAATCGAAGCAATTGAGAGGCAGGCTGCTGGATTTGTTAGCGGTAGTTTCCAACAACATACAATTATTACGGAGATACTTTGGAAACTCAAATGAGAATTACTGGAGGGAACGCAAAGTTCTCTTCGAGGAAGAAAATTGAGAAAATTTAGGGAAGGAGAATTTGAGGTTGACTGCAGAACGAGTCTACTGCCACCAATGAACATTTCGCGTAAGGACCAAGAAGATAGGATTTCTGAGATAGACGGGCATAGATAGACCGTAGTTTTTCCGTGGTTCTGTTTGCGAGTGAAACAGAAAAGGAGTGGTACAGGGTGCCCTCTGGCACGCACCATATTGTGGTTTTTTGGAGTGTGTAGAAAAGAACAGACACCATGCGGAATCTGCAGCTGTGATACATTATATGTATACTGAAGGTAGAGGGGGGAGAAAGGAAAGGAAAGGGAATATACTGTTGACGTCACCTGCATCGGGACTATACGCAGAATCAGCGGTGACGAGTGAAAATGTGTGCCAAATCAGGACTCAAACCCAGGACCTCCTGCTTACTAGGCAAATACTGAGTCTGGGTGTCGTAGAAGTTAATGCTACTGCTTAGTAGGCAGAAGCTCCTGGGTTCGAATCCGGATCCCGCACACATTTTCACTTGTCATGGCTAATTCCACGTGAGGTCTCGATGCAACTGACATCAATAGTCCCCTCCATTTCCTTTCTTTTCTCCTCCTCCACCTTCAGTTTACATATGGCTCTGGGACTTAACATTTGACGTCATCAGTCCACTAGAACTTAGAACTACTTAAACCTAACTAACCTAAGGACATCACACACATCCATGCCCGAGGCAGGATTCGAACCTGCGACCGTAGCAGTCACGCCGTTCCGGACTGAAGCGCCTAGAACCGCTCGGTCACCGCGGCCGGCTCAGTTTACATATAATCTAGACGTTAATTCAGAGAAACACAGAGGTACGAACCATGCAAAACGTAAAAAGCCTTGCCTTTGACTGCAGCATCAACGAGTCACAACGAGAGTTAGTCATGTCATACACACATTTGTGAGTACCTATATGTAGAGGTGTGACGTGGAATGAGGACGAAGGCTGAGTGACAAATAGCGCGCTTATATTAAATTACCTGTCTCAGTGTCATCCACGTCACTTCAGGGGTTTTTAAACATTAACAATAATGGCACTATAGGTCAGGGTTCCGAGACGGTGGAAGGCGTACCTCTGGTGCTACGCAATGACACTGCAGGTCGTACACGTGCATGTAAACAAAACAGTACAATTACTGTATTACGTTATTTTACCTTTAAACTGAAATGACAATGAGAAAAACTGAAATTACAATGAGAAAATCGACTGATAAAAGTAGGATCTGTACAATGTAAATGAAAATGGAGTTACTGCAGATCGTACAATGTAAATGAAAATGGAGTTACTGCAGATTGTTTGTTTCGGACTGTATGCAGGACAGAGAAATGTCCATCTGTAATCTCACAACCCCTCCCTTCATCAGTCATCGCTTCATTGGCCGGGAATGATTCATCTCGTTTCGACGATGACGATATTTTGGTCGGGTCTTATCGGTGGGTATTCGAAAGTATTCGTGACTCTTTCCAACTGCTGCCAACTTGCGTGGTGTATAATGTATGGTGCTGTAGTAGTCAATAGGCAGTGAACGGTT
This sequence comes from Schistocerca americana, assembly GCF_021461395.2. NCBI lineage: Eukaryota > Metazoa > Arthropoda > Insecta > Orthoptera > Acrididae > Schistocerca > Schistocerca americana. The sequence continues at coordinate 643,764,830 of NC_060122.1, read as the reverse complement.
TATTGTTGTTATTGTCACTTTGTTGCACATTACGTTAATGGAACCGATTTTTAAGTCTGATTCATCGTCAAAATTTTGCTTTCGGACTCTTAGCTTATCATGCTCCATGTTCAGTTTGTTACTCTCCCGCACAAATGGTTCCTATTGTTTATGATGTTAAAGTTTCATAAATATTTGGAATGTAATTTCTCTCTTACTCATTGAATGTCTGTGTCAGAACCGATTTAATTTAATTTCATATTATTTGCTACAGATTAGTACCATTAAGTGAACATGAATGACTCTCTAATTGCTTCGACCAGACCTGGTTACAGTACTTGTACATGTCACTTTTCTACCATATATAGCAGTTGATCGGCACTACGTAAAAACCATATATGTATTGCCAGCACTGGACAAGATGGCGAAAATTACTGCCCCCGTACTATTTCTCACTGCTGTGGCAGTCGTCATTCAAACTTCCGCAACCCTCCCGCTTTTTGCCAGTTCTGGGTTTCAGCTTCTCTCATCATGCTTATCAACATAATGACTGTCACGATACAAAGCAATCATAACATCACTTTATACGCGTATCCGTTACTATCAAATGTTGTTCTTGTGGTCTTCAGTCCGAAGACTGGTTTTATGCAGCCTATGTCACGCGTTATTCAGAACACGATATCGACCATTCTAATACTGAAAAGAATCCCGGTTCATATTTCATATTTAGTTAGTGAAAAGAAAAGTGTTAATAAATAAACTACATTCCAATTTTATCCACGATTTTGGCTTCATTACGTAGTCTTGACTACATGATAAACAATATCTGTGGAAGTTCTATACAACGTATCGTCATAATATTTAGCCAACCAATTTTGTGGGACACCAAAAATGTAAAATGCATGAAATTGTTCTTACAGTGGATGTAAAATGTGTGAGTGAGACGAACTATATTGAGAAACTGAACATTCATAACGTACTTGCATGTTTATCTGCGAAAATGGTCCTTGTCGGTACTTCAGCGTAGAGTTCGAATAGAATCGCTGGAACGTTGCAAACCATTCAGATTAATCGAACATCGACATACGCATAATGCTGGTATCACCAGGATGTGTTCTTTCTCCTCCCCCCCGTGGGCAGTAATTGAATTAAGAGTCAGCCGGGAATAACATTTAAATCAATTGACGACCACTAAGCTAGCGTCACGAATTTTCAAACGTCGACTGCCATGTATGAAGGCGAGTGGCACCACGATTGCTGACGTCGATCGAGGGGTGTCGTCGTGATCGTATTGAATGACATTGAGCGGTGACACACGAAGAAGGGAGAAAGAAAGTGGCGCCCAAAGTGGGGCGCGAATCAGAAGAAAGTCAGATGAAGTAAGAAAGTGCGCGAAGTCGGGAAGAAAGTGAAATCTTACGAAGAAAAGTCGTGTGCGTCAGTGTGGTCACTCAAGGGCCATACTTTGGGAAAAAACCGTCGAAGCAGAGATCTACGCAACTCCGACGGCTGAGACGTGCCGTCATCATGACATCAGTCGGTGTTCTACAACGGCGACTTCTCGTCGCGGGCCTGGAGACATCGTCCGGCGCGCAGATCACAGTTGGCGCTGTCGTCTCTGCGAGGGGTAGCTGACAGCGCGCTGCAGCCACTCGAGACATCGCTACAACACATCACGCGCAGAGGCAAGGAGGTAGGAACTAACTAACTTTATTCTCGTAGTGAGGGCTTTGTATTATAAATCGAGTACAGTTGGTTCGAGATCCTGATTCCCATTGTACTTAGCTCAATAGGATAGTGGTTAAACCAGAGATTGCAAGGAAGTGTCGGGTGAATTTTAATAGTCATTTGCCTGTGTAGATTGCGAGTTTAAAGTTACAGCCATGAAGCGGAACTACTTATTGAGATCTGCCAGTGACACTTCGTCGATGGGTGAACCCACTGAATTATCGAGTGATGTTGGTCGATTGGAAGAGATTGGAGGTAATAAAACTATGGAATCGGTTGGAACTAGTTTTATTCCTAGCAATAACGCAGTGACTGATGATTCGGGTGTCCTTAGTAATAATGATAATTTACATGTAACGGAGGTGCCTAGAACACGTACTCAATCTGAGGAACGTACAGTTTTCAGCCCCAGTTGACCTTGGATTAATATTACAATTGTTAAATAGAAGGTTTGACGAATCCAAAGTAGAACAAGCTCAAATCATGGCAGAACAAACTAGAGCTATGGCGGAATTAGTAGATAGAAAGTTAGAATTAAGGTTTGCAAAAATTGATGAACAGTTTAATCAGTATAAGAAAGAGATGCGAGACTTGGTTGCCAAATGTGAAAAGGAAAGTAAGGATAGTCATAAGTTGTTGTCTGATAAAATGGACAACTTAGATTTAAGTGTCGAGACTAATAATAAGCAAGTGAGCACCTTAAAGACATCTGTGAGCGATTTAGAGAATAAGGTAGAAGCTATTAATAATAACATTAATAACATTAACATAACATAACATTAATAATAACATTAATAATAAAGCTATTAATAATAACAGAATCAATTGAACACACAGTTGGCACAGATTTGTGAGCAAGTAAAGAACTTGGATATCTCGGGGCAAAATTACGTAGATGATTATTTTCAGAAGCAAACAAAAAAATTTGAGGAAGAAATGTCTGAATGGATCGAAGTAAAATCGGGGGAAATTCAAACGGAGGTTACTGAGGCTGTCAGTACTGCCGTACACCAATGTAGACTTGATGCCTCACAGTCGAAAGAATCAGACTTAGTAAGTAAGTTTAAAGAAGAATTTAATATAATTAAAGATAAAGTAATGTCTGAATTATCCATGTGGCAGGAGAGGTAGATAAACGGTTAACTACAAGTAATAGTCCCGTAAGTCACCCTTATTATAGAGATGAAATGTGTGAAGGTAGTCGTCCACCGGTATCATCTGACCGGAATCATAATTGTACGGTGAATGGAATGGGAATGAACACTAAGAATAAGGAGAAATAGGATAACGAGAGAAGTTGTACAGACAGGGGGGCTGTAGAATCAGGTAAAATAGAGCTCAGTATTTTTAAGTCAAGACAATTTCGGATATTTTCTAATGAGCGTAACTGGTTACACCCTATGGTGTTCCTAAATAGTTTTAAAAATGTATTTCCCTGTTCCTGGAGGGAACGGGACAAAACACAGCAGTGGAGAAGTAGCGTTGTGGGCGTCTGAAATCGCTGAAAAGTGTCGCTCATGCCACAAATTTGAACAATTATTTATAGCAAAGTATTGGTCAATGAATAGACAAGATAGGGCTGAGTATTTCAACCCGAAAAAAGGTACGCTTAGGAGATATTTTGATAAATATATTAACAAAACATGTTACTGGAACAATCCTATGAGCCATTGTGAAGTGTTAAGAATATTAACGGGGAAGTTGCCCATACATTTACGTGAGAAATTAATTAATGTACCCGTAGATGATGTACATCATTTTTTAGCGGTTATTCATTCGTTAGATGTTATAATGGAAGATGCTAAAAGCATGGGAAATCATTATGGCAATAATGGAAGAGGATGTGATTATCGTATTAACGGAGATAACGCTAATGGAAATCCAAAGAGTAATGCCGTTCGGACTCAACGTCAGTGGAGGGGTTTTTATAACTGCTTTGGATACGGTACTGGGATTAGATCTGAGGAAGAGGGTAACCACATACGTGGATGACTTGCTAATTGCTACTAAGACATGGGAAGATCACATAGATGTTATACGAGAAGTGTTGAGTCGATTTCGAGAGTATAATGTTACAGTAAACTTAAGTAAATCTAAGTTCGGAAAAGTTTCTTGGACACATTATCTCACCAGAAGGTATTTTAACAAATCCTAAGATTGGAGACTATACGATGTTGCCCATACCCTAAAACAAAAAAGCAGTTGAAGTCGTTTTTGAGTTTAGCTTCTTTTTTTAGAAAATTTGTACCTAGTGGCTTGCTTAACAATGACTTGTTGGCGATCTTAAAGAAGAATGCACCATGGAGATGGAATGAGAGGCATAGTAAAGCTTTTGACGCTGGATTGTTGTCACACCCTGATATTAACGCAGATTTTTGTATAATGACTGATGCGGCAAATTCGGGGTTTGGCGCGATTCTGTTCCAGACCAAGCGAGAAGATCAATTAAATGATATAAAAATAATAGCGCTTGCCAATCGGACATTATCTAATTGTGAAAGAGCCTATACCACGACGCAGCTAGAAATTTTGGCCGTTGTATGGGCGTTGCATAAGTTTCGGTATTTCGTGTTCGCTAGGAAGGTTAACATATACTGTGACCACAAAGCCTTGACTTTTATGATGACATGTAAGATCGTGCATACAAGGTTGATGCGCTGGGCGTTATTGTTACAGGAATACCAGATAAGCATTAAATATGTAAAGGGAAAAGATAACGTGATAGCCGACGCTCTATCTCGTTTACCACGGGGTAGCGACGTAAGTGGAAGTGTTGAGGATACCAATTATAATTTTAAGGTTATGGTAATAGAAAATGTGCCGTACAAGAAGGAAATAAGTCAACTAGGAAAAAATATGAAAAAGTTACAACGTCTAGATCCGATTCGGAGAGTCATTATTGATAAGTTGGAATCAGGTATATTTGAGTCTAGGTTAGATAAGTATAAGTTAGAAAATGGTGTACTTCTTCGAATGGTGATGGTCAGTCTGGTGAAATGGCGTGTATGTATTCCGGAAGGTGTTCTAAATGATCTTGCATGGTATACTCATTTTACATGGGGACATTTAAGTGCGGATAAATGCGCAGAAATTCTGAAACAACATTGCTTCGTGTTTAATATGAAACGAAAAATTCGTGAAATCCTGCGACGATGTAAGCTGTGTCAAAAGGTTAAGCCTATCAATTATTCCACGAAGATTTGGCTACACCCAATCATACCTTCTCGACCGTTGGAATTGGTATCATGTGACGTAGTGGGGGCATTGCCCACGTCGAAGGGTAGATTTAAGTACATTGTAACTTTTTTTCATTGTTTCACTAAGTATGTCAGAATGTATCCGTTAAGAACAGCAACTGATCGACCTAAGTTAACAAAATTGATTAAGGATTTTATTCCTAATGTGGGTAAACCCTTAGCCATATTAACGGATAACTTTAACCGGTTCATGCGAACTTTTCTTAAAAAGAACCATTTTAATTGGTTTAATTATGTGAAAGTTTTTGAAACGATACATAATGAAATACCTCATTCCTCGACTGGTTTTTCTCCAGTTGAAGTTATGTTTCATCGAGAACCTAGTTCTAACTGGATTAAAGGTTTACCACGTGTCTTTGATAATAAGATGGACTATGCAGATGTCATTGAACACGTCCAAGTGGCTTTAAATAAAAAAGCAGAGTTAAGAAAACGAAAATATGATAAGAAGTTATCTAGAGTATGTGTTTGTAAAATTTACGATAATGTCCTGTTGAAGAAGCATGTAAAGTCGTCATCTGTAATGAAGATTAACAAAAAGTGGCAATATTTGTACGCGGGTCCATTCCAAATAATCGACATCCCACATTCCGGGAGTTATTTGTTACGAGATGTAAGTGGAGACTATAAAACAGGTGGATTGTATCCGCATAAAGACTTGAAGAAATTTTATGAGTGAGCCTAATTGCGGAATTGAGAAAAGTGAATGACGTTATTTAGTATTAGTACAATAGAACGTAGTATATAAGAATTTCTAATTTCTGCGTATAATGCAAATGAACAAAATGAAAAAGTTCGAGGTATGTATAGTGCTTCGTTGTTATTGTGTTCGAGTGGTACATAATGTGTTCCTGTATGAGCAACTGAAGATTTCATCGTTGTTCATGGTAGTATTAGGTTTTTGGAAAAATTAGTTAAGTAAGTTTATGCCTCTTTGTAAAAGTCAATATGAGGCTGTATATATGTATATGTGTATGTATGAATAAATATGTATGTTTTCATGTACCGATGAGTACATGTTTTATGTAAAAGTACAATGATTATCAGGAAGAGTGTGTCTGGGATTTAATGTCGCGAGGTTGATACAACTACCAAAAGTTAGTTTCTTCCTATCCTTCCGTAATTAAAAAACTTATAAATTGCTATGATTACGTGTGTGCAGTACAGTGAGTGAAATACCAAACATGTGACGTGTAAAGGTTGACGTATGCTGTAACACGGCACGAATAATACCGATGCTGCATGAAAAGCAGAGATGTTCGTGATGGAGGTCAAAAATAAACGATAACTGACGTATAGACTTGTTGCTAGTAGTTGGAATGGTCAATCAGAGAGTGTGTTGCGGTCGAGGAACTGAATACAGACAGAATCCGAGACTGAGATTACGTGTGACTGGTAACACATTTATAGCGTGTGGAATATGGAGCTAGTTAAGGACACAGAGTATCCTATATTTGATAATTATATACTATGTGGTACGTTTCTTGTGGGAAAAGTATTACTACAAAACGTTATGCTCGCATGGACTTGCGTAATGGGTATCATATTAAAGACTATGATAGACTGAGAACAGTTACGGGAAAAACGTTTTGAACTAGCATGATGACATTGCTACTGATGGTAACTGAGAACAGTTACGTGAAAAACGTTTTGAACTAGTATGAAGAGATTGCTACTGATGATAAATGAATATTTTAATGATGTATATAGTGTAAGGAAAGTGGAGGAAGGGATTATCGATACATTTTTGAAACCAATACCCAGGATGATGAACAGAGTACTGTACAAGTTTCGTAGCAGGTGGGAGGTGACCAACGTTTAAGGAGAGGAGTGACGAAACAATGTACATGTCTTGCAGAAACCGATGCTCTCATTTTTGTTTCATGAGCTGTGTTGCTGAGTGGTATGAACCGCCGCTTGCCACGTGATTCTGGATCATGCTGTCGCGGCATAACCTACCCGATGGGGCGAGCGACATTGCTTACAGTAGCGCAGACATCTTCGACGTCTGGAGCCTACCAATCCAGTGGTCGGAGATCAACATCTGGCAGTACAGTGAACCGCGCACACCTGGCGGACATCTCGGCGAGAGCAGAAGTTGTCAGAGATCTTATCGTCATGTTCGAACAACATTCTCTGGAAACGTTCGGGACTGATTATCTCGGTGGTTCGCAAATTATAAGAAGAGGCGAGCACCAGAACATTCAGTCGATGTTAATGTCACTAAATTGTCCAGACGATCCAGATTGTTGCAATTCACAAGCTATAAAAGAGTTGGCTTGAGTAAATGAACGTATCTGACAACTGAGGCCGAGGTTCACCATAGTCAAGCCACTAGCCATTTAAGAGGTGACTTGTTAACTGTCAGAGAAGAAGATGAGTCGCTGAGCATTGTCGCTGTTCGGCGGGTTAGGAGACGAAGATCTGCGAGAATTAGGGCGTAAAGAAGATGCAGTTCGGCGGGTTGGAGTTCGGCCCCAAGGGTCGTTGGCAGCTGGTACAACAGGATGAAGACGTCTCAAAGAATATTGTAAAATTGACATCTTACTATGATAAGCGGACTTATTCTGCAAAGTAGACAAAAAATGAAATATTTAAGTGCTAATCTAATTCGAACCTAAGAAGTACTGTGTTGAGAACTGAAATGATATTGAGACATGTATTATTCGATGTATAACTCGATGTATCATTCCATCAATCACATTCAACCAACATCATTGATCAGCACTTCCGTGCCAACCAAGCAAAATATAAGAGGCTGCTCCCGCCTCGCAGGTCACAACAAACCCCAATGAAAAAAGAAACCCCTAACCCAAAGAAAAGGAAAACTAGTCACCAAATATTATGTTGTCCCTACCTCATTCCCCAATGAAAATTGTAAGTCTAAGAAGGCAAGCCCAAACCCAAAAATAAAAATAAAAAGAAAGATCTAAGTCATATCACCAAAAAACAATGTTATACCAACTTAACAGCCCTAAAGCAAGAGAAAGTCAATAGTAAGGTAGAATGTTGCCCGATTGTCTATACAAGCAATCTGCCAACATTCTATGGGGGCGGTATAACGGTATTTTGCGGGCAGGCGTGTCAATTAGCATCATATTAATTAAAATTGGGGATAAATAGACTTTATTTTGGAAGAATTAAAAAGGGGAAAGTAATTTCTTAATAGCTGCTGCATCTTTCTCAATCTGCTTACTATATTCATCTCTTGACCTCCCTCTACAATTTTTATCTCTCACACTTCTCTCCACCACTAAACTTATGATTCCTTGATGTCTCAGAATGTGTTCTGTCAACTGATCCCTTCTTTTCGTGAAGTTTTCCCACAGATTTCTTGTCTCCCCATTATTCTGTTCAGTACCTCCTCATATTCAGAATTCTCCTGTAGCACTACATTCCAAAAGCTTCTAGTTTCTTTTTATCCAAACTGTTTATCGACTATGTTTCACTTTCACAGATGACTGCACTCCAAACACATATCTTCAGAAAAGACTTCTTAACACTTAAATCTATATTCCATATTAACAAATCTGTCTTCTTCAGCAATGCTTTCTTTGCCATTGCTAGCCTACATTTTTATCCTTTCTACTTCGGACATCGTCAGTTATTTTGCTGCCAAAACAGCAAAATTCATCTACTACTTCAAGTGTTTCGTATCCTACTCTAACTCCCTCAGAATCACATGATTTCATTCGACTACATTCCATTATCCTTCTTTTGCTTTTGTTGGTGTTCATCTTACATCCTTCTTTCAAGACACTGTCCATTCCGTTCAGTTACTCTTCCAAGTTTTTGCTGTCTCTGACAGAATTACAATGTCATCGGCAAACCTCAACGTTTTCATTTCTTCTTCCTGAACTTTAATCCCTTCTGCAGATTTTTCTTTGGTTTCCCTTCTGTTTGCTTCATCTACAGATTGAATAAAATCTGCGATATGCTACAATCTTGTCCCCCACCCTTTTCAATCACTGCCTCTCTTTCATACCTCCTGACTCCGGTTTGTGTACAAGTTGTAAATAGCCTTTCGCTCCCTGTATTTTTCTCCTGCTACTTTCAGAAAATCCAGATTAATGTTCCCCAAGATCAGCTTCTACCAGTTTTTCAATTCTTCTGTAAATAATTCATGTTAGCACTTTGCAGCCATCACTTATGAATCTAACAGTTTGGTAATTTTCATACTTGCCAGCAACTGCTTTATTTGAAATTGGAATTATTACATTCTTCTTGAAGTCTGAGGATATTTCATCTGTCTCACAAATCCTACACACCAGATGGCTCTCTGAAGGCTATCAGTAGTCCTGATGGAATTTCGTATAGTCCCAGGGCCTTGTTAGAGATTCACATCTTTCAGAACTCTGTCAGATTCTTCTCGCAGCGTCACATCTCCTCTCTTATCTTCTTCTACGTTCACTTTCCTTTCTATAAAACTGCCATCAACTACACCTCCTTTATATAGAAACTCTATATATTCCTTCCAGTTTTCAGCTTTCCCTACTTTGCTTCGCGTTTGTTTCCTATCTGAGCTCTTCATGTTCATCCAGCTGCTCCTCTTTTTCCCAAAGGCCTCTTTAATTTTCCTGTATGCGGTATCCATCTTTCCCCTAATGAAATATGCTTCTAAATCTTTACATTCACCAATTAAATTCAATATCTCTTGTGTTATCTAGAGATTTCTACTAATTCTTATCTTTTCACCTACTTAATCCTCTGCTACTTTCACTACTTCATATCTTAAAGCTACCCATTTGTCTTCTACAGTGTTTCTTTCCCCTGTTCTAGTCAGCTGCTGCTTAATTCTCCCTCTGAAACTCTCTACAACCTCTCATTCCCTCAACTTACCTTGGTCCCATCTCTTTAAATTGCTACCTTTTCGCAATTTATTCAACTTTAATCTACAATTCATAACCAATGAATCGCCCACATCTGCTCCTGGAAATGACTGACAGTTTAAAATCTGCTTTCTAAATCTCTGTCTAACCATTATATAATCAGTCTAAAACCTTCTCGTGTCTCCAGATCTCTTCCATGTATACAGTTTTCTTTTATGATTCCTAAACCAAGTGTTAGTGATGATTAAATTATGCTCTGTGCAAAATTCTACCAGGCGTCTTCATCTTTCATTCCTTTCCCACAGTCCATATTGACCTACTGTTATTTCCTTCTCCTCTTTTTCTACTGTCGACTTCCAGTCGCCTATCACAATTAAATTTTCACCTTCTGTAACTATCTGAATAATTTCTTTTCTCTAATCATACATTTATCAATCTCTTCATCACCTGCGGATCTAGTTGGCATACGTACTTGTGCTACAGTGGCAGGAGTGGGCTTCGTGTCTATCGTGGCTACGATAATGCGTTCACTATGCTGTTCATTGTAGCTTATGCGCATTCCAATTTTCTTAGTCATTATTTAACCCACTCCTGCATTAACCCCATTTGACTATGTATTCATAACCTTGTATTCACCAGTCCACAAGTTCTGTTCCTCCAGCCACCGAACTCCACTAATTCCCGCTACATCTAACTTCACCCTAACCATTTCTCTTTTTAAATTTTGTAGTCTACCTGCCCGAATCTAAATTTCCACGCTTCAATCTGTAGAATGCTAGTTTTGTTTCTCCTGATGATGACATCTCCCTGAGTAGGCCCCGCCCGGAGATCTGAATGGGGGACTATCTTACCTCCGGAATGTTTTACCCAAGAGGACGTCATCCTCATTTAACCATACAGTAGAGCTGCATGACCTCGGGAAAAATTGCGGCTGTAGTTTCCCTTGGTTTCAGTTGTTCGTAGGATCAGCAGAGCAAGGCTGTTTTGGTCGATGTTACGAGGCCAGATCAGTCGATCATCCGGATTGTTGCCCCGCAACTTCTGAAAAGGCTGCTTACCCTCTTCAGAAACCACATGTTTGTCAAATACACACAACAAAAAATACACATATGACAACTGTAACATATCCGCAAGGAAAGGGGCGTTCGTGAGCGGGGAAAGAAAACGTGCCGGCCGCGGTGGCCGAGCGGTTCTAGGCGCTTCAGTCCAGAATCGCTCGACTGCTACGGTCGTAGGTTCGAATTCTGCCTCGGGCATGGATGTATGTGCCGTCCTTAGGTTAGTTAGGTTTAAGTATTTCTAAGTTCTAGGGGACTGATGAACTCAGATGTTAAGTCCCATAGTGCTCAGAGTCATTTGAACCATTGGAAGAAAACGTTTTCCTACTAGGCAAGTGAATTTATTCCTTGGTTTACCAGCCGACAGTGCCGTACACAGTTCTAAGTTCTGGGAAACGCAGTATATCAGCAATCTACATTTGGAGGGGAATACTAGTACTGCCCATACTATTGTACAATACTGCTGAAGTGTACAGCACTCATACCAGATCAGACTAACAGGGCATGTCGCATAAGCAAAGAAGGATGTTTCGAATGATGAAAAGTTCTTCTGACTTCTGTTCCTTCCTAGGGCGAAGCTGTTAGCAACTAAGCTACGCAGACACGACTGACGACCCTTTGTCACAGCTTCATGTTGCCGGTACCTATCTCCCAGTTCTCAAACTGGATAGAAGCACTCTCGCATAGCAGTAGCAGCTTAGGAAGAAAGGATATCACAGAGAAACGGCGTAAGTGTAGCCTTAGGATTGTAGCACTACAAGTCTTTGCTAGCATACGGGATTGCAGGGAAATATGGAAACGCTGCGAGTAAAGCGTGCTTGAACATAGATGCAAAATATGCAGGTGCTGGCCAAACCTGCAGGCTGCGCTGTCGTATTTGGCCACGAAAGGCACCTGTGCTGTGCCCTTCATACGTTGCAAGTGTCAGCAGTGGCCACAGCTGTGTTATTTGTAGTTCTAAGCGCATTATGTTGGAGCTTAGCGAATTCGTACATGGGCAAATTGTTGTTCCTCGCATGGTGGGTTCTTTCGTAACCAAGGTAACCGAAGTGCCAGTTATTTCAAGAGGGATCTTACTGAAAACTCATGCCGCGTACAGGGAAAACTGAAAAACATCATTCGTTAAGTAACAAAGCCGACGAAAATGTGTTGAGGAATCGTGCCAGACATCATTGGAGAGAACTGCGACGGAAAATAACAGGACGGCAGCAGCAAAAGTCGCTACAGAACTGAATGTCGCACTCGCGAACGCTGTCAGCATCAAAATAACATGAAAGGAACTGCATAAGCAGAGAATTACAATTCCAACTGGAACTGCAAAACCATCCATACATGATACAAATACTTGTAACACGAAAACGTGGTGTGCAAGCTACAAAATCTGGACTGTGGAGCAATAGAAGAAATTCCGTTGGATGTATGAGTCTCATTTCCAATTTCTGGCCTAGTTTACGTTTCAAGAGTGAAACGTGGTGAGTGTTCGGTGACGATTTTGGCAGCCATACCATGGTATTCTTTGGGCCATATGGTTAGTCTGCAATGTCGCATTACTGCCAAGAATTCCTCGGATTCCGAGAATTATTTGACAATTTTGGCATATCAGATACATCCAATGGTACAATGTTTGTTCTCCAATGGTGGTGCTGTGTTTCCAGACTACAGGGCACTTCACACAGCGCACATCGCTTAGGACTGGTTTTGTGAAGGCAAGGATGAATCGTCACATCTCCTCTGGTCACCTCAGTCACACGATCTCGTTATTACTGAGCCTTTGTTGCCAATTTTGAAAAGAAGGATACGTGATTGCTATCGAACTCCATCCTCCTTACCCGAATTTGCTGCTATTTTGCAGAATGAAGGGTAAAAGATTGCATTGTAAAGCATTTAGGACCTGTATTCCGAGACTACTGGAAGTTGTTTTGAATGTCAACGCATTTCCTACACCGTATTAAGTATGGCAATTCGTTGTGTTTGTGTGTTTCTATTTTTTTGTCACTCCACCCCCCCCCCCCCCCCCCCTCCTTTCTCTGTATATGATTTACACTCACAGCATGAGACTCTAACTTGCGGTTATACCCCAATATGTCTCTTTGTTTGAAAGCGAATTCATAGGCATAAAATAAATATTTTTAATCATTGAACTAACTTTTGGTGCTTGGTGCAGAGAGGATGTGTCTTCCACTCGCCGCGCGGGATGAGCCGAGCGGTCTTAGGCGCTGCAGTCATGGACTGCGCGGCTGGTCGCGGCGCAGCTTCGAATCTTCCCTCGGGCATGGGTGTGTTTGTTTGTCCTTAAGATAATTTAGGTTAAATAGTGTGTTAGTTTAGGGACTGATGACCTTAGCAGTTAAGTCCCATAAAATTTCACACACATTTGAACATTTTTTGTCTTTCACTCTATAGCAGAATGTGCGCTGTTTCGAAACTTTCTCGCATGTTAAGATCACGCGATATCTTTTCTTGCAGCAGTACTAATCCTGAAAGCAGGATATATATGAGAGAGATGCTGACAGCTGTGTTGATGGGTCGTGAGTCGTACCTCGGTAGCTCAGTCGGTAGGACAGTTAACCGCAGTCGAGCCCTGTTTCGGGCACAGAGTTTAAATCGACCATTAAGTTTCTAAGTAGCGCACACTCTGCTGAATGGTGAAAAACCACTCTGGCTGCACGACGTACCAAAAACCTTAGGAGTGCCCGACAGTATCATTTCAAATGTATAAACTCATCTTCAAATAATGCGACCTGCTGAGGCATCCGCAATAATTAAAACCTTGTGAGGTGCCTCTTTCGTGAGGAAGACATTTTTACCAGTTTTAGTAAATTATTGTCCCTTATTGATGTATTCACGATAGTTAGGAAGTGTTGTAGTCCGTAGCCGGTCATGAATCGGAGAGCCTTTCCCACGCTGGCTGGCTAGGTGACGAAGCGACCATATGTCGCGCGTAGTGGGGTGAGGCTCGGCGCTGGACCGTAGCAACAAGCGTCAGCCTGGGAAATATACATGACGGGAAGTACCGCCATCTTGGCGCCAAAGTCACCGATTTTGTTTATTTATATTTAATAATTAAAGTCATTTATGGCAACATGAATACTAGGAGGAGCCTCTGGATGTTTAAAACTATTTATCATAATTTTGCCTCGTTAAAATTCACACCCGTTCATTAACAAATGCATATCTTAGTAAGTACGAACTTGATCGGAAATCCACGAACTATGACGAAACTAGTAAGAGATACAAACTGCGCGCCAAAGTCGGCAGTCGGCGTTAAGAGCTCTTCCTGTCTTGTTGGATGGTAGCCCTGCTCTCGGTTGCGAGTAGTTTGTGACATGAGTGTTTCATTATTGATCCAATAGGAATAAAAGTGATGTTACGGCATTCTGAATGTTAATTTCGAGTAAATAGATACCCCAAAGTTGACCGACAGCAATTTCAGATAATTGGCTTCCACCGACAGAGACATCCAATGCGCCAATGAAGGATCTGCACGGGACGACATTTACGAGAGCTGCACCGCGCACAGCTAGGAGGAAATCCGACGACACGACCCACCAAGGAGGATCAAGGAAGGTCCGACTTACACTCGCATATTCCGGGTGGAAATGCTGACCAGTTATACTGTACGTCAAATAAACCACCCTCTACGGACTCGCGGCTAAGCTGAGTAATATCAGTATCAGTTTAGAAGCGAGGGGATCTTGCAACCTTATGCTACGAATGAAAACATAACCCGGACTTGGAGTGTGAACTAGTTGTACGTTACCGTCTAACGGCTTCCAGGAACGACAAAAATTTGGTTTTCAGTATTCGCGTAGTTAACGGCCGGATTTAACAATTTAAAGTGTTTTTATAGTCCAGATATAAAGAGATACATTCCTACGTTAAATGTTTGACACAATAAGACAAGTACTACAGCGAGGTAACGCAAAGTCATGGGACAGCGATAAGCACAAATACAGATGGCGGTAGTATCGCGTAAACAAGACGCAAAAGGGCAGTGCATTGGCAGGGCTGTCATTTGTACTCAAATGATTCATGTGAAAAGGAGCCAACATGATTATGGCCACACGACAGCAATTAACAGACTTTGAGCACGGAATGGTAGCCGGAGCTAGACGCATGGGGCATTCCGTTTCGGAAATCGATAGGGAATTCAATATTCTGATATCCACAGTGCCAAGAATGTGCCGAGAATACCACACCACCGCGGACGACGCAGTGGTCCACGGCATTCCCTTTACGACTGACAGCAGCGGAGTTTGCATAGAGTTGTCAGTGATAACAGACAAGCAACACTGCTTGAAATAACCGCAGAAATCACTGTGGGACGTACGACGAACGTATCCGTTAGGACAGTGCGGTGAAATGTAGTGTTAATGGTCTATGGCAGCAGACGACCGACGCAAGTGCCTTTGCTAACATCAATACATCCTCTGCAGCACCTTTCCTGCGCTCGTCACCGTATCGGTTGGACCCTTGAGGACCGGAAAACCGCGGCCAGGTCAGATGACTCCTGATTTCATTTGGTAAGAACTGACGGTTCGAGTATGGCGCAGATCTCACGAAATCATGGACCCAAGTTGTCAACAAGGAAAGGTGAAAGCTGGTGGTTACAGGGAATGGTCCGGGTCCTCTGGTCCAAATGAAATAATCATTGACTGGAAATGGCTACTTGGAGATCATTTGCAGCCATTCATGGGCTTCATGTTCCCAGACAACTGTGCACCTGTCACTGGGCCACAATTGCTCGTGATACGGTTTCAAGAACATTGTGGAGAGTACCAGCTGATAATTTGGCCACCCAGATCGGCCGACATGAATCCTTCACAATATTTCTGAGATATAATCGAGAGGTAACACTTTCTTAATGATGGACGTCTATAGAAGAAGCGTGGGTCAGTATTTCTTCAGAGGAGTTCCAGCGACTTGTTGAGCTGCTGCACTGCGCCGGACAGAAGGAGGTCCGACATGATATTAGGTGGTAATCCATGACTTTTATCACCTCATTGCACAGTCGGAAACAATGTATTTGTCTCGAGACAGTGTAACATACTACGCGCAAGAGCACAGACTTTGCTCATCCAGTCTTGGCGACTTCCTAAAAATTGTACGCAGAACTTCAAACCATTGCGGAAACTTTTTCTCGCTGACCCCCCCCCCCCCCCCCCCCCCCCGCCACCAAACACACATAATGATGAATGGAAAAAAAGTGTATCGTTTACTGTATTTTCGCTGTTCGTGCAATCAAACTTCAACATTAGACATGACGTATTAATTTATACTTTTCTACTACCGCATCTATTTGCAACTCATTTGGCAGAAACTATCCACATTTGCCACTGAGTGTGCTTGAACACTAACATCACTGACTGATACATAATTGAGGAGGTATGGCGTTATAAACACTTAAATGAATGAAAAATTGGCTCCCGCTTAAAATGGCACACAGTGAAATTTCAACGTCGGCATGACGTTTTCAGTTATTACTTCTTTACAAGCAAATCTGATTGAAAAACGCTCTACACACAGTATCTATATGTATCAGTGAAGCCGTTCGCGGTGGCAGAGCGGTTCTAGGCGCTTCAGTCCTGAACCGCGCGACTGCTTAAGTCGCAGGTTCGAATCCTGCCTCGGGCACGGATGTGTGTGATGTCGTTAGGTAGGTAGGGAAACTCGAAAATCTGAAAATGCAAAGGCTCAATCTAGATATAGTAGGGGTCAGTGAAGTGAAGTGGAAGGAAGACAAGAATTTCTGGTCAGATGAGTATCGGGTAATATCAACAGCAGCAGAAAATGGTATAACAGGTGTAGGATTCGTTATGAATAGGAAGGTAGGGCAGAGGGTGTGTTACTGTGAACAGTTCAGTGACCGGGTTGTTCTAATCAGAATCGACAGCAGACCGACACCGACAACGATAATTCAGGTATACACGCCGACGTCGCAAGCTGAAGATAAACAGATAGAGAAAGTGTATGAGGATATTGGAAGGGTAATGCAGTATGTAAAGGGGGACGAAAATCTAATAGTCATGGGCGACTGGAATGCAGTTGTAGGGGAAGGAGTAGAAGAAAAGGTTACAGGAGAATATGGGCTTGGGACAAGGAATGAAAGAGGAGAAAGACTAATTGAGTTCTGGAACAAGTTTCAGCTAGTAATAGCGAATACCCTGTTCAAGAATCACAAGAGGAGGAGGTATACTTGGAAAAGGCCGGGAGATACGGGAAGATTTCAATTAGATTACATCATGGTCAGACAGAGATTCCGAAATCAGATACTGGATTGTAAGGCGTACCCAGGAGCAGATATAGACTCAGATCACAATATAGTAGTGATGAAGAGTAGGCTAAAGTTCAAGACATTAGTCAGGAAGAATCAATACGCAAAGAAGTGGGATACGGAAGTACTAAGGAATGACGAGATACGTTTGAAGTTCTCTAACGCTATAGATACAGCAATAAGGAATAGTGCAGTAGGCAGTACAGTTGAAGAGGAATGTACATCTCTAAAAAGGGCCATCACAGAAGTTGGGAAGGAAAACGTAGGTACAAAGAAGGTAGCTGCGAAGAAACCATGGGTAACAGAAGAAATACTTCAGTTGATAGATGAAAGGAGGAAGTACAAGAATGTTCCGGGAAAATCAGGAATACAGAAATACAAGTCGCTGAGGAATGAAATAAATAGGAAGTGCAGGGAAGCTAAGACGAAATGGCTGCAGGAAAAATGTGAAGACATCGAAAAAGATATGATTGTGGGAAGCTCAGCATACAGGAAAGTCAAAACAACCTTTGGTGATATCAAAAGCAACGGTGGTAACATTAAGAGAGCAACGGGAATTCCACTGTTAAATGCAGAGGAGAGAGCAGATAGGTGGAAAGAATACATTGAAAGACTCTATGAGGGTGAAGATTTGTCTGCTGTGATAGAAGAAGAAACAGGAGTCGATTTAGAAGAGATAGGGGATCCAGTATTAGAATCGGAATTTAAAAGAGCTTTGGAGGACTTACGGTCAAATAAGGCAGAATGGATAGATAACATTCAATCAGAATTTCTAAAATCATTGGGGGAAGTGGCAACAAAACGACTATTCACGTTGGTGTTTAGAATATATGAGTTTGGCGATATACCATCTGACTTTCGGAAAAGCATCATCCACACAATTCCGAAGACGGCAAGAGGTGACAAGTGCGAGAATTATCGCACAATCGGCTTAACAGCTCATGCATCGAAGCTGCTTACAAGAATAATATACAGAAGAATGGAAAAGAAAATTGAGAATGCGCTAGGTGACGGTCAGTTTGGCTTTAGGAAAAGTAAAGGGACGAGAGAGACAATTCTGACGTTTCGGCTAATAATGGAAGCAAGGCTAAAGAAAAATCAAGACACTTTCATAGGATTTGTCGACCTGGAAAAAGCGTTCGACAATATAAAATGGTGCAAGCTGTTCGAGATTCTGAAAAAAGTAGTGGTAAGCTATTGGGAGAGACGGGTCATATACAATATGTACAACAACCAAGAGGGAATAATAAGAGTGGACGATCAAGAACGAAGTGCTCGCATTAAGAAGGGTGTAAGACAAGGCTGTAGCCTTTCGCCCCTACTCTTCAATCTGTACATCGAGGAAGCAATGATGGAAATAAAAGAAAGGTTCAGGAGTGGAATTAAAATACAAGGTGAAAGGATATGAATGATACGATTCGCTGATGACATTGCTATCCTGAGTGAAAGTGAAGAAGAATTAAATGATCTGCTGAACGGAATGAACAGTCTAATGAGTACACAGTATGGTTTGAGAGTAAATCGGAGAAAGACGAAGGTAATGAGAAGTAGTAGAAATGAGAACAGCGAGAAACTTAACATCAGGATTGATGGTCACGAAGTCAATGAAGTTAAGGAATTCTGCTACCTAGGCAGTAAAATAACCAATGACGGACGGAGCAAGGAGGACATCAAAAGCAGACCCGCTATGGCAAAAAAGGCATTTCTGGCCAAGAGAAATCTACTAATATCAAATACCAGCCTTAATTTGCGGAAGAAATTTCTGAGGATGTACGTCTGGAGTACAGCATTGTATGGTAGTGAAACATAGACTGTGGGAAAACCGGAACAGAAGAGAATCGAAGCATTTGAGATGTGGTGCTATAGACCAATGTTGAAAATTAAGTGGACTGATGAGGTAAGGAATGAGGAGGTTCTACGCAGAATCGGAGAGGAAAGGAATATGTGGAAAACACTGATAAGGAGAAGGGACAGGATGATAGGACATCTGCTAAGACATGAGGGAATGACTTCCATGGTACTAGAAGGAGCTGTAGAGGGGAAAAACTGTAGAGGAAGACTGGAAAACGTCAAGCAAATAATTGAGGACGTAGGTTGCAAGTGCTACTCTGAGATGAAGAGGTTAGCACAGGAAAGGAATTCGTGGCGGGCCGCATCAAACCAGTCAGTAGACTGATGCCCAAAAAAAAAAAAGTACTAGGGGACTGATGACTTCAGATGTTAAGTCCCGTAGTGCTCAGAGCCATTTGAACGATTTGCCATTTGTATCAGTGAATGTACCTGCAAAATTGTATCACTGCACGATCAATAGTTCATAAGACATGATGTCATAAACATTGAGACGCGTGAAAAACTTGCTTTTGTTTATAATGTAGCGAGAATTGCTCAGACTACATTCAGCCAGTGTTTCATAATGAGAACACCTAGTGACCTAAACAAACTTTAATCCTAATTTCAAATTTTTTTCTGAACTCCTCACGCTTCCATGCGTAACGTCAAATACGCAATACACTAACTCACTTGTAAAGTAATTAGTCGTTTGAAGATACACTCCTGGAAATTGAAATAAGAACATCGTGAATTCATTGTCCCAGGAAAGGGAAACTTTATTGACACATTCCTGGGGTCTGATACATCACATGATCACACTGACAGAACCACAGGCACATAGACACAGGCAACAGAGCATGCACAATGTCGGCACTAGTACAGTGTATATCCACCTTTCGCAGCAATGCAGGCTGCTATTCTCCCATGGAGACGATCGTAGAGATGCTGGATGTAGTCCTGTGGAACGGCTTGCCATGCCATTTCCACATGGCGCCTCAGTTGGACCAGCGTTCGTGCTGGACGTGCAGACCGCGTGAGACGACGCTTCATCCAGTCCCAAACATGCTCAATGGGGGACAGATCCGGAGATCTTGCTGGCCAGGGTAGTTGACTTACACCTTCTAGAGCACGTTGGGTGGCACGGGATACATGCGGACGTGCATTGTCCTGTTGGAACAGCAAGTTGCCTTGCCGGTCTAGGAATGGTAGAACGATGGGTTCGATGACGGTTTGGATGTACCGTGCACTATTCAGTGTCCCCTCGACGATCACCAGTGGTGTACGGCCAGTGTAGGAGATCGCTCCCCACACCATGATGCCGGGTGTTGGCCCTGTGTGCCTCGGTCGTATGCAGTCCTGATTGTGGCGCTCACCTGCACGGCGCCAAACACGCATACGACCATCATTGGCACCAAGGCAGAAGCGACTCTCATCGCTGAAGACGACACGTCTCCATTCGTCCCTCCATTCACGCCTGTCGCGACACCACTGGAGGCGGGCTGCACGATGTTGGGGCGTGAGCGGAAGACGGCCTATCGGTGTGCGGGACCGTAGCCCAGCTTCATGGAGACGGTTGCGAATGGTCCTCGCCGATACCCCAGGAGCAACAGTGTCCCTAATTTGCTGGAAAGTGGCGGTGCGGTCCCCTACGGCACTGCGTAGGATCCTACGGTCTTGGCGTGCATCCGTGCGTCGCTGCGGTCCGGTCCCAGGTCGACGGGCACGTGCACCTTCCGCCGACCACTGGCGACAACATCGATGTACTGTGGAGACCTCACGCCCCACGTGTTGAGCAATTCGGCGGTACGTCCACCCGGCCTCCCTCATGCCCACTATACGCCCTCGCTCAAAGTCCGTCAACTGCACATACGGCTCACGTGCACGCTGTCGCGGCATGCTACCAGTGTTAAAGACTGCGATGGAGCTCCGTATGCCACGGCAAACTGGCTGACACTGACGGCGGCGGTGCACAAATGCTGCGCAGCTAGCGCCATTCGACGGCCAACACCGCGGTTCCTGGTGTGTCCGCTGTGCCGTGCGTGTGATCATTGCTTGTACAGCCCTCTCGCAGTGTCCGGAGCAAGTATGGTGGGTCTGACACACCGGTGTCAATGTGTTCTTTTTTCCATTTCCAGGAGTGTATTTTATACGTAGGCGTTCGAGCCCTTAAAGAATCTAGGTTTACTGAAATCCTACCAATGGCTTGCAGTGCCACAGATTCCCATAATCCTTGCTGCTGATACGTTACTTGGCAGCATTTACAGAGAACAACAATTCCTGGAACCTGCATACGTGAGTAATACTTAGTTTATCAGTCTTGTCTCGCACCTCTCAGAGTTTCATCTTAACGACCCCACCAGCAGAACACACACACACACCCACACACACACACACACACACACACATACGAACGAAGGAGTCACACTCCCATTGGGTGAAATTCGGAGCGGCAGCCTTTGTTCTTCCAACACAAAGCCAAAACGGCGGTTGCCGTGGGGAACCTATCTCAAAGCGAGACGGCAAAGAAACTTGCATCGAACCGCTCTAATTTAGAGACCGAACTTAGGCCTCTGCTCGGGGGAAGTATTGCCTTACGGGGGGACAATTTCCCAATTTCCAACCGGAAAGCCGCCAGGTGTGCCAATTTGCGCACGCTTTTGGGCTTAATGCGAACCGCTTCTGATTGACAAAATTAAGCTCGGTCTACGGAGTAGAAATGAAAGGAACTAAATGAGGCAGACGGTGATTCCAATTAGCGGTGGGTACTTACGCCGACAGACTCATAAAGCAGGCGGCGGCGTGAAAGGAAACTGTTGCGTGGCAGAGGGCCTTATTTGTTCGATTCTTTGGCAGATCGCATATCTTTACTCAGTTTAGCGGTTCGTGACTGAAATTTCAACTGACATCGATTAAAGTAAAGAAGTTATTTTTTCTAGAATTGCTACTCCATAATTTGCCAAGACATCCAGTAATAGTGTTTATACACCACCAGCCTCAATGCGCATCGGGACGATTTACCATTTCAGTGAAAAGAAACTAATTTCCCTATCGATGAAAAAAAAAATACTAACTTTACAGCATTCAAACACAGACATCTTGCATTAGATTATGATCTCTTTTTTTTGGGTATTCCGAAAGTATTTCATTCCTCTGACGAACAACCATTAAGTCGCTCTCAAAATGAACTGAGAATTGATCTTCATTATCAGCTGCCTTTTCCATCGGACTTCCTGCTGGAATGATACCATGAGGTTCGTACGTCTTGAAGAGACGGTTGAGAAAGAATGAGGAAAAAGAAACTCTACAATGGGAAGATTTTTGTCAATTTTCGTTCTTGCATTGTGCTAAAATGTCTACGGAACTTAATTTGAATATTGCGTAATAAATCTATTAGTAATCTTTTTAAAATTATGGATTCCGTTCTAAACATTCCCTGAGATACCTCGAAATGATCGTGCATAGTGGTGGGCATTTTTTTTGGGGGGGGGGGGGGAAGAGGTGACATCTCCTTCACAAATTGTCGCTAAGACCTTTTCGTATTGTTTAACTATCGTACAGGATGCAAATTCTTTTTTTTTAATACCGTTACGTACTAGATTATATCCTACATCGAGGATGTCGTCCAACTTTAAAAAAGTTGTCACCACATTACCAGAATACGTAACACAGTTAATTGACTCCTGTTTCTTGCTCTTTATCTAGAAATTACATTTATTTATACAAAATTTGAATGTATCATGTCCTGCTAATGCGACTTTTTTGAAATGTACTTAACTGCTCTATAAAAGCATAAACCTTAGATTGACTTTCATAGTTTTTGGAAGATCACTGTTACCAGAATTTATTATTGATGACTGAGAAGAGCAATCAGTCTCTTTAAAAAGATGCTTTTATTATTAGCAACACATATCATCGGAAAATATCTTCATACGGCTTGCGTCTGTTAACATAATTTGATTTACATGGTAGAAGTTGTCACCTCTGAACCGCAGGTAGTACTAATATATTCCTGTACGTATTTACGTACGCCTCAGAACACAGTAAGTTGCAGGATAGCTGAACATACGAATATGTGGCAGAACATGACTGACATACCGCTTCCTAAGGGTGAGCAGATGATTAGCACGTCGTCCTATTATGCACCTTCTGTGCAGCACGTAACATGAATATGCAATGTAACTTTTCATTTATTTATTTGTTATTGTACGACCAATGTCTACACGCCACACCCCGCCCCCCCTCGCGAGAGATAAACTAAATAATATACTTAACAATGCATTCCATCTGAAGAAAGTGGTAATTGAATTTTCTTAAGGAAAGGTACCAGTTGCGCAGCCAGGTTCTTGAAGAAGTTGTCCCATAATGTTATATCACTGATCGAATAACAACATTTCTGACAAACAGCACGAGACGTTAACTATTTTCGTACGTTTATACGAAGAAGAAGTATTTCATTACTTCATATTGCTTCCCCTGTAGTATTTCCGAGACTGGAAATAATGATTCATACAAATGGTCGTTTAAACTTGAGAACCAAAGATATGGCTACTGAGGATCCGTGCGTGGAAACAAATATTAAATTTTTATTTAGAAAGTGAAGGGGTTAGGACAGTGCAATTTAAGATAAATTCAAATAGTGAAACTCAATAAGCAAAACACATCTGCTTCGCATGCACATATTTCATCAACTCTAAGTTGTCGTCTACACCTGGAGTTTGAATACCGCACCGTAGAGACTAAACGGGGTGAACCAGAACATCACTGACAGACCATCACAGGCGGCAGTGTGGACCAAAACAAGAAAAAAAAATCTAGTAAACGTGGATTCTAAATTGCTTATCGTAAGAGCTATGAGCACTTGTTCATCTTCCATACTGAGAAAAACATCTCTTCTATTGCAAGATCTTTGCTTTACATATTTTAGGAGGAGATAGTATGGACCACACCAAGAAAAATACGATTCAGCAACCATTGGCTCTAAGATTCATAGCTTAAGAGCTATGATCACTTGTTCATTAGAAGAAATGTGCTTCATAATGGTGAACATGAACAAGTTCTCACAGATCTTAAGTTCTGCTTTTTAGAGTCTATATTTACTGGACACTTTTTGCTTGTTTTGGTCCTTACTAAATTGGAAAACATAGAGTTTTATGAGTGGAAGAGATGTGTTTCACAGTAGCGAAGATGAGCAAGTGCTCACAGCTTTTAGGGTAGGTATTTTAGAGCCCTTGTGTAGTAGACATTTTTTCCTTGTTTTGATTCTTACTTCACCTCTAAAATTTTGTCGGTGGTGTTGTGGTTTACCCTGTGCTTAGAGAACGAAGATACGTTACTACCGACTAAAGCGTTTTCAGTGAATGATGGTACTAACTTCCACTGTCTTCGTCAAATTGCAAAGAGTTTCAATTAATCTTCGACTATAATGTACGAACCAATATGACAGGTAAAAATACTCGCAGTGTCTCTGAATTCCTTTGACCACTCCTATCAAGTCTTCTTAATCACCGTCTGCATTTACAACTATGTGATTTCTCTGCAGGTCACATACAAATGTATGGCAAAGTATCTATTGTCCATTGGAGATCAAGGAAGCGTCCATGAGATTACCAGAAGCCAAGACTGTCCTTTGGCAAAGCAGCTAGCGCTCATTTGGGGAGCCAAACAGGACACAGAAGCAGAAAAATACGAAGGGACAAATATACATGAGTTAGATGTTGAATACTGCAGTTAAATACTTTTCGGGATAACGCATACAAACTTCTAAATGCGGTACAAAAATACATACGTGGACAGCCACACCATCTTCTCACAGCATTTAGTAAAGCATGACCGTCGGTAATCGTATATGGAACAAGATATGGTTATAACAATCTACAGCTTCTACCGATGCTTCTAATACTCCAGGGAAAATTTTACAGACAAGAGCACCTAATACTGAGTAAGAAATTGGATAACATACCCAAATAATAAACGTAACATCTTAAAGAAGTTGTTAGCTGCTCAGACAACGACAAACAGGAATATGGAACATAATTCTACCAAACTGTACAATATTCTCGTTCCGGCCATGATAGAACATTCAGTGGCTACTAGCCACCGTGACATCCTCGGACAATGGCGTAATTCCAGTGCCGTTTGGAGGATGTGGGGCAGTGCAACGCTCTTCCAGCCGTGGTCAGCTTCTCAGACCTTGGAGTCGTTACTTCTTCATCAACTAGCTACTCGGTCAGAATTACGAAGCTGAAAGCACCCCGCTACAGTGTTAACACCACGGAAAATTTCCTGTCATTTCCGTGAACTGAATCCAGGATCTCCGCGTGACAGTCATACACCGTGACCATTCAGGTACGGAGATGCACATACTAAATACTGACCCACTAAAACTCCACTTCTTTCTACCTGTGGTTGTCCATCCAGCTTCAGTGACAGTCGTTTTCATTTGAATTGCCTACTGTGGCACTCATTATCACAGCATCCACAGATTCAGAGAGCTTCAGACAGACAAGAACATTTATGATCTAAATCTATATCTGCTACTTCTTACAGTCCAATATCTGATTCTAGGATCTGTCTGGCCGTGATGTAGTTAAGCTAGAATCTTCCCGTGCCCCCCAGTTTTTTCCCTTCTCCTGTTGTGATTCTTGAACAGTGTTTACGAAATTGTATTGTATTGTTGTATGTTAACCAGGGGCCTAGAAACGACGGAGAGGCTCCGTACCCGCCGCAGCCGCAGTGGTCCACAACCCCACGACTACCGCAGTCCACTTCACCCCTTCGCCGCCCCACACCGAACCCAGGGTTTTTGTGCGGTTCGGCCCCGGTGGAACCCCCAGGGAACGTCTCACACCAGACGAGTGTAACCTCTATGTTTGCATGGTAGAGTAATGGTGGTGTACGCGTACGTGGAGAAATTGTTTGCGCAGCAATCGCCGACATAGTGTAACTGAGTCGGAATAAGGGGAACCAGCCCGCATTCGCCGAGGCAGATGGAAAACCGCCTAAAAACCATCCACAGACTGGCCGGTTCACCGGACCTTGACACAAATCCGCCAGGCAGATTCGTGCCGGGGACCAGGCGCTCCATGCGTTAGACGGCACGGCCAACAGGGTGGGCTGTTTAACAATATTACTAGCTGAAATTTGTGGCTGAAATCAGTCTTTCTCCTCTGTGACTCCTACTACTAACTCTTCTTTATATTCCTTCCCTTAGCACCGCGTTCGAATCCCCTTGATTATTATTAGATTTTCATGTCACTCTACAAACTGAATTATCCGTTCAATATCCTCGTATTCTGTCTTCACGTCTTCTTCCTCTGCTTGTGACTTCGACACGTATGCTAAACTTTTGTTGTTGGCCATAGTTTGGTGTCGATTCTTACGAGCGCAAGCCTATCATTGAACAGTTCATAGTAACTCACTCTCAGCCACACCATCCTCCTCTTAACGAATCTTACTTTCGTTATTCCGTTTTCCGTTATTGTTGATATTTCTCTCTATTTGTCTGACCGTTTATCCTTATTTCTTTCTGTTTCACTTCATTGACCCCCGCTGTCTCTAATTTCAGCATTTGCAGTTCCCTTTTCACATTTTCTAGCTACCCTACCATGTTCGAAATTGTGCCATTCTACGATCCGACTTGTAGAATGCTATCCTTTCTTGGAATACTCAGTCTTTTTTTTTTACTACCTCCTCGTAGAAAATCTCCTTTCGGAGATCCGAATGGGGAACTATTCTGGATGGAGAGACCATCACGACACATTTCCATTACAGGCTACATGTCCTATCGATATAAATTACTTGTCTTGAGCATTGTGGTTTCCATTGCCTTCTGCATCCTTACACCGTTGATCATTGCTTATTGATCTGTCTTTTAGCTACAGTTTTCCACCCCAAGGGCAAGAAGTTGGCGTGAAAGCCTGTCTACTCCTTCACCGTCTTTGACAAGGCCGTTGGAAGAACCACAGTGACTCCTTATAGCGGAACCCTTTGGCTGCCATTGCTAATTGACTTTTATTCTAAATTTGAGCACTGACTGAGATCGAACCCGGGCGTTCTGATTACTACCCAAAGGCGCTACCCATATGCCAAAATTACACACTCGACGTATCAACCCACACCATTTTCTTGGCAGCACCTTCCTCTACACAAGTATCTACAATTATGAGAAACAAACAGCAACTGAAGGCTGTTTTTCTATCTCCAGATAATTTGGGACGACTCAGATAATTGGCAGCAGTGTATACGAAAGAAAGGCGCTTGAAAACGTGTTAGTTAATATGAGCTGTAGCTCTTTGAAATGTTCACTCAGATCTTCGATGTATCACATATTAGACTATATAAAATTATCACCGTGTCCCAGTTCTGGAGAACGAGTTGCAAGAATGCAGAAGTCGAGCTAAAGAGTTTTAAAAATTCGAGTGACCTGAGTCCAATTTTCTTACCTTGACAAAACAAAGCTAATGCCGAGACCTCCGAAACAGAAAGTTGTTTAAAATACAGAACCGCATATCTTAGTATATACGGAAGTAAATACTTATATTACATGGCACTTTTAATACTTAATAAATAAAGGAAGCGAAACGCGTTTGGCAGAAACTGGAAATACTTTTTATTTCGTCGCAGGGAACGATGCTGAATGCAAAGAAAGTAATCGCTTTGGAGAGTAAGGATCCACAATAGACATAGACAATGAAGAAATGTCAAAGAAGCCTTAATATTTGAAGTGTGAGTGTCTGATTTGTGAAATAGCGCTTCTTTTGAACTGTGTTTCTGGACGATGCAACAGAAAATGAAGTCGATATTTATGCTGAGGGAAAGAAGTAATACAACAGCTGCATACAGGCCGTTTAATGGCGTCTAGAAAAACGAGTGTAACAACAAAATGTGTGAGAAGTAATAAGTGAATTATTTTAACAATTTAAAACTTAAAACAACTGTTTACAGAAACTGACTTGTGTTTCCTTGCACATACAAATTCTGAAACTGAAACTCAATAAAGTAATTTTTCTGCAAAGACTTTTAAACTTCCAGCCAGATGGAAACTCTTTCTAAAACTGATTCTAATCTAGTTCTTTCCTTTTACTGACAGCCCTCTACCGATTTTCTATCCCGAACTCCCTTTGAACAACGATCCAAATAAACACATTGAGCTTTTCAACATTAAAAATTTGACTCTAAATCAAAATCTAATCTGCTATGAAATTTCATGAACTATTACAATACGTTAGTGAATTCCGTGGAAGTGCTTATTCCACTACAGAGTGGAAAAAGAATCTGATATTTGGCCGTCCATAACAGCTGTAATCGTATTTTAATGCACACGTATCTTCCCGTAGTTATTGAAAACATTTCAAATAGTCATTTCAATTGTAATTTGACCACTTGAAGATTGTCCACGGCCCGATACTATTTACAGCATTTTTTCTGTTTGAGGATTCTTTCAACAACTCACAGTATCTATCATGGATAATATGTTATTACTAATTTCTCTCGCGTAAATTCGGTACCAAGAAAGATGCTTTTTGTAATTATGTGCGTTAAAGGGTTATATTATTGTTATGCACTTTTAGAGCCTATTACCTCATGGAATGACATTCATATTTATGGACTTGGGAAAGAAAACTACACGAATATGTATGGCTGTATCGTTACGTATTGGTGAGGTCTTAGAGTCGAACCACGCGAATTAAATAGCGTTTTCATTGGCAGATGCTGATTATAGTTCCCTGGAAATTAAAAAAAGGACAGCGTCTGTTTCAATTTAATATTTCTCGAGCACAGGTTCATTGTGCTATTATTGTTCACCTATGCGAAATTCTTGAATGTCTTTTTGTTCAGATTAACCGTATTTGTAATAATAAAAAAGCATTGATGTGCCTTGAGTTGGTAAATTGAGAACGTATCTAGTTCATAACGATGGTCTATTATTATTTAGAGCGTAGTGATGTTTACTCGTCTGCTGCACTCAGCTGATTTTAAAAGGGATTCGGTCAGAACAAATCACCATTACTAATTTGGGAAGAAATGGAAAGCTCTTCAGCGAAAGTTTGAGAACTTTTTAAAAGCCATTAACGTTGGCTGCTTGTAGAGCAGCTTATGGTAATAAATGAGAAGTAATTTGTAGAACTTGTGCTCGAATAAATGAAGATTTCATCAAGAGGGGAAGGAAAGAAAAGGAATAATGCATTACAGCTTTCGCAGCTCTAATTCGATGAGAATACAAGAGGACATTCCGTAATTCCTGAAGCGTTGTAGGGGCTTTTTGTTAAGTCTTACGTTTCACTGTCAGAACAAGGTGTATATTGTTTCAGCATTCTAACGGGAAAAGACACGGATGCTAATTAATCTCTGCACAATTCGGACGTGAAGGAATTTATGTGACAGCATCCTTTATAAATCAGACCATGTTAAAAGAATAATACACAAAAGTAGTAAACAGAATTGGGTTGAAAGTTTCGTTGTTCTGTCCGTGAAATATTCTTCGTATCGTTACGGAATCTGGAAGCAGTGGATTATATTGTTACAAAGAGTGAAACAGCCGAAACGGATACTAGTGAAAAATTGTAAAGCCTCGGCCTAAATGTGAATATTTTTATGTGATGCCTTTATAAGTCATTTGCACAATAATGAGAAATATTTGTAAGCTTTCAATGCTGCAGTCACTTTTCACAAAAGTATTCTAAACTGCAGACCGCGTCTTACTGCAAAATGGTGACACAACGTTTCGGCCAGTATTGCAGATGGTCCTCATCGTTTATGCACTACACACATATTACAGCAACTCAGAACAATATAATGGAAGGCATACGATCACATCAGCGCCCGGTTTGCTCAGAGTTCGACAAAAACGCAGTACGTCTCTCGTCCACTCATTGCTGAACAAGGGCAATATCTGAAGAATAGCAGCTTGCAGTTTCATGTCTTCCTCTTCCATGTGGTTCCGAAGCCTTGCTCATGCTACAGAGGGTGAGGCAGATAACTCAGAACATCGTTAACATATTTCAAGAGGTGCACTACTCGTTAAGAGGTAGTCGACAATGCAGCGAATTTTCTGATGACTGCGAGTTATCTTTAACGGTAATAGCTGCCGATTGACGCAGACATTCAGAAAGAGGGGTACATCATCAATGGACCATGGTGAAATAGTAACGAAAAAAAGAGCCGCCAACTACTAACCCGCTGTTCTGCAGAAGAGACCCCACACACGTCTCCCATACTGTACCAAGTATCAGCTAACGGGTATGTCAGGTACCATTAGGGGGTTGTAATTTTTACTGTCTTACCAAATACTCACACTTTTCACCCTGAGCACTGGTAGACGCTACAAGCCGATATCGGACAGATAATAGTGCACGTCAGATTTCGTCTGCACTTACGAAGTACCGTGTCGTAAGAAATTTCATCTCCTTGGGGGTCGGCAGTATTTCCAGGTAGACCCTTGTTTTAAATGTCCCCACAGATAAATATCCAGTGGTACTACGTTTGGTGACCGTGCAGAATATTTCTTGTACCATGAACGCCCGTTCGAAGAATCTTAAAATATTATTTAAGAAGGTCTGTAATTTTCTGTGAGGATTGAGCGGTATATCCGTAATGTACCACAATGACTCTTTTATGTCCACTGGGATGGCTTCCAACAACTGCGCCACCATGTCTGTAAGTACGTGTCGCTATATACAGTCCGGTGGTTGAATCAGGTTCTAACAATGTGATTATTCAAAAGCCTGCAAACTATGTCAGAACAAGGTGCTTTTTCGTTATCATTTGCAACACTACCGTCAGTGTAATTTCATCATCTGTTTATTGGAAACCGGTTTCGACGATACACTTCATCGCACTATATGTTTAGAGGGCCTGATGGTGATGGAGTGTGTCGTCGGAACCGGTTGCCAGTAAATTGAGGATGAAATTACAGCAGATAGTAGTGTTGACAATTGTAATATTCCAATCGGCTGTGGTCCTCTTCCCTTACTTCACAAGGATTGAAATGTCGAAAGAAGGTCTTATGTTAGCCAGTATGGATTTACAACTGACCGTTAGTGCTCATTGTTAAGATAGGTTTGTCTGTGGTTTGTTATCAATGCAGCGTCCGCAAGCCTTAAAATATACATCACATTGCAATTTCCCTGAAAACACTGGGGAAACTGTAGCACATTTTGAAAGTGATGTCATTGAAGCTGTTGGTGGAGAGAGATACAGAAAAGATGAAATGTGTTCGAATGTAGTATTCACAGAACGCTTATTTGACAGCTAGCTCTGGTACATTCAAGCTGCCTTGTAGTGTTGCCGTTGGCAAAATGGTAGTTACATTTCTCTCCCAGGTGCTATTATTTTGTGTTGGCTTATTTTATTTTATTTTATTCTTGACTTTTTTAAATTATTAAATTTTTGGTAGTTTGCTGAGACAGGTAGTGAGGGATTTCCATGATCTGGATGCTTTTCAGCATACAACCGCATCGCAGCTCTAACATTCGCCATAAAGTAAAACCGTACCCAGTTTACTGAGTCACATGTTGAAAGGTGGCTACACTGAGCCACAGCGCCAGAGATTGCGCCAAAGAGCATTATTCAGCCGCCTCCACTGGCAGTGCTTGGGGAGAACTCGTGGTAGTCAGTGATGGTCGAGAACTCGTAGTAGGCAGTGCTTGCTGAGATGTGATACTGAAAAGTTCTTGTTGAGATGTGATAGTAACGAGTCGGTGTGGAATTATTGTAATGATTAGAGTGCTTTTCGTCAATATATGAAGGTAAAAGAAAAAAAAATTTCCTTTTCTTTTTATTATCTCAATGTCTTAAATAATGCACCATTACAGGTTCAGTCAACAAAGCATCTGGCTTGTGTTCTTGCATTAGAGTGTAATTCTGCTTTCCTTACGCAATTATAGTATTTCTATTTTTTAGTTACTTCAGTATAAATGGTATTTAAAATTTCTTGTCTTGTTGAAGAAGAACCGTGCCAGATGTGTACGTTGAGTCACACTCCCACACACAGAACAATTACACTTGTGCTTTGGTTTCGTAGGTTTTATAGTTGCTGGGGACTTAATTAATTAATTGTGTTAACGAAAATTTTCATTTCATTCTTTGTTGTTGTTCTATGCAGTCAGATTGCGTAATAATATTAGTCAGGGCCAACCGTTTACGAGACACAGCGTAATAGGACATACAGCTACCAAAAATAAAAATTATTTTCAAATTTAATAATAATTAAGCCCCCATGCAATGTACAATGTGAAATTCTGAATACATTCACGATAAAGTTACGTGATCACTGAAACAGCAGAACAGACTGGTGTACTTCTTGCGATCTAGTAACCCACGTCCGGCACTAGACTTACGTGCATGCTTACATTTCGGATGATAGGAATCTCTTCTACAGATGGGGGACAGTGGTTTATGGTGCTGTTACCTTGTATCTATTTGATTAGCCTGCACGCACGAACGTCACTGTAGTACTCTTCGAAGGCTCTCTCCAATTCCGCTTTAAAAAGTTGTGTTACATTAAGAAAAACCCAAAGTTACTGTCATAATTCGGCAACTTTAAACGTTAAAAATTGCTTGCGTACATTGGATGTTTCATCACATTATCGCTATGACTTTGTGAAAACTGCACTTATGTGTATTACCTTTTTCTGGATATAATTTGGATAGCCTTCTGTAGTTGTCTATCCCTGTGTAACCACTCACTATGAAAGCCATGTTAGCGGAGAGAAAAGTGTGTGACCTTCCGGGAGTAAGAACTGGTTGCGTTTATCTGTGAGTCGCGGTAGTGCATGTTGGTGCACACTCACAGCAAGCACAAGGCCGAAAGTTTCCGCCACTATCAGTGTACCGTTTAGACTGGTAATAGTATTCGCATATAACTCAGCTTCCATCACCCCTGTCAACTGAAGTGTACAGATACCTACAAAAATTATATGAAATCAGTTTTAGAATTCGTACCTCAACCGGTAAAAACGTAAGCTTTATAGGATTATTTCTTTATCTGTCTGTCTGTCTGTCCGACTGTTATTACCCCTTTTTCTCAGGAAGAGGCAGAAGTATCACGTTGAAATTTACGTCACCTACTAAGACCTGGAGTCCCTTGGCGGTGAAAAAAATTAAGCTTCTAAATAAATGCAGTCGGGCGATAAGGCCATATAACTGACATATTTTGATACTCGCAAAATCACTAATCAAAACCTATAGACGAGATATTTAGATACATGGCGGGTCTGTAGTCTAGCGATGACGACACGGCAGGTCAGCATGTGTGCTCAGAGGGCTCGCTTCCACCTACACTAAAAAAAAAAGGGCTGAGTGAAATATTCAAAGATTAACTCGAAGGGGTGTCTTGTGATGTTCTCACAGACCAAATGACCCGAAAGATGACGAAAGAATTGAAGAGAAAAGCGATAATGCACGTGCCTGGAATCCGAGAGGTCGCGGGGTCGAGTCTGGATCGGACCGCGGATTTTTCAGTTTTAACCTGTCCCCCATCTCTCGACGATGTGACGAGTCGCCAAAAACAACACGCTATTCGGATTCCCCATTAAACTGCGGGTTCTCTTTCCCCAGTTGGATAACTGTGGTAGGTTAGCGACACGCGGGTTACCGAAGTGACTTCCAATAGAAAGACTTGCATCAGGCTCCTGACCCACATGAAATTATTATTATTTCCTACAGACATAATTAAGTTTGTGCAGAACCCATGGAGAGCGAGTCATGCTCTCATTGTCCGGTTTTTAGCAAATACGCTGCAGGTGAAGAATACATTGCTTCGATTCCTTAACGATACTTCTGGTCTATACCTACCCAGACAAATAGCGACAGGTGCTCACTAAACAAAGACCAACACTTTTTTACAGATTCATAGCAGCACTGGAATCATCATCTCTACCTATTGTACACGTTTTGTTATACGCTGAAGAGCCAAAAAAAACTGTTACACCTGCCTAATATAGTTTAGGGCATCTGCGAGCATGCAAAAGTGCCGCAGCACGACGTGGCATGGACTCGACTAATGTCTAAAGTAGTGCTTGAGGAAACTGACACCTTGAATCCTGCAGGGCTAGGAGTCACACTGTACAAATTCTGAACGTGTGGGGTGTCGCATTGTCCTGCTGGAATTGTTCAAGTCCGTCAGAATGATGCAGAATTGATATGAATGGATGCAGGTGATCTGACGGAATGCTTACGTATGTATCTAGACGTATCAGTGGTCCCATATCATTCCAACTGCACACGCTCCACACCATTACTCAGCTTCCATCAGCTTGAACAGTTCCCTGCTGACATGCAGGGTCCATGGATTCATGAGGTTGTCACACCCGTACACGTCCATCCACTAGATACAATTTGAAACGAGGTTCGTCCGATGACGCAACATGTTTCCAGGCATCAACAGACCAACGTCGGTGTTGTCGGGCCCAGGCGAGGCGTAAAGCTTTGTGTCGTGCAGTCATCAAGGGTACACGAATGGGCCTTCGGTTCCGAAAGCCCACATCGGTGATGTCTCGTTGAATGCATCGCACCCTGGCACTCGTTGATGGCCCAGCATTGAAATCTGCAGCAGTTTGCGGAAGGGTTGCACTTCTGTCACATTGAACGATTCTCTTCAGTCGTCCTAGGTCCCGTTCTTGCAGGATCTTTTTCCGGCCGCAGCGATGTCGGAGATTTGATGTTTCACTGGATTCCTGATATTCACGGTACACTCGCGAAACGATAGTACAGGAAAATCCTCCCTCGATCGCTGCCTCAGAGATGTTGTGTCCATCGTTCGTGTGCCGACTATAATACCACGTTCAAACTTACTTAAATCTTGATAACCTGCCATTTTAGCAGCGGTAACCCATCTAACAACTGCGCCAAATACGTTTTGTCTTATACATGCGTTGCTGATTGCTGCCTGTTTACGTCTTTCTGTATTTGAATACACATGCCTATACCAGTTTCTTTGGCACTTCAGTGTACAAAAATTTTGTTGGTGGAGAACAGATCTGCAACATATATTCCTTGCACGATTCATTCCAAAGGTTTTTCATGATGGCGTGTCTGGCAGGGTTTTTCAGAATGGCAGCGAAAAGGTCGACTGGTCGATACGTAAGTTCGAGATGTTAGTTTTTAATTTCTTTTGGGACGGTCTCATTTTTAAATTCACGTTGATGAGTTGGGGCATAGAAATCCTGACATCAAAGAGCTTTCGACGTATAAGTTTTCTGCCTATGACAAATCATAACAGTTTAAAACACAAGCATCATCGTATTGCGAATTTCATAAAGTAAATGCTGTATGTATATAATACGAGGCGTAGTCAAAAGGTTTGAATTATCACACTGAAAAATAATCTTATGTAAATAATTTTTTGTTTATTTGCTCGTAAACGTCTGCTGCCCTCGTTTAAATTGAAATCCCCGCATCACAGTACCGTAGCACGCCGCTAGAGCTGAAACAAACTATCACAATCCATTGATAAAGGCAGTATCGCGTGGTCCTTGGTTTTCTGTATTCAAAGGAGATCAACACTGTAATAATCCATACTGAGCGGGTCCAAGTGTGTGTCGACACTGCATCATCATATGAACCAGTGGTTGGTGGCGGAGACAATTGTAGTGTGGTCAAACAAGTCAAAAAGTTGCGGAACGAAGTGGCTGACCAGTCGTATGTGAAGAATCGGGAACACAAAAGAAGCGAAGGCCCCGGAGCTCAGAGACAGGTCCGTCACAATGGAGGCGACAGTGAAAAATGTGAAATATCAGTCCTATATAACCTTTCAACATTTCGGACGACATTTTGAACATGATAGAAGTCCCCGCTCTCGGGGTACAGCGACTGCTCACTCACACTCCGTAAGTCCACCGGACTAAGGCAGGATCGGAAATGTTTCAGTTGTGTCACGCCAATCCATTTGACCTCTTTTGACAGCATGGATGAGTGCTGACCTGCATACAAACGAAAAAAGTGTACTGTGAAAATATATAGGTTCACCACCGCTGAAAAACGCGAAACTTCGACCAACGTAGGACAAAGTGATGCTGAGTATTTTTTTTTTTTTTTTGGACTGCTGTGGAGTAGTGCTAACAGATCATGCTGGTAAGGCGGAAAGCATCACCGATTATATTACTTTAATGTTCTAATGAGGTTACGACTGTCAAGACGAAGAGTCTAGGAAAACTATCCAAGCTAGTTGTTTTGCTTGCTGACAAGGCCCCAGGTCGGTCTCCGCAAGATACACTGACACATGGTGTTTCCCTGGCCTACGAAAGTTTTGCGTCACCAGGCCCCAGTGCTTTCCGTATTATCTTGACATGGCATACAACGATATCTTCACCTTTCGTCAGGAGAAGGACCCATAGATTGGTAGGCTTCTGAAGAATGACGATGAAGCGATGTCCGAGGTAGAATGTTTACTGAACAGCCAAAACATACGTTTCTGACAACCAAGATTTCAGCCAAGTCATACATGGTTGGGAAAAATGTGACGCGTAGAAGGATGTACAGTATATGTAGAGAAGGACTAACTCCATCACTAGCTTTCATGGTCCCTGCTTGATTTTTTCCGAGGTGATAATTTGAAACTTTATCCCTCGTATTTTTGTATGACAGTCGTGAAACTAATTACGAAATTTAATTCAAGCTGTATTCCAAATATCTAAAATGTATAAATTGTGTTTGTGCACTTTGCTTGTCAGGGCACGGGATTGTAAAGGAATGCTCATAGGACTATGTAGTCTTCCCAAGTCTTAGGAAACAGGACACAAGACGCAAGACCCACTCTAAGCCTCCACGGTTAGGAAATCAGAAGTGTAGGCTGCAGAGAAGTAGAGCTTAGAAGAGGGTGCCAGGCGCGCTGGAATAATAGCGAATCGTACAGTATTTGCGGTGTAAGACACCTCAGTGGGCTGTAGCGTGCTAGATACTGTCTGGAAAGAGTTCCAAGCAAACTTACGCTGCGGCAACAAGCCAGAGAGATGTACACTGGAGTTCGGTGGATTGTTGAAGCCGATCATCGTCTGACGCTACCGTTATCAAAACTTAGACATTTTTAAGCATACTGTTACGCATATATTAATAAAATGCAGTCCCGGCCCGCTTGAATTATAATAAGACAGTTCTGTTGTTGTAACTGTAATTATGTAGTTAGTGATCATCATTATTCTCTTCTTATTCTTACCTGGAATAAGATTTTGCACCTATTGCTAATTATAGCTATCACGGGGGTAATGAGATAACCCCAGAACTATAATCAAACGGGGCCACTAAATTTGATTGCAATATTAAGAAGTTTGCTGTAATAATTAAATTTAACTTTCTTGGTCGTTAAGTTGGGTCAGTAAGTAAAGCACTTATTATAGACCTTCAGTGCTGAAATCAGGAAGTTATTAGGTCCCAGTGACTATTATGAATTTGTTCACTAATTATTATTGTGCTATGATATTTTTAGTTATCTTTCAACCACTTTTATGCGTCTGTGATTTCACTTAATTGATACATTTGTTAGTAGACGTGCAAAGTCCATACATTGAAGTACTTTTGAATTGAAATATAGGTACCTGTGACCAGATTCTTACGAAATATTTCTGTGTTTACATGATCTAGTGTGGCAGTCTTTTTAGTTTCTTCCTTTGAAGAAACATGCAGAAGATTACATATTAATTTTTTGGCATGCTGCTGTTTACTGAAAGTTGCTTCATTGTGACAAGGAGATAGGAAACTAATGCATCGCCTTGTTAGTTATACGGAAAGCTATGTCGAAAGACGAATTTCTTTTCTTACTGCGATAATGTGGCAGTACTGGTGTTGACGTCCACCGTGCAGCTTCCATTCACATTGCCTGTCAGCCACAGAAGTAAGCACTATTCAGCATAAAAACAAGAATCTTTTAAACGAATAGCCTCTGGTATATTTTCTGCAACTGATGTGCACAACAGTAACCTCCGCTTAAAAAAAGTAACGATTTTGCTTGGCAATGTTTATTTGGTTTTTGTATACGTCAGTGACGGCTGAGATTTTAGCTTGTGAGCCATGCCTTGGATCGTGTGCCACAGCACTCAGCCTGAGGAGGGTTTTTTGTGTGTCCGCTGAAAACTGAAGACATAATATAATTTCAACTGTCAGCATATGCACAGATGCGGACAATTTCACAGATTTGTCACGTACTCGTAACTTATTAGTTTCATAATGTAAAAGAGGTTTTTCGCACACACATGTTAATCTAAATATTGCAAAACATTTGGAACCTCGTTATCGAGATGTGGAAGCCGCGCGGGATTAGCCGAGCGGTCTTAGGCGCTGCAGTCATGGACTGTGCGGCTGGTTCAGGCGGAGGTTCGAGTCCTCCCTCGGGCATGGCTGTGTGTGTTTGTCCTTAGGATAATTTAGGTTAAGTAGTGTGTAAGTTTAGGGACTGATGACCTTAGCAGTAAAGTCCCATAAGATTTCACACACATTTGAACATTTTTTGAGATGTGGAAACTCTACCTGACGAAAACAGTGTAAATGTGCTGGTCAGTTTTAACGTAAAATGATTTGTCTTTAAAATGGGAATTCTGTTGCAGGTAATCAGTTCCATTTGGACACGCACAGGGGCACTTCCAGCTGAAAAGGCAAATGGTGTCGGAAACAGCTCGACAATACGTGTAAGATTGGCCGTGTCTTCGAAACGTCTATAAATCTGGTCTTGTAATGCTTTCAAGAACACAATGAATTCTTAAAGCCTCGGTTTTTTTTAATGTCAGTGAGCCAAGGGAAATCGACTGTTCTCAATAAATAAAGTATACAGTCAACTATTTGGCTGTTTACCTTATTCTTTGAATATTTACGTTGCTGTTCTCAGCCATGTTTAAAACTGTGAAATCGACTGTGCTTTCTCTCAGAGTTTACCCTGGTACAGTATGATTTTCCTTTCAAATGCATCCCTGTCAAACCAGGAATAAGCTGTTTCTCGCCCTGTAATGTGGGCAGTGTGCAGTCAAGTCCACTTAAAATGCGAGGTCTGAAATCCATTCTGGATGTCCTAATTTTGGTTTTGGGTCTCCACTGCACTTAAATCGGGAAGTTGTTGCAGGAATGCCTCTTTACTTCATCAACATACTTTGCAGAAATATATAAAGTCTCCTTACTCTTCTTTCAGTTCCATCGAAAGCCGTTGCACCTGACTGAGGAATAATGGGTGTGACTACAGAAAATTTACTGTTCGCACCACAGATCCATTCGTGTGCTCTATGCCTGCAAATTTAGCGTCAAGTGCTTCTTGATGCAATTTGCGGTATCCATCGATTATGCGACTGCATAATAGATATTGAGAATTCTGACCCCTCTCTTCCGTCACTCCCACTGATTTTTAAACGCTTGTAACGATAGATCGAAAGACTGCCTCTTTGTGTGCAAACAGTCACTGGTCCCATGAATGTCCTTCATATCATGAACAAATAAAGAAGGGTAAACAGCGCTGATACTACGATTGTGTCGAACTGAAGAGAGTCGTACGAAGCGAAAAACACCGCAACATAATACCAGGTACTTCCGAGAAGGCCCGAGGAAAAGCGAGCCTCGGCCCATTCGCGTCCCGCCATCGGGTTTGCGTGCGGTTTGTCACACTATGACCATTACTGGTAAACGTAATACAATCACTGTGTGGGCAAATAGATCGAATTAGGCTGTTGTTAGAATGAATGATGACAAATGGCTCCGGCCGGGTTGGCTGAGCGCTTCTAGGTGCTACACTCTGGAACCACGCGACCGCTACGGTCGCAGGTTCGAATCCTGCCTCGGGCATGGATGTGTGTGATGTCTTTAGGTTAGTTAGGTTTAAGTAGTTCTAAGTTCTAGAGGACTGATAACCTCAGAAGTTAATTCCCATAGTGTTCAGAGCCATTTGAACCAGTTTTTGACAAATGGCCTTACAGTACAAACAAGCTGAGAAAAATTGCAACTGTTATAGACACTAACGAACCAAAAGCCTTGCCGCAGTGGTTCTCATCAGATTACCGAAGTTAAGTTCTGTTGGGCTTGACTTGCACTTCGATAGGTGACCGTCCGGTTTGCTGGGTACTGTTGGCATGGAGGGTGCACTCAGCCCTTGGGAGGCAAACTTAGGAACTGCTTGACGGAGAAGTAGCAGCTCCGGTCACGAAAACGGCCGGAGAGGGTGTGCTGACCACATTCCACTCCATATCTGCATCCAGTGACAGCAATAGGCTGAGGATGACAGTACCAACTGGCCTTCCGAAGACTGCTCCGATGGAGGTTAGAGTATATCTACTAATTAACTATAACATTATGACCATTACTCACTGCCTGATGACTGTGCAGGCATTTGATGCAGTAATGAAGTTATGTAAGAGAACAAAAGTGATTAGGGGTTCGTTCTAGTGACGTTACTGTTCACAAATGGGGAAGTTAATTGATACAGTGACTTTGACAGAGCGTAGACTGTCGTCGTATGGTGGATGGGAACGAACATCTAGGAAGTGGCGAAGCTGGTCCGCTGTTCGTGCAGTACTTTCGAGAGTATTTATCGATAGAGTTTTTAGTGTGGTAGTACCACGTGTAGGCGACAAGGTGTTGGACGACTTTGCCTCAAGACAGAATGTGGAGGTCGGAAAGTTGCTTGCTCTGTAAATCAGGATAGACGGCAGTCTGCGCCAGATTTTAAGCCAATGTACAATGCTGATGCGGGCACAGACTTTTAGGAAGAAACTGTCCAGCTGAAATTGTCGAGCACGGAGTTCTGTAGC
The DNA here is from genome assembly GCF_021461395.2 of Schistocerca americana. Lineage (NCBI taxonomy): Eukaryota > Metazoa > Arthropoda > Insecta > Orthoptera > Acrididae > Schistocerca > Schistocerca americana. Next base: position 643,724,159 of record NC_060122.1, on the reverse strand, counting down.
ATGTGACCTATATTTGTTCCCGTATTGACTAATGACATCTCAGATTACAATTGCAATGTGTGAGTGGAATGTCGGTTGTCAGCAGGTGTTCCTGGCGTGGCCCTCACAAAGCAAAAGTGTGGTAGCGCCCAGCAGTGGCGTCTGTAACAGTACAGCGCTTATCAATTGAGGCGAGTTCACGTGACACAGTTCGGCGTGGAAACCTTACTGGTCGTGAATTTTGCGACACCCTCCCTCATTGAAATGTAACTTTGATGCTTCATGATTAACTGATGGTGGCGACAAAACATAGTAACCCATTTGTACAAAAAGAAAACCAGCGGGCTACATTGCATTTTTTAAATTTCTTGCCAGCACCTGGGATGCCTAATGTGTGACCTTCAGCGCGTTTTTTTAACTTGATACTGGTATATACTTTTCAGGAACGTTTCCGTATGTGGACTATTTTTAATTCCCCAACGTTTTTACGTAGTAATGTCATAGCAATGGAAAGGGAAATGAGCGTTTGGCGTCGTTGGCGGTGAGGCCCCTTGCGTGGCAGGTCTGGCCGCCTCGGTGCAGGTCTTATTACATTTGACGCCACAATGGGCGACCTGCGCGCCGGAAGGGGCTGAAATGATGAAGACAACACAACAACAAGTCCCTGAGCGGAGAAAATCTCCTACCCAGCCGGGAATCGAACCCTGGCCCGTAGGACGGCAATCCGTCACGCTGACCACTCCACTCAGCTATCGGGGCGGACGTGTCATAGCGATGAGCCTGGGTGAATTCATACAACACTTTACGTACCTGTCGACATGTTTGCCCTTCCGCCATTTTGGATCCTCAATGTTTGGATATGATGTCCGACAAAAAATCTGGAAACTGCAGGCAGTTCTCGTACCTCAAGTAAAAGGACAGTGCCCCATTCCACACTTTTGAACTTCCTTCCGATTGCACTTCACCCTATTAAGATAGATGGGAGAGGGAGGAAGTAGGGGGCAAGGGATTACTTTGACCTACACCTACAGCCTGTTCAACTGAACTAATAAAATGAACAACTGGCAAACTCTTCGGAGTAGGTGCAAAATTTAACTTGGGATTGGTTGGACGGTGCGTCATGGACTCAAGCTGACTAGGAATACAACTCCGTTACTGCCTGGCATTTGGCGAAGTTTGACCGTTTTCATCGTGCGGAGTCTGATGTTATATCTCGACGTTCTGTGATAAATCTCACAGAGAAATATTTTGACGACGCAACCTTATCCGTGCTTGGGAAGGGTTTAAACTTTGCCAGTAGTTGATTTTATTAGTTCAATTGAACAGGCTGTTTGCAAACTAACTCCTGACGCTGCAGAGGATGCTAGGAGGGAGGCATGCCGTGTTCTGACTAGAGCTCGTCCACCTAAAAGTAATGTAACATCAGCAGAGAGGGCTGCTTTACGCTCTCTCAAATTTGATCCTGATGTTGTTATTTTACCTGCGGACAAGGGCAATGCCACCGTTGTTTTAAATAAACATGATTATGTACAAAAAATGCAACGTTTACTATCTGATTCAGCGTATCGCAGAATCGATGCTGACCCCACAAAAAGTGTTGAGAGAAAGACCAACAGCCTCCTGAAGAAAAGTGGTTTGTCGTAGGACACTATCAAGAGTCTTAACACCCATAGTGCTGTTCCCCCTAGGTTATACGGCCTTCCGAAGGTTCACAAGGAAGGGGTTCCTTTCCGTCCTATAGTGAGTAACATCGGTGCTCCGACATATCATGTAGCCAAGCATCTTGCTTCTCTGTTGAGTCCACAAGTAGGTCGGCATGAACATCATATCAGGAACTCAGCTGATTTTTTACGTCGTTTGGAGGGACTGCGGTTGTATCACTCTGATATTTTAGTGAGTTTCGATGTGGTCTCTCTCTTCACTCGTATTCCTCTGTCTGATTCGTTGCGGTTAATTGAGGCCAGGTTTGGTGCTGAATTAACTAATCTCTTTCGGCATGTGTTGACATCCACATACTTTTTATTTAATGACCAGTATTATGAGCAGACAGATGGTGTTGCCATGGGTAGTCCGTTGTCTCCTGTGATCGCAAATTTGTTTATGGAAGACTTCGAGGAAAGTGCATTGGAGTCGGCGCCTTTGAAACCCGCCTGTTTCTTTAGATACGTTGACGATACCTTCGTTGTTTCGCCTCATGGTAGGGAGAATTTGAATGTCTTTATGTCTTTCTAGAACATCTGAACTCGAGCCACCCGAACATTCGTTTTACGATGGAGGTGGAAGAGGATGGTTGTCTTCCCTTTCTTGACGTGTTGGTTAGGAGGAAGGATGATGGATCATTGGGACATGCAGTCTACAGGAAACGTACTCACACCGACTTGTACATACATGCTAATAGTTGTCACCATCCGGCTCAGCGTGAAGGGGTACTTCGTACCTTGGTACACAGGGCACATGTCGTTTCTGACGCTGAGACTTTGCCAGCTGAGCTGTCCCATCTTGAAGTTACATTTCTTCAAAATGGTTATAGTGATAGACAGATTGTACGTGCGTTGCGCTATCGACCAACTGTACATCGGGTGACTGATGATAATTCTGAGTCAACACCTAAGTCTACTGCCTTTTGCCTTACGTAGGAAGCACGTCCAACAAGATCGGTCGTATTTTACGGAAATACTATGTGAAATGTGTTTTCCGACCTCCATCTAAAATTAGAGCGCTTTTGGGTTCCGTTAAGGATGATCTTGGACTGCGTAAGGCGGGTGTATATCGTATTCCTTGTAGCTGCGGCATGGCATATATTGGTCAAACTATCAGGACCGTGGAGGACCGATGTACTGACCATAAACGGCACACACGACTTTAGCCAAGCAGATCTGCTATTGCCGAACACTGCTTGGATACAGGTCACCCCATGTTATATAATAACACCGAGATATTGGCATGCACCTCCAGCTATTGGGACAGTGTTATTAGGGAGGCAGTGGATATTAAATTAGCGAGCATCCTCGTTAAGAGGAATGGAGGTTTCTGTTTAAACTTTGTTTGGAATCCGGCTCTCTCCCTTGTCAAAAAAAAAAAAAAAAGGGGGCAGAGTCATTACTACCTCACCTGCGAATCCGTAGTCTCACTATCGATAGCTCTGACTTTGGTCATCCTTGGTGGCACTAGTGTTCAGTGTGTGTGCTATCTTTCCTGCATCAGTCCGAGAACCGAGGTTTTAAATTTGCATGTACGCCGCCTGTCCGTTGCAGTTTGGCTTGAAAATGGCGGGGTGTTCTCCCGCCGAAATATCGGCGGTCGCTGAAAGTGTCATCTGGCTGAATTCCCGGAATTTATTTGAAAGTTGTATACGCCAGGAGAAACTCAGGTCTCAAATTTTGTTATCTGTTTATGCACAGAGAATATGAAAACAGGTTTGGCGAAGTTAGCTGGCAAAGTGGGCAACTTTGCCACTTGTGCTAAGATCAATGGAAATCACTACAAAAATTACAAAAAATGGAGTTTAAAGCACTGAATACAATTTACCAATTAGTGTTAAACAATTTATTGTGAAGGTTGTCACAAAGAATTTTGTACGAAGAGATACACAAAAATTCAAATGTTCATAGTTATACGTTAAAAGAAAAGTTTGACTTTTCATCATAAAAGAAATATTCCCACAATTTTGATTGTAAGGAGGATTACTTATGCGTACGATGTTTTTTACATTCAGGGATGCCTCATCTGACACATCTGGAAAGTAAAACATTTTCCCTCTCTGTATACGACACCTCGAGCTCCCGTCCTCCGTATAATTGTACACGTTAACAAAGAAAATGCTCGACACTTTTTATTTTGTCAAGAATTTTACCACAACAGACATTCCAAGCTTTAGTCGTGTAAGATCCTCGACCATCCTGGTATTCATTTCGTTATGTTCACGAGTGATTGATAGTATTGATACGTGTGTGCTCCCAGTTCGGTTCTAATAAGACTTGGCATTTTAATTGCCTATACAGAGACCGAAAAATGCTTGATTTAAAAGAAGTGCGAACGAGGTAAGAAAAAGGCAAGATTCTAGATTGGCAACGTTGTCCCATTTTTACCAATCTTCCTGGTGCAAAATTCCCAAGTTATATTACTGTATTACATATACCATATAACTTTATTTCTAAAAGTGATTCTAAAACGTCATTATATACTGCACCGAAGAAAAGAAATTGTTTTCACTTACGTTAGAATGAGTGGGAACGGCGAGACACTTTTGTAGACTACCAGAAAACGCGTGTTCCACAAACCGAAATAAAAACCACTGACAAAGACCAATAAACAGTAAACAGACATAAAATGCGTCTCAGATCGGTCATTCATTGTTTGCCCTGTGCAATGAAAGTATTGACTTCTCTATTGGATGATTAAGGAACTTGGAATGGTGCCAAATGTAAAATAATAAAAAAAAACTGGCGATACTGCCCTGATTGGCAAAGTTGTCCCAGTTTACGGTAGTTTTTTTAAGTAAGTGATTTTGTAATAAATGTTTGTTTTCTGTTAGTTAATGTTGGATGTACTAAAGTATCTGTCAATTTTTAAATGTCTGTTAATCATTTCAATTTCAATCATCGGTCAATTTTTTAAAAATCCTGTAAAGTTGAAAATATCGATCGATGTATTGAAACATCGATATTTTTGTCCCCTTAATACCTGCATCTACATGGATACTCTGCAAATCACATTTAAGTGCCTGTAAATTCTCTATTATTCCAGTCTCGTATAGCGCGCAGAAAGAACGAATGCCTGTTTCTTTCCGTACGAGCTCTGATTTCCCTTATTTTATCATGGTGATCGTTTTCCCTATGTAGGTCGGTGACAACAAAATATTTTCGCATTCGAAGGAGAACGATAGTGATTGGAATTTCGTGAGAAGATTCCTCTGCAAACGAAAAACGCATTTGTTTTAATGATGTGCACATCAAACCCTGTATCTTTTCAGTGACAATCTCTCCCCCATTTAGCGATAATACAAAAGGTGCTGCCCTTCTTTGAACTTTTTCGATGTACTCCGTCAATCCTGTCTAGTAAGTATTCCACTCCGCGCAGCATATTTCTAAAACAGCGCGAACAAGCGTAGTGTAAGCAGTCTCCTTAGCAGATCTCTTACATTTTCTAAGTGTACTGCCAATAAAACGCAGTCTTTGGCTAGCCTTCCCCACAACATTTTCTATGTGTTCCTTCCAATTTAAGTTGTTCTTAGTTATAATTCCTCGGTATTTAGTTAATCTTGCGGCCTTTAGATTTGACTGATTTATCGTGAACCGAAGTTTAACGGATTCCTTTTAGCACTCGTGTGGAAGACCACACACTTCACGTTATTTAGGGTGAGTGCCAATTTTCGCACCATACAGACATATTTTCAAAATCATTTTGCTATTTTTTCTTGATCTTCTGATGACTTTATTAGTCTATAAACGATAGAGTCATCTGCGAACATTCTAAGACGGCTGCTCAGATTGTCTGCCAAATCGTTTATAGAGATAAGGAACAGCAAAGGGCCTATAACACTACTTTGGGGAACGCTAGAAATCACTTCTTTTTTACTCGATGGCTTTCCGTCAAATACTACGACCTGTGACCTCTCTGACAGGAAATCACGAATTCAGTCACATTACTGAGACGATATTGCACAAGCACGTGTATGGTACAGTGCCAAAAGCCTTCCGGAAATCCAGAAATACGGAATCAATCTGAAATCCCTTGTCAATGGCACTTCATGCGAATAAAGAGCTAGTTGTGTTTCACAAGAACGATGTTTTCTAAATCTGTGCTGACTGTGTGTCAATAGACCGTTTTATTCGAGGTAATTCATAATGTTAGAACATAATATATGTTCCAAAATCCTGCTGCATATCGACGTTAATGATTGGGGCCTGTAATTTAGTGGATTACTCCTACTACGTTTCTTGAATATTGGTGTGACCTGTGCAACTTTCCAGTCTTTGAGTACGGACCTTTCTTCGAGTGAACGGTTGTATATGATTGTTAAGTATGGGGCTAGTGCATCAGCATACTCTGAAAGGAACCTAATCGGTATACAGTCTGGACCAGAAGACTTGCTTTTATTGATTTAAGTTGCTTCACTACTCCGAGGATATTTACCTCTACGTTACTCATGTTGGCAACTGTTGTTGATTCGAATTCTGGAACATTTACTTCGTTTTCTTTGTGAAGGCATTTCGGAAGGCTGTGTTTAGTAACTCTGCTTTGGCAACACTGTCTTCTATAGTATCTCCATTGCCATCCCGCAGAGAAGGCATTGAATGTGTGATGTCTTACAAATAAAGATCTATCCAATGTATATCAAGACTCGTAAAAATTGGCGATCCCTATGTCATACACTGAGAACGTTACAAATACTATGCAGAAAACACACCATAATTAGCCACAGTACGCACACACAAACATGCAGCTACGCTTCAAGAAAGTACTAGATAACTGCTTGAACAATGATGAGGATATCCTACAATGCTGAAAAATGCTGAATTATTTTCATTATGCAGAGGCAGATCGTTAAACAGATTTCATCGCCGGCTCGAGCGGAAGTTTAGAAGAGAAGGGTAATGGCAAGATATCTTAGCGTTACGTCAAATCAGCAGCTGACGTATATCGAACGGATCAGATGCGAAACAGTGAATGGAATGAAGGCACCTTAGCAAATAACAAATCCAGCATTCACGACACCACCACGTTTTGACGTAATGACTTAATATGTAGCTCAGTGTTCGCGAACTCAGCGGTCTCATGGAGAAACACCTAGGAAAAATACTTAAAACCCAATTGCTTGGGCTGAAACCTAGGTAAAGGTTGGTGTCATTACCGCAATCGAGGCTGATAGTTTCTTATATTTTACAAACAAGTCGCTCTTTACACCCCACACTCCACCTCTCAAGGACTTCCCATTCGAGTCAGTACATACCGGTGCCGATATTCCTCGAATTTGGGCGAGACTGCGGAAGAATTCAGGCGCGTCCTTTATGATGAAACAAGTGTCAAACCCGGGCGACGTGACACAGTCACTAGAAATTGTACTCGCATTCCAGAGGGTGGCGGTTCAAACCCGAATTGCGACTTCTATTTAGGATTTCCGTGAATTAGCTCAAGCCTTAAAAACAAATTCCTGGATGGTTGTTTTCGAAAGGACAAAGTCTGTTCGTTTTCCATTCTCGCCTCGATAGAAGCTTTTGCTCCATCTATAGTGACAGCGTCAACGGAATCTTCCCTTTCTTTATGCTGCTTGGCGCAGAACAGCACATTATGTGGAGAAACTCCTGGAATCGCCATGTCGCAGCCCCCACGCATTTCGGTGTTGATCCAAGGGCACAAATAATTGTCGACACCAGAGAACGTTGGATGAATGAGAGAATCCGTTTTGCTGCCGTGTATTTTGATGTAATAAACATTCGTTTATTTCCTCTGTGGAATATAAAAGGTATGGTTTACTTTTTTACACCTGACCGACGACGTGCCATGAAGTAAAATTCTCAGTGTTTGTCAGAACTGAGGAGCCATCTCTGAGAAAATCTCAAGCAGGACCTTAGGCTCGGGGCAGAGTGAACACAGTTATTATTCATTCTGAGAACAGTGTGAACATTTCACGCAAACAACTAACAGTGGACTAAAAGAAATGTTACCTTACACAAAATAGCCCTTTGTGTTTGCGCTTTGCCCCAGACGATTTACGGTGACACTCTCAAACACTCAGCATAAAACACACGATAGATTTTTCTGCGACAAACGAATCACAGACTTTCTTCATGAGTTAATACTTACACAATCCAAATGTTGGCTGTGACTTATATCAGCGTGGTATTTTAGGGAAGCAATCGACGAATGTGTCTTGTAACCAAATACGAGGGCCATCCAGAAATTAAGTTTACCCACTGTTAAAAGAAACGATATACACACCTGGAAATTGAAATAAGAACACCGTGAATTCATTGTCCCAGGAAGGGGAAACTTTATTGACACATTCCTGGGGTCAGATACATCACATGATCACACTGACAGAACCACACTCACATAGACACAGGCAACAGAGCATGCACAATGTCGGCACTAGTACAGTGTTTATCCACCTTTCGCAGTAATGCAGGCTGCTATTCTCCCATGGAGACGATCGTAGCGATGCTGGATGTAGTCCTTTGGAACGGCTTGCCATGCCATTTCCACCTGGCGCCTCAGTTGGACCAGCGTTCGTGCTGGACATGCAGACCGCGTGAGACGACGCTTCATCCAGTCCCAAACATGCTCGATGGGGGCAGATCCGGAGATTTTGCTGGCCAGGGTAGTTGACTTACACCTTCTAGAGCACGTTGGGTGGCACGGGATACATGCGGACGTGCATTGTCCTGTTGGAACAGCAAGTTCCCTTGCCGGTCTAGGAATGGTAGAACGATGGGTTCGATGACGGTTTGGATGTACCGTGCACTATTCAGTGTCCCCTCGACGATCACCAGTGGTGTACGGCCAGTGTAGGAGATCGCTCCCCACACCATGATGCCAGGTGTTGGCCCTGTGTGCCTCGGTCGTATGCAGTCCTGATTGTGGCGCTCACCTGCACGGCGCCAAACACGCATACGACCATCATTGGCACCAAGGCAGAAGCGACTCTCATCGCTTAAGACGACACGTCTCCATTCGTCCCTCCATTCACGCCTGTCGCGACACCACTGGAGGCGGGCTGCACGATGTTGGGGCGTGAGCGGAAGACGGCCTAACGGTGTGCGGGACCGTAGCCCAGCTTCATGGAGACGGTTGCGAATGGTCCTCGACGATACCCCAGGAGCAACAGTGTCCCTAATTTGCTGGAAAGTGGCGGTGCGGTCCCCTACGGCACTGCGTAGGATCCTACGGTCTTGGCATGCATCCGTGCGTTGCTGCGGTCCGGTCCCAGGTCGACGGGCACGTGCACCTTCCGCCGACCACTGGCGACAACATCGATGTACTGTGGAGACCTCACGCCCCACGTGTTGAGCAATTCGGCGGTACGTCCACCCGGCCTCCCGCATGCCCACTATACGCCCTCGCTCAAAGTCCGTCAACTGCACATACGGTTCACGTCCACGCTGTCGCGGCATGCTACCAGTGTTAAAGACTGCGATGGAGCTCCGTATGCCACGGCAAACTGGCTGACACTGACGGCGGCGGTGCACAAATTCTGCGCAGCGAGCGCCATTCGACGGCCAACACCGCGGTTCCTGGTGTGTCCGCTGTGCCGTGCGTGTGATCATTGCTTGTACAGCCCTCTCGCAGTGTTCGGAGCAAGTATGGTGGGTCTGACACACCGGTGTCAATGTGTTCTTTTTTCCATTTCCAGGAGTATATATATATATATATATATATATATATATATATATATATATATATTGGGAACAGCCACAGCAGTTAGTCTACCGCTTGGGAATGTACACAATGTGTGTCAGTCGTCTTCAGCTTTTCGTCGTTGTGAAAGTGCTGACTGGAGGGCAGGAATTTCCTGAGGTGCAAAAAAAGATTACAATCGCTGGTAACGAGAACAGAACTGCACGGTGGATAGTCAGTGCCGTTCCCTAAGCGATTCGTTTGGTATTCTTGTGTGATGTTTTTTCTTGAACAGCAGGTGCTCAGTGACAATTTCATGCCACAAGCCTCGCGGTCTGTGCAGAATGTGGCTACTTAGATCCACATCGCACTGCCGCACAAGCTTCACAAAGCTAGAGAAAGAATAAGAGCTGCCATTTTCACTCACTGCTGGAGCGCTGCTAACTGTAGGGGATATTTGTCCGACCGATACATTTCCGGCTAAATACATTCACTTAAAAAAGAAATGGGGAGATGTAATTTCCGAGTGACCTTGCACTTCAGGAGAGCGTCACGGTTCCGCAGATGCAACATGCCCCGAGATGCAAACTAAGCGAACTCCCGATGCTGTTAGGAAGCCTCTGTGGAGGGGTAATGTGGTTAGAGCCCGCCACGCCGCTAGGTAGTTAGCTGTGACAGTCCCCGCGCTAGCAGGTAGGCGGGCGTGCGTGCCTACCTGGTGAGGAGGGCGGCGAGGGCCCAGGCGAGCAGGCAGATGAGCAGCGCGCGCGCCTTGGTGCACACGTAGCCGGCCCGCAGCGGCTCGCAGATGGCGTAGTAGCGCTCGAAGCTGATGGCCAGGATGGTCAGCACCGACGCGTGCGCCACCGTCAGCTCCACGAACGGCACCGCCTTGCCTGCAACACAGCGCGACTCCTCAGTACCTATCGACTGACCAGCCACTACCACAGACATGCAGCAATTCGCAGGCACTGTACTAGTACTGGAAGCTAATAGCCAGGATCGTCAGTTCGATTAACGGCACCGCCTTGCCTGCAACACAACACGCCTCCTCGGTACAGAACCCAACCAGCTACAGTCAAGATGGTGTAAGATGATCCCTGACAGCTCGTATCGCTATTGGCACCTTTCAAAACCGCTAACGGCTGCAGGCGCAAAAAGCAGCCTTTTATGGAGCTGTGACAGCATTGTAGCATTGCCATAGAAACGTTTACAAAATCGCCTTACGTTACTGGTTGAGGTAGGCCCGCAAAGCTTCCGCGGGCAGAAAATTGCTACTGTGAGGGACCAACTTAACGGCGACTCAACTATAGTACTGCGCGTATCACCAGGGAGCAGCAGATCACAGATGCAGCAGTCTTACACAGCGCCTGGTGGCCAGTTTTGTCATTACCGACATATTGACCACAATCACCTTCGACAGTGGCTAAAACACAGCGCACTGTAATCCCGTGTGACTTTGTGTGGCGCAAGGGACTTGGTGCCACTCGCTTCCCGCGCCCGGGTTCCCAGGTTCGATTCCCGGCGGGGTCAGGGATTTTCTCTAACTCGTGATGACTGGGTGTTGTGTGATGTCCTTAGGTTAGTCACGTTTAAGTAGTTCTAAGTTCTAGGGGACTGATGACCATAGATATTAAGTCCCATAGTGCTCAGAGCCATTTGAACCGTTTTTTTTTTTTTTTTTCGGACAACTGTGTCCTTCAATTCGGGAATGCTCCAACCAAAGGAAATGAAATGTCTGAAATTTTGCGGGAAAGTGCTGCCACCTGTAGTCGTATTCACGACTTACGTCCTACATCGGATGATCCTGGCAAACCGTCTGCAACAGAACAAATATTTTGTGGTAGGGATGACGGTTATCGCTGAAACAACCGGTTTTCGTTTATACCAAAAAAATGTTCAAATGTGTGTCAAATCTTATGAGACTTAACTGCTAAGGTCATCAGTCCCTAAGCTTACACACTACTTAACCTAAATTATCCTAAGGACAAACACACACACCCATGCCCGAGGGAGAACGCGAACCTCCGCCGGGACCAGCCGCACAGTCCGTGACTGCAACGCCTTAGACCGCTCGGCTAATCCCTCACGGCTTCGTTTATACCGTTTTTTACTAAACCATTTTAACCTGCACAATAAAACCAGTTTCTGGAAAAACTGATTTTTCGGTTTTATTCTTATTATTTGCTGTAATAAACATAGAAATCGAACAAAGATTGAAAAACTTTCACTCTCCCAATATCAAGATACATAGAATCAAAACATTAAATATGCAAATGAAAGAAAACTGAGTCCGTTCACCGCTCGCCTCTCTTCCCGACAAGTGATATGTGGTTGACACCCGTTATTGATTTTCCTACTCGGGTGGTAAAGGATAGCAGCTCACTGATAGATAACTTCTTTATAGACCAAGATAAGTTTAACCAGATAAATGCTCAGCCTGTTGAGAATGGTCTTTCTGATCATGGTGCACAGCTAGTTACAATATATGACATAGCTCCATTCAGCAATACTAAACAGTCCTTCAAAGTAGTACGTTCAGTCAACAATTTAACAATTGCAAATTTCAGGGAAAGCCTACAGCAGTTAGACTGGGATGAGGTGTACTGTGAACCTGATGCCAATTTAAAATATAATTTATTTCATGACATTTTTGTAAATGCATTTGAAAACTGCTTCCCCAAGAAAATAGTTAAATATACTCGTAAGAAACCTTGTAACAAACCATGGCTTACTAAGGGTATAAAAATATCTTGTAACCGGAAAAGGGAAATGTATCTGACAGCAAGAAAGAGTAGTGACCCAGAAACTATCAAAAATTATACAAACTACTGTGTTATATTAAGAAAAGTTATTAAAAAATCTAGGAGTATGTGTATCATGTCTGAAATCAGCAACTCTGATAATAAAATTAAAACAATTTGGAATATTATTAAAAGAGAAACAGGTCAACCAAGAGCAGAGGAAGACAGTATTACCATCAAATTGAATGAAAACTTTACGAACAAAAAGTCAGAAGTTGAAAATATTTTTAATAATCATTTTCTAAATGTTGTGGATATAGTAGGATCCAGGTGTTCATTAGAAGATGCTAGGCTGTTAATGGAAGAGGCCATACCTATGCAATTTGATACAATTGAAATCTCACCCACTTCTCCCTCTGAAATTAGGAAAATAATAAACTTGCTTAAAAGCAAAAACTCACATGGAATTGATGGCATTTCCAGCAAAATACTAAAAGCTTGTTCTCAACAGATAAGTAAGATTCTCAGCCACCTGTGTAATAGCTGTCTGGAACAGGGCATTTTCCCTGATAGACTGAAATATGCTATTGTTATACCTTTGCATAAAAAGGGGGATAGATCTGATGTCAACAATTACCGTCCAATCTCCCTTCTAACAGCTTTATCCAAAATTTTTGAGAAAGTAATGTATTCAAGAGTAGCTTCACATATCTGTAAAAATGAAGTACTAACAAAATGTCAGTTTGGTTTCCAGAAGGGTTTTTCAACAGAAAATGCCATATATGCTTTCACCAGTCAAATTTTGAATGATCTGAATAACCGAACACCGCCCATTGGGATTTTTTGTGATCTCTCAAAGGCTTTTGATTGTGTAAATCATGAAATTCTGCTAGACAAGCTCAAGTATTGTGGCATGAGTGGGACAGTGCACAAATGGTTTAATTCGTACCTAACTGGAAGAGTGCAGAAAGTTGAAATAAGTAGTTCTCGTAACATGCAAAGATCAGCACATTCCTCAAACTGGGGAACTATCAAGAATGGGGTTCCACAAGGGTCAGTCTGGGGTCCTTTGTTGTTCTTATTATATATTAATGACTTGCCATTCTATATTCATGAAGAGGCAAAGTTAGTTCTCTTCGCTGATGATACAAGTATAGTAATCACACCTGAGAAACAAGAATTAACTGATGAAATTGTCAATACTGTCTTTCAGAAAATTACTAAGTGGTTCCTTGTAAACGGACTCTCACTGAATTTTGATAAGACACAGTACATACAGTTCCGTACAGTGAATGGTATGAAGCCATTAATAAATATAGACCTTAATCAGAAGCATATAGCTAAGGTAGAATATTCCAAATTTTTAGGTATGTCCATTGATGAGAGATTAAATTGGAAGAAACACATTGATGATCTGCTGAAACGTTTGAGTTCAGCTACTTATGCAATAAGGGTCATTGCAAATTTTGGTGATAAACATCTTAGTAAATTAGCTTACTACGCCTATTTTCACTCATTGCTTTCATATGGCATCATATTTTGGGGTAATTCATCACTGAGGAATAAAGTATTTATTGCACAAAAGTGTGTAATCAGAATAATAGCTGGAGTCCACCCAAGATCATCCTGCAGACATTTATTTAAGGATCTAGGGATATTCACAGTAGCTTCTCAGTATATATACTCTCTTATGAAATTTGTTATTAATAACCAAACCCAATTCAAAAGTAATAGCAGTGTGCATAACTACAATACTAGGAGAAAGGACGACCTTCACTATTCCAGATTAAATCTAACTTTGGCACAGAAAGGGGTGAATTATACTGGCACTAAAGTCTTTGGTCACTTACCAAATAGTATCAAAAGTCTGACAGATAACCAACAAGTATTTAAGAAGAAATTAAAAGAATTTCTGAATGACAACTCCTTCTACTCCATAGAGGAATTTTTAGATATAAATTAAGAAAAAAAAGAAAAAAAAAGAAAAAAAAAGAAAAAAATAAAGAAAAACAAAAAAACACAAAAAATAAAGTTGTTATATTAACTTAAGTATGTTGTTAAATTAACCTAATTATGTCATGTATTGGAAAATTCGACACGTTCCACATAATTACGAAATATCGTATTCATGATCCATGGAACTAGTATTAATCTAATCTAATCTAATCTAATCTGTATACTGCAAAAAACTCCAGTATTCTCCTACTGGTCCAACTTTCTTGAAACCCTCATCAAAAATCATTTTGTAATCGAGGATCATACCACCATTTGGTCCTTTCGAACAGGCAGTGCTAAACGATGAAAACTGAGGTTAAAAATCTCCGTCTTTCGTGTTAATTTGTCGTTTTCAAGGGCTACAAGTGGAGAAAGGCATATTGTGTACACACAGGCAGCAGATCAGCTACCTCCTTTTTCTATCGTAAACTGTGAATGAATTATTAAGTTCGTTGTGTCTCTTCCCGTTTTTAATCTGTTATAGCAAATGGTGCATTGCACATCATTGATACCGCACTTGTTAAAATAGTTCCAGATTAGCGTTGGTGCCATTCTGTAGTACATTTGATATCCGACGACGATTGCAAGAATCTTGCTTATAGATCAAGTGGGGGCACGTATCGCATACTGCATGTATTCGGGTATCATCTAATAGGCCACACCACATGGCAACAGGTATTAGGGCATAACCACCTACGACAAGCTAACATGCACCCACAAGCGACAACTTCGGCAGGGCCCTGCATATCAACAACTTTTACCGGATGTGCCAGCTGCTATTAAAGACGACCAACAGGCTACAGTAGGGAGACCGACAAGCTCGAATACTAACGTACAAACAAACCGCTAACACTACCCTACACTGTGAATCCGAAATACGACCTTTCGGACACAAAACGATGATGAACCTAACTGTTACAGGTTTGCTGACACTGTCCGAGAAACCAACATCGGCAGGCAGCAACAGTCGCCGAGTAACACCACTACACAACGTCAAAGCTATCGACCTGCATGATACCCACTACTAACAAAGCCTACCCTTGCATGACCTGTCGCAGGCAGCAAGAAAACCGCTACTGCTCTTATTACCCGACTCAACTAACGCAAAGGTTTTCTTCCATTGGCTCTTTGCTTGGCACTCTTTTCCCTCTGCCTCTGAAACTGGTTCCCAATCTATGTCCAGATGAGCGGGTATTAACGGTTAACCTTAACCAGACGTACGCAAACATCGAAGTATCCACGTCCTGCGGGACCTCACTTTAATGAAAACTAATCCTTATGCAGAGATGGCAGTAGACATTCTGTGTTGGCCAACATGACGGTGTGGGCGTGGAGTGTCTCCACCTACCTTTTTTTTTTAATTTCCTGGGAACTGGCAGTGGGTTGAGGTTGATGTTCGAGCTGGTCCCACGCATGTGCTGTCAGGGACAGATCTGTGTATCTTTCTGTTATAGCCTACCTCAACATTATGCGGCCAGATAGTAGAAACGCGTGTCATATGTGGACGAGCTGTGTACTGTTGCAAAATGGCAGCACGATACTGTCACGTGAGAGGTGACATCTGAGGATACAGGATGTCCGTGACGTGGTGTCAGACTTCCCTCAATCACTGAACAGCTGTGAAATCACACGGGATGGCACACCATGAATCACTGTGCCTCTCCAAAACACTGTAAGAATGAGATCTCTTCGCAATTTACCGCCGTTCAAATCGACAACAGTTATCCAGAACACTTGAGATCCACGGTCTATCGCTGAACACATTGCGACGACATTCATTAGCAACGCATGCTTTCTGATTAATGCATCACTGCCAACGCTGACGCCTGTGTTTTGGCGTTAACTGCAACCGGCGCATCGGAGGATAATTCCAAATCCAGCTGTTGCTAGTCTCAGATCAGCGGTGTAGGATGACACAGAATGTTACTGGGAGTCCATTACTTGTTCTCAGGTACCTGATGCAGATGTGACCGGGTTACTAACTGCTTGATGCACAAAACTGCGATACTTCCTTGGGGTGGAAAGACGTGGTCGACCGGAACATGGACGACGGATATGCCTGCCCACATGTTCCTATATAGTCCAGCATTAGGTCACTGTCCTTCCCGAATTCCTTAAAGATCTAGATATTGCACTTTCGACCTGCCTACCAAATGAAGACCTACAATGTGGCCTCCTTCTAAGCTCTGTCAGGTGCTGATAACGCTGTCTCAGACGACTATGCGCCGTGTCTGCGTCCTTTTCAGTGAAGAGTCAACATCTGATGCTGTTCACCACTCTTATATATCCTAGCAGACGTGGTAACAACGCAAGACACGAAGAACACTAATGCGTTAAAGCTGTGCTTTCATTTGTTCTGCCGAGTTGGTGTTTCCATTTTGAGTAGAACACCCGGGAACACACCGCTAATCAGATACGCCGAGAAAGTCTGAGAGATCGTAAGACTAATGAGCTTTATACCAGTCGCAGAGAAATGCAAGTTTAATTTCCATATCGGGCGATGGTTTGTACGCGAAGAAAATACACTAACATCCCACTCTGTCTGCTGGGTGCTTCGCTTTTTTTGTCATGCTGTGTATTTTACTAACCTCTTTTTTAATTTACTATAAACAGGTCACCAGCAGATGATTACTTGCTTGAAAGTAAAAATCGGTAGTGGTACTATTTATGTGACCTGAGGCTGCAAAATACAGCCATCAGTTGTTGTCATGTATCAGTGAAACATGTCCCGGCAGCGACAGATGGGTCAAAATATCGCACGTCTTGTTCAGCCTGCGCCGCGTGTAACGATTACTGAGAGCATAAAGTGTGACGATGTTACTGTGATGTCATACACCAAACTATTCCATTCGCTGCAGTCCTTCCGCAAATGCAACAGCTATCTCTAACTCAGTTGCTCACTGCAGTGTGTTAATTGTAACTTGAGCGATTGCTAAGAGCGTCTTACGCGTACTGAGCCCCCACATACACCGCCATTGGGTTAGGATATGTGGAGGGGTAACAGTCCATGCCTCACTCCTACAGGGCAGGTGCGTTTACATGCGCTTCATGCTTCGATAGTAAAAACCGCTTAAATGCTGCCGTAATCGAAAGTGAAATGGTTCAAATGTCTCTAAGCACTATGGGACTTAACATCTGAGTCACCAGTCCCCTAGACTTAGAACTACTTTTACCTAACTAACCTAAGGACATCACACACATCCATGCCCGAGGCAGGATTCGAACCTGCGACCGTAGCAGCAGTGCGGTTCTGGACTGAGGCGCCTAGAATCGCTCGGTCACAGCGGCCGGCTGAAAGTGAAATGATATCGATGATATCGACATATTTAATAAAGATCCTAACCGCAACAATTACGTGGAATTATCTCAAGGAAAGGAAACACTGGGAAATATAATCAAGTACATTACATCAACACAGCAGACAACAATGTCTACCTGACAATGTACTATTAGGTAGGTAACTGTGACAGTAACAAAAAGTTTCTGAGTGTTCAGCGCCGGAACGCTTTTTCGCAAAAACGTCGAGATAAATGGTTCAAATGGCTCTGAGCACTATGGGATTTCACTGCTGAGGTCATCAGTCCCCTAGAACTTAGAACTACTTAAACTTAACTAACCTAAGTACATCACAAACATCCATGCCCGAGGCAGAATTTGAACCTGCGACCGCAGCGGTCGCGCGGTTCCAGACTGTAGCGCCTAGAACCGCTCGGCCACTCCGGCCGGCCATCGAGATAAAATCTAACAAATGTTTCACATTAATATGTAATTTAATCGTCAATCTATTCAACACGTTCGTTACATGGAATAGTATACTAGGTACAGAGCAAGTAAAACAATAAGTTTGTGCTGTTGGTGGCCGCAGTATGTCCGAACAGCCATCTGTGCAAAACGCTTTGCGCCGTTTTACTTCTTTTTCATCGCTGCCGTAGCTTTTGAATTCTCTCGGAACTTGACTTTTCGGGCTTTTTGGATTCCTTTCGATTCGAGCTTTTCTCTGACTTGCGTTTTCTATCATTCCGAACAAATTTATGAATTTTGCGAGGCGACATCTTTTATTACTTTTTAATTTTCAATAAATTTAATACTGATCTTCTCTTATAATACGGCAAATGCTTTCATCGTCTCACTTTGGATCCTAGTATTCCTCCGCAAGCTCTTCAAAATGACAGCCGAATCTATAACCTAGCTTAAAAGCGCTTTTAAGGCTACACCATTTTATATCTTAACACAAAACTGACTCGTAATCACGCGCGTGGGCCTACACAGGTGCGATGATGTCAGAGGCAAAACAAATACTGCGCGACAAACACGTACAGACACTGTTTATCCGTTGTACGCTCAACTAATGTACAAGGGTTGCAACTTTAATAGTGGCAACTATTTATTTACAGCTAGTTCAGGATAGATACGTGTTTCAAAATTTTTACTGGCCTTCAGAGTAGTCACTAGCATTGTGTATAACCCGTTGCCAGCGGCGTGGAAGTCGTACGATAGTCTTAGCAGTGACAGTTCGAGCGGGGCGGTATATTGCCCGACGAATTTGTAGCAGTTCTGACGCGAATGCTGTGAAGTGTTTCCTTCAGTTGAGAAATCGAGTTGAACTCACGAGGGCTTAAGTCAGGGGAGTGCAGTAGGTGGTATACCACATAGCAACCCCATCAGTCCAACAAATCAGTAACAGCTTGCACTGTACGTGCTTGAGCATTGTCCCGCAAAATGATGGTCAGGTCCTGCAGAAAATGTAATCACTTCTGTCTCTAAGATGGTCGTAGCTTGTGTTCCAAATATGAACAGCATAGAGACAGAAGTGATGACACTACCTGCAGGACCTGACCATCATTTTGCAGGACGATACTCAAGCACGTACAGTGCAATCTGTTACTGATTTGTTTGACTGGTGGGGCTACTAAGTGCTGTACCATCTACTGCACTCCCCTGATTTAAGCCCTCGTGAGTTCAACTCGATTTCTAAACTGAAGGAAACACTTCACGGCATTCGCTTCAGAACTGCTACAAATTCGTCGGGCAATACACCGCGCCGCTCGAACTGTCAACACGACTGGCACTGCTAAAAGTATCCTACGACTTCCACATCGCTGACAACGGGTTATACACAATGCTAGTGACTACTTTGAAGTTCAGTAAAACTTTGGAACACGCATCTATTTTGAACGAGCTGTAAATAAATAGTTGCCACTATTAAAGTTCCAACCCTCGTATATGGTTGGTTGGTTGGTTTGTGGGATTGAAGGGACCAGACTGCTAGGTCCATCGGTCCCCCTCGTATATGCTGTATTATTATTATCGTAGTTGTTAACGATTCAATTCTGACGGTATTTTGTCACACAAGGAAGTTGACCGACAAGTGTTAGCAGACATAGGCGACATAACAATGAAAAAGCTTGCATACTTTGCCTACCTTCATTCCATAATGTCATATGGTATAATATTTTGAGGTATCTCTGCAAGTCAAACAAAACTTTTCGGAGTCCAAAAGTGTGTAATACGTATTATTTGTGGAGTAAATTCACAGACGTCCTGTAGAAACCTCTTCAAAGAACTGGGTATACTAACTACTGCCTCCCAGTATATTTACTCCTCAATGAAATTTGTCCTAAATAATGTATCTGTTTTTCCAACAAACAGCTCAGTTCACACATACAATACCAGGAACAAAAATGATCTGCACAAGGACTTGAAAGCACTTACTTTGGTTCAAAAAGGAGTCCACTACTCAGGAACATTTATCTTCAATAATTTGCCAGCAAACATAAAAAATTTAGCTACAAATAAAGATCAGTTTAAAAGGAGCCTGAAAGACTTACTAGTAGCCAACTCCTTCTACTCCATTGACGAATTTTTTAATAGAAACAAATGATGTATATACTCATACTATTAGTATTGTAATTTCAGCTTTAAAAAAAGATGTATTGTAAATACACATAGTATTGGTACTGTTATTTCCGATTAAAAAAAGTTTTTAATAGAAGCAAATGATGTATTGTATATACTCATACTATTAGTAATGTTACTTCAGCTTAAAAAAATTTGACATGTTCCACATCCACGGATCTTTGGAGCGCTGGGTTAGCCCAGCGATCTAAGGCGCTGCAGTCATGGACTCTGCGGCTGGTCCCAGCGGAGGTTCGAGTCCTCCGTCGGGCATGGGTGTGTCTGTTTGTTCTTAGGATAATTTAAGTTAAGTAGTGTGTAAGCTTAGGGACTGATCACCTTAGCAGTTAAGTCCCATAAGATTTCACACACATTTGAACATTTTTTTGGATCTATGGAACGAAAAACTAATCTAATCCAATCTAATCTAAGCGAATAGATTTCTTACGTCCAAAATAAATAAATGAAAATGGCTACCAGCCGAAGCGTTCCCACTTCTACCGACTCATCCTCCTTCAGGTCTTTGGAGCTCTTCTGCGTCTCCTCTACGACCAGCGTCCTTATTCACAACTGTCTCTTTAGAGCACAGACTTGGGTCCAACTGCGCCACCTAAACGCGAGGCGGAGCGCCGCTTCCGAACCTGTCAGAGAAAAGTGTCGCCTGGGGCAGCGCGGACCACCCACAGCGCCAGACACAACACCACACCACACACGCGACACGCCACGGAGCGTCTGCTCTGCTAACTTGCAACCTGCGGCACTGTCTGCCACCGGAATAGCTTCAGGCTACTGTCAGCTTGCTCCTGGTGGAATACCACCTTCGGTGAGCTAACTTCAAGTCATCTTCGGTTACCCCAACCGTTACTAGAATACGCAGTAAGCTGGCCTACACGAGAGAGTTTTATGCTTTCAAACAGTTTAGTATTCTTTATTAGTACTCGCAGAATTGTTTACACTAGGAGCGAATTTTCGATGATTCTTACTATCTGATACTTCCTTGGGAGTACTTTCTGTAAGTGCGCGAGAGTCTTGTGAGAGCACACACAGCATGGTGAGAGCGTCTGTGAGAGCTAAGACATCACTCTCTGTCGTGGTTCTGTGCACGGAGGAAGAGGTTGCGATGGAAGAGGATCGGGCTAGAGTTGCGCTTTTAATACTTTAATGGTACAGAAAAAACATAAGCGACCTTGTTTGTGTTGCATACGAGAACGCAAAAGGCTGTGGGATGACGTTGGAGTGCAAGAATCTCATTGTAAAGCTTGTGATGAAAAATCCGCAACAATTTCGAAATATTACTAGAATGACAGGATGGAGATACAAGAATTACTGTTTGTATTACTGCCCGAAATTTCCAGTCTACGTGCTGCTAAGCGAAAATCAGTTACTGTTAAAGGCGGACTGCTTGTGACACCAATATTAAGACCATGAGCTACATTTCTTCTCTTCAATATTTGGTAAAGTAAGAATTACTAAGAAATAACATTACATTACATTTCATCTTGATACCCATAGACTTTCAAAAGCCAAATAGGGCGGATATCTGACAAATGAGACGTTTGCGGACAAGTATATATTTGATCTTTTTTACTTGTGACTTGAGGAACTACTCGTAAACTTCTATCTGTTCTTCACCTCCCAATGTAAGGGTAATAAATACACACCACGGCATATAAAATTATGGGTAAACTGTATTAGCTGAAGTTAAATGGCAGTTTTCCGAGTTCCAAAATGATTATTTCAAACATAGCTTCATTTGATTCCCTATGTTAATTAAAATATGTTATAAAACTAATTTGCGTTCGCAGTGGCCGAGTGGTTCTAGGCGCTTCACTCTGGAAGCGCGCGACCGCTACGGTCGCAGGTTCGAATCCTGCCTCGGGCATGGATGTGTGTGATGGCCTTAGGTTAGTTAGGTTTAACTAGTGCTATGTTCTAGGGGACTGATGACCTCAGGTGTTGAGTCCCATAGTGCTCAGAGCCATCTCAACTACAAATCTAGTTTACCTGATTCCTTGAACTGCGTATATTCTGGTACATTTCTTCTGTGGAGTTGTTAAAAACTGTAGTCATTTCAACCAACAAACTTTGTTTCTTATCACAGTTCCTGCAGTCCAGTAACTGTACATTGCACAGTACTGGCTATTCCATGGGCAAACTAATTCATTGCACAACATCGTCCTAATTTCACATCCTGGTAGGTGGTAAGGTTCTCATATTTTCTGCTATTGCATAAAATTCACAAAGGTGAATGAGGGCACTGCATGAATGGTGAATATGGGCCTTGACTCTGTTTTTAGTTTTATTTATGGTTGACTGCTCAGTCAGTTGCACAGCCCTGGCGCGTTCTTATTTGAGGCGTAGTAGCGAGCAGTTTATATATATATATATATATATATATATATATATATATATATATATATATATATATATATATATAAAAACTGCTCGCTACTACGCCTCAAATAAGAACGCGCCAGGGCTGTGGAACTGACTGAGCAGTCAACCATAAATAAAACTAAAAACAGAGTCAAGGCCCATATTCACCATATATATATATATATATGAGGTGTGTTATTTGTGGATCTGGGAGAAACTACCTGGAAATTTTGTTATGGAGATGAAAACTGATATATAATACTTTCTTGTTCTTTGTATTGATGAAGAAGATTTTTGGCAGAATGGTTGGTAATTTTTGTAATGAGAGAAATTTGGAATTGTTAGAGTCTTCGTATGTTGTGCTGTCTTTTACTAAATGATCCGAGTTTGATTTCTTAAGAAATATTTTCTTTAGAGTGAAACCCACCTCTGTGGTTCATAGTGAATAGTTGAATATATTTTGTTGTGTGTGTACTGAACCTTACGTCACGCGAAGTCACAGATTGTTTCTGACAAGCAAACAGAAATAAATTAGTAATGAGTAGTTTATTTTCCCTTCGCTGCTGCATGTGCTGTTTTGTATTTGCTTTCGAGAACGTCAGTACATCAGACACGAAACAGCACTCCAAGCAAGAGGTAATTCGCTTTTATTTCACAGCAGATCTCACCTTGCATTCTTGAGCAAACAGTGTGTAGTCAGGATTGTCAGGTGTCGTGCTAGCAAGTAAGGCAATTTTCAGTGGACAGTATTGGCAGTTTCAAACAGTTATTTTCTTCCGAGTCGAGCAGTTATTTATTTTTGTGTACGTGCCAAGCAAAACGTTAAACTTTATATCATGCAACGTTCATATAATGTGCGTCGGGACGCAGTTTTAATTAAATTGTTTCAACTGAGCAGGCCATTAGTTTCTTTTGGCATTTAATGTGATTTATCGTACTTACTTTAAATTTTGCATTTCACGAAGTTTAAAGTTTTAACTCACGACACTGTTCACATGCGGAAGACAGTGAGTATTGCTCAGCAATTGAATACGGGCCGGCCGGTGTATCCCAGCGGTTCTAGGCGCTACAGTCTGGAACCGCGTGACCGTTACGGTCGCAGGTTCAAATCCTGCCTCGGGCATGGATGTGTGTGATGTCCTTAGGTTAGTTACGTTCAAGTAGTTCTAAGTTCTAGGGGACTGATGACCTTAGAAGTTAAGTCCCATAGCGCTCAGAGCCAATTGAATACGGTATCTAAAGTAAACGCTAAGTGTGTTTTTGAACTCAGTGTATTCAGTTTTCTCACATACAGCCAATTTTTTTATAGAAATGTTATAAGCTTTCTTTATTGCATTTCTTGCCGCCACATTACTGACATTCACTCACAGAGCGTAGCCATCGCGTCAGCAGTTTCAACTGTCTCGACAAGTACACTCCTGGAAATGGAAAAAAGAACACATTGACACCGGTGTGTCAGACCCACCATACTTGCTCCGGACACTGCGAGAGGGCTGTACAAGCAATGATCACACGCACGGCACAGCGGACACACCAGGAACCGCGGTGTTGGCCGTCGAATGGCGCTAGCTGCGCAGCATTTGTGCACCGCCGCCGTCAGTGTCAGCCAGTTTGCCGTGGCATACGGAGCTCCATCGCAGTCTTTAACACTGGTAGCATGCCGCGACAGCGTGGACGTGAACCGTATGTGCAGTTGACGGACTTTGAGCGAGGGCATATAGTGGGCATGCGGGAGGCCGGGTGGACGTACCGCCGAATTGCTCAACACGTGGGGCGTGAGGTCTCCACAGTACATCGATGTTGTCGCCAGTGGTCGGCGGAAGGTGCACGTGCCCGTCGACCTGGGACCGGACCGCAGCAACGCACGGATGCATGCCAAGACCGTAGGATCCTACGCAGTGCCGTAGGGGACCGCACCGCCACTTCCCAGCAAATTAGGGACACTGTTGCTCCTGGGGTATCGGCGAGGACCATTCGCAACCGTCTCCATGAAGCTGTGCTACGGTCCCGCACACCGTGAGACCGTCTTCCGCTCACGCCCCAACATCGTGCAGCCCGCCTCCAGTGGTGTCGCGACAGGCGTGAATGGAGGGACGAATGGAGACGTGTCGTCTTCAGCGATGAGAGTCGCTTCTGCCTTGGTGCCAATGATGGTCGTATGCGTGTTTGGCGCCGTGCAGGTGAGCGCCACAATCAGGACTGCATACGACCGAGGCACACAGGGCCAACACCCGGCATCATGGTGTGGGGAGCGATCTCCTACACTGGCCGTACACCACTGGTGATCATCGAGGGGAAACTGAATAGTGCACGGTACATCCAAACCGTCATCGAACCCATCGTTCTACCATTCCTAGACCGGCAAGGGAACTTGCTGTTCCAACAGGACAATGCACGTCCGCATGTATCCCGTGCCACCCAACGTGCTCTAGAAGGTGTAAGTCAACTACCCTGGCCAGCAAGATCTCCGGATCTGTCCCCCATTGAGCATGTTTGGGACTGGATGAAGCGTCGTCTCACGCGGTCTGCACGTCCAGCACGAACGCTGGTCCAACTGAGGCGCCAGGTGGAAATGGCATGGCAAGCAGTTCCACAGGACTACATCCAGCATGTCTACGATCGTCTCCATGGGAGAATAGCAGCCTGCATTGCTGCGAAAGGTGGATATACACTGTACTAGTGCCGACATTGTGCATGCTCTATTGCCTGTGTCTATGTGCCTGTGGTTCTGTCAGTGTGATCATGTGATGTATCTGACCCCAGGAATGTGTCAATAAAGTTTCCCCTTCCTGGGACAATGAATTCACGGTGTTCTTATTTCAATTTCCAGGAGTGTATATATAGAGCGGCTCGTTGCTGTGTTGTTTGGCACAGTGGATAGTGCAGTAGTCTTTGATTCGTATTTGTATTTTACGTGGGTCGGTTCTATTCAGTGACAACATCTTTTTATTTTTGTTCGTTAATTCTATATAATATGTCTGTGATTTTCCTATATTTTATTTTCTGCCTACTGTTGTTTAAGTGTAGATCTTTCTAAATAGGCGAACTGTTCATGCTGCTCGTTCAGGAGGTAAAACGGGCGATTTCCTCGCTGAGAAATATGCCACGGCCACATGTTATGGCTGAAAACAAGCAGTTTTGTTTCTACTTTTATTTAATGTGTGCTCTGAGTGGAAAAAATATTTTATCAAGGCAGAATAGAATAAAAATTGTAAAATATGGCAGAAATCTGGGAAGCTATATGCCGCTCAGCAATCTCCGAGTACTCTCAGGTCTCCTGACAATGCCGGTACGGCGAGCAGCTATCTAGGGATAGTGCGTGCCGTCTACACGAGAGGTGTGAACTTGTAGAGTGAGGCTGTCTGTTATATTGCCCCAGTTTTGGACACTGCTGGTAAGTTAACTCGTGCTGGTGTTTACACGACACGTTTTGCTCGCATACCCTTTCTGACAGTGAAAAACTCTCACGTGCACATCTAGCGCAGATGTTCTGTGAGACGTCATTACCCTCAACGCTCTGTGCAGAAGCTTATAGGCACACGGAGCACTCATGTTCAACTTATACACAACTGTAGATACAGCCTGGGCTTTTTCTTGTTGTACTATATACCTATTATTAACTTGTTTACTAGATAAATATTCAAATCTCCCTGTATTTAAAATGTAACTCTTTGAAAGATGTACAATATAAGGACGCAACCATTGCCATATCTTAAAATGAACAATCAGTACTTTCATAACTATTTGTAGTCGACAGTCGGCGAAAGAAGACACTCAATTGCTTTATGAAAGCATTTAATTTTAAGTAACTCAGCATTCCACAGAGAGAGAATAGCCTGAAAATTTCCTTTCGTTTACCTATGTTTTTCCATAATTTATAATTGTATACTCACAAACGCATTGCCACATTTCCCGCACTGTTTCTTTTAATATCTGATGTCTTCTCTACTAAAAGTTTGTTCATTAGTTGGTCACACATTTACCTGAGAACTCTGTTCTACTTCTTTACGATAATTTTGATTTCCTACTGGAATTTTACTCTCAGTATGAGGTTCATTACTGACGCCTAAATCATTTTTTCACGATGGGAGACATGGACATGGGACACTGTCAGGCATCATCTTGCGTTTCAGAGAAATACTCGACAGTTAAATATTAAAATTCCTTTCATAATCCAAGTCAGTAAAACGTATTGTGCGCACACAAGTATCCCAGAATGAAAACGAATAAGACTGTTTACAAATATTCACTTATTTTTCGTCATATTTTTCTTAGGAATTACATGGAATCAAATCCTAACCTTTTCTCTGGTCTGCAGTGGTTAGTACAACTCGCGATTACGTAGCAAATCATTGTTTTTCACTGGATTCAAGTGTAAACACTCAGCATTCTTCAGTACATTAACAACTCCAGTTTAGCTCTAAACTTAGTCTTCAGCAGTCGATAAGAATTCATACTAGCGAGGACAACCTTGTATTCAATCAGAAACGCAATGACACCACACAACACAAGAAGTTATTGTAGTGACAAATTACTGACCGGTGTCAATGCAGGCTGTGACGTCAGCGTCGCAGTTTGATATTGTGCACAAATCCTACCGCGTATTCTAATAACCGTGGCCACTACTATGACTGCCTGGCCAGATCTTCCATGTTTACTGCACGATGGCCATCGGAACTGTACCTCTAGCGTGCGCAGGAGTTGCTTAACACTTGACGCACACTGGGAGATACTTTTCATATTGCGTGCAATCAACTCATCAAGAGTTACACACGTAAACAGGTCACAAAACGTGACGTAGTAACACACTTAATAACTGCTGTACACTCATTCACAAACACAAATCTGAAGACGCAATGTTATTTTCAGATATCACATGAAATTAATCTGACGCAGTTATTATAAATGTTTGTACTTTAAAAAACAAATGTCAAAATCATTAACTATAAACTATATGTATGACTCCATTTATGTTTTAAAATATTTTCATGCATGTACTCACAATTTTGTACTGTAACACTTTTTCGTGTAGACTACCACTGGCAAGAAAAGCGAATTCCGTTCGCAAGCTCTGTGTTTTTGTCCAATGAAAAGTACAGAATTTTCACGGCACGCAAATGAAACTGTATTTTAAGTAAAATTGTTTCAGCTATGTAATAAAAAGGGAGAAGATGTTAATTTGGATTTCTTTCATGCCGCAAAGCAATGATTGTAGAAGGTGCAGGAGAAAGAGGCGATTTCTGACAATGTCTGCGTATGACATATCTGGTCACGCCATCACGATCCTATGCTTTGGCAGCTATTTTGGCTTTTTAATGCGACTGTAGCAGTCCTCATTTGCATAGTGTTCTCCAGAACATAAGTCTGCTGTTAGGAAGTTTCGAAATGGGATGACATATCGCAACCTATTGCAGCAGTAATTCGTCTACAGAGATCAGACTATTCAGATTCAATATAGACAAAGATCAGAGAGCAAAAAACTGTAGGAGAGACGAGTCTAAATTGACTAAACCTTCCAAGTTATGCAAGGTACGTAAAATAACCGGTAAAAGTAATTACGGGTGATGTCTCCTGTGCTTTCTACACAACAAATATTTTTGTGAGTTCTTAAGCTCCACTTTGATTTGTCAAAATTCGAGGTGAAGAGAGATGGTGGATGAATGCGATTCCCTCGAAATTTGACGTCCCAGATTCCCGAAACCTGTTTTTCCTAAACTGAAAAAATTAAAATCAAGGATAGTAACCAAATCAAACAGTAATGAAAGTGAGAAATTAATCAGTGTTTCCCAGCTTTCAGGTATCCATGTTTCCGACAGAACGCAGTTGTTAATCTTAAGTTGTTGAATGTAAGCTCTCAATGTTTGATCTGTCACCATCACTTGTTAGCCTAAATTCTAATTAGATAAGAGGGTACCAAATTAGTGGCGAGCAACTTGTGCCCTGAATTAAACTGTGGACGTTCATAAATTTATTAGAAGCATTCCCGTTTACAACTCAGCTGTACCGTAATTTCAATTTCTGTTGATTACTGGTACAGTATTCGCATGCTTTCTGTTGACAACATACGTATGTGCAGTTTGTTACTTTGTAATGTAATCAGTGAAATCATTCATATAAAGAAGAAACATGAAGATAGCAACTGTCAGAACTGACACAATAATTAACTGTATTATGCAAGTGCGATTTTGTGCTTGGGAAAATTGTAAAAGACGAATTTGGTTTCTTATCTGAGAGCGTACTTGTGGGTAAATTATCACTTATAAATTGAAGTAACTGCAACTGTAACACCATAGATCAGTGTTGATACGAAGAACTGTGGAATCTAATACTGGTAAAAAGGCTACTGAAAAGCCTAGAAAATTTTTAATTGGGACATAAAGGAGATTCTGAAATATATTTTCGACCGTTGGAGTGTTTGAGGAAGAAACGTGCAAACTGAGGCAGGAGATACGCAGTACAACTGAAGATGTTATTGTAAATTTGCAGTTACGGTACAAAAGACTGAAATCAGAGATGAGGTTTCATATTGACGTCACTTTCATCATAATAAGATTCACTAGTGGAAAACGTTTCTCAGTAATCATCATTTACATGTTACTGGATGACAGGCCTATATAAAATATTCTTCTCTCTTCACAGATGTAGAAGATGAAAGAGAAGATATTTGTCATCATATTGACGTACCCTCATTAATCACAAATGATAAATTAACTGTAAAACATTGTCTCAAATGTAGCCATACTGAGGGGCTGTTTAAATTGCAGCTTCTAGTGCTAAGTCACTATTGATACATGACTAATTTCTCTTCTATTGCTATTTCGTAAAGGTGATAACAAGCAGCAATCTTAAGTTGGTACTTTTTTAAAGTTATAATGTACAGGTTTTCACTTGAAAATCCACAGTGAAATAGAAATTTGTAGTAGTATTGGAATTTCATTCATTGAGAACCTTTGCTTATTCCTCATCCTACTTATCATTTGAAATACCTGTTTAGTATGATCCTTCACCGCCTTCCAATCATTTAAGTACCATATTATTGGCAACGTTTGAGGGTTTCTGATGTAGAACTGTACTCCTAGTCAGCATTTCTGGCCAGTTTGGTTCGCATACTAGCATTATATGCAGACACATGAAAAGAGCAAATTTGCACGTAATGAGTTACTTACTGTCACATTACATAACTTCCGTTTGCCATATTTATTACTCATTTAGGATACAGTAAAAAATAAAATGCCATAATAATTTAGTTAAAATCGATTTCTTTATGTTCTCGAAACGAACGTTTCGCAAGTGGTGCTGCATCACATTTTCTTGTCAAGTCATTATGTTGAGCAGATACCGTCGTAAGATTTCTGAAGGTGTACCGTTTTACTCAGACCTAGGGAACTAAACTGGCCTTGCGAATAATCAACGTTTTATTTTTAAACTTAAAAAGATTATTTCCGACTCCAAACCAGCTCAGTACGATAATAATTTCTGAAAGCGTAGCAGGAGAGCGAGGAGGGGGGGGGGGGGGGGGGGGCGGGGGGGGAGTGCAGAGGTGTTTGCAGCGGTACAAATAACCCGCTCTTCAGCCAGTCGAAAAGTGGTGCCCACACCTCTCTTATATAGACCTTTACTTGTGACCGACGAGGGTATTGTTATCTGATGTAAATAATGATTACTTGAAAGAAATAATATGGACTGTCGTCGAGAGTGACATCTGTGGGTCAATGATGTAAACTTGAAACGAACCACAGAACTTTAAATCGGTGACATCGCCTGATTACAAACGATTAATTAGCCCTTCTTTAATTTGTAACAACAGGATTATTCCTAATATCTGTGGTTTGTTGGAGAAACAGATGGCTTTGTAATAATGAAAGTTCTCTAAGGTTATTGGCATGAAAATGAATTTTTTTCCCGGAAAATGAGATTGATAAGGGAAATCACATTGAATCGATAAAAAAGTTCCGAGATGTTGTAAACAAGATAAGGTAAGACATTTGAAATATTTCTAGTTTTCACCGTCTCGATTGTGGGTTGCTATCTTTTTTTAAGATCTTGCAATTAGCGACAGCTATGTAGGCGAATGATTTTGGGAGTTGGATGTTGGTGTAAGTAATTAAACGGACCGCACATTGCACATATGTGGGAGTCAATTACGACTTTTTTTTCAGAGAGCCGCGTAGCTTGACAATTATTCTTCAATTATGTAAAAATCAAATTCCACTTTACGAGAGCTGAAAGCTAATGTGACTTACATTGTGGCATGGCGATTTATCTGTGGTAATTCGGGCCTCCCTGTGTGTAACGCTAGAAATGAAACAACTTTTTCAAAAAAATTGTTTACAAACATTTTTGTCCGCAGGCTACACCTGGTTATACTACAAAGCCGCCTCCGTATTTTTACCAGCAAAACAGTCTTTATTGTGAGGCTCAGATCTCCGCATTTTAAAAACAAAAGAGTTTCTCTTGTGAGACACAAATCTAAAAGTCACTGAACATTACATTGCCTACAGCAACTTCACCTTTACAGTTTCTTTGGTCCAGTGTTCTGGTGACTGATTTTTCAAATATTAACTGCATACAGTACTTCATTTCGCTTTACTAGCGAAGCCCGACAAAAATGGATAGTTTGGGGTCTAACAATGTTTTCAATTTTTCAGACATATCTCTCGCATTCATAAACTACACCCATTGAGAGATAAAAAATTTTGCAATAGGATACTACAAACAACCGAGCGTAATTACTTTATGTTAATAACTGCAAGGCGCCGTGGCTGTGGATTAAATTAATCGAAGAAATACAGCAACCAGCCACAACATACCGGTTCCCTGTATTTCTTCAACTACTTTAAGTAAAGGATATTTGCGTTCTTCAACTGATTGAAGTGAAGCACAATTGTTTATTAAGCGAGTGTTTGTTGCTACTGACAGCAGCGTAATGTAAATATCACGGTGTTTTGCTACACTTCCAGCTGTTGCGTTAGTCTGAAATGGGAAGGGTTGCACTACATTTCTTGTAAGAGACAAATGAACTTATTTGGCATCTAGATTTTGATTGACTTTTATGCTGTTCTCCATCATTAAATTTCTACGCATCTTTTACATCCAACACATCATATAATCTGTCTGTTTGTCCGTACTTCTTTTTCTCTCTAGTCTTTTCTTCAGAACCAAGGTAACTAATCTCTCCCTTCTTTTGACAAAATTATTCTTCAGTTTTCTTGCCTAACCTACTCCATTTCATACTTTATCTCTCTGTTGAACTTAAGCATTTTTTGATAGCTTCGCATTTTAAGTTCTTCCTGTTACTTCCTCTCCTGAGTTGTCGTCAACCGCGTGTCATTTGCGATAGTGCTGTGCCCCTGACATGTTTTTACAGGTACTTCTGCCTTATTTCACCATCAACATCTGATACCAGTAGACATGTTCCAGTCTACTACTGTATTGTTTGCTTCGTTCGTCCAGCGTAATCTGGTTTCCTTGACAGAAGAATTACATTATTTCTTCCTCCATTGTAACGCACTCAATTTCCATGTTAAGCGGGTTATTTTTTTTATTACTTCTTTTCGTCATCTGTTTCTGTTCTGCTTATCATTACGCCATATTCAGTGGTAAGTTTGCCGCCTATCCGTTTCAACAGATTGAAATCAGTGCCTAGTCTTCATCTGTCAGAATCGTACACCATATAAACTGTGCAAGGATAGATTTTGTGTAGCCATTTACACGCGTGAATTCTACCATTTCCCCCTAAAAAGACAGAAAATTCAGCCGACGTCCTGTGTTATGTAATGTGGCTAAACCTCTGGAGATCTTGGAGTAATTTCACTAACGTAGAGTACAGCATAATCCTTCATCACATTATAATTCATTTTGAGAAACGAGCACTAACTTACATAACGTATCTTACGATGAATATCACAAGAATACAAATCTCCGGGTGAATGAAATCTTGAACAGGTACCTTAATAATTTAGTAGCTCCCGCGGAAGAACACAGGGTGCAAGGGTCCAACGATCAGTTCTTTGACGGTCCAAAGAGTTTTCTCTAACTAATCGCTTCGTTGACAACTGTCAATGATTTGTATACACGGATTAAGGCAAACATTACGATCATTTCCCACCGCAAGATTAAATGTTGCTTGTGGGCGTTGTGGGCACGAGACCGCGGTGAGCAAGAAAAGGAAGTAAAACAGCGACGAAAGGGTAATCATCCTACCGAAGATTCGAGCCGCAAATGAGAAAATCCACTGACATAGGCGACTTCGACAAGCGGCAGATTACTGTGGCGAGTGCCAGGAAACGAGCGTCTGGAAAATAGCGAAGTTGGTCTGCTGATTGCTCGCTACTGTCGTGAGCATCTGTGGAAACAGCAAGCAGTTTAACGACAGTGAATCCATGAGCGGGTGACAAGGTGTTGGATGTCCACTCCTCAGCGCAAAACGTAGCGATCGAAGACTTCCCGCTCTGTACAACAGGATATGCGACAATCTACAGCAGCTTTGACGACAGGGGAATTTTTTTCGCCTAAATTTCGACCATTTATAGTACAAAAAATGACGTAAATTTCGTTCACAAAAATCTGCCTGACAGTGGTCACCAACAAAGGAAAAAAAAATCAATTCTGGTGCAGGCAGAAGAGTTTCGGAGCACTTAATTTAGTGTACGTCATTACGTCATTGAATATGAGGCTACGCGGCAGACAACCTCTATATGATTGCAGTGGGCATTCGATCATGCAGATTGGACCGAGGATCAATGGAAATATGTCACCTGGTAGGATGAACCACATTAATGTTACACTAGGTCGATGGTAGCCTCTGGATATACCACTATCAAGCGAACAGCTGCTTGAAACATGTACTGTGCCACATACACAAGCCAGTGGGTCCAGTAATATGCTTTGGGGACAATCACCTTGACCTACATGTGGATTTTATAGTATTCGAAGGCATCAGGAGAGCTGGTGAATGCGTCAATATTATTGCAGACCACCTGGATGCCTTCATACTTGATGTCTTCCACAGTGCGATGGTATTTTCCAGCAGAATAACTGTCACTGTCACAGGACTATAATCGTTCTAAAGTGGTTTAAAGAGCATGATGGAGAACTCCAAAAGGTGTCTTGACCACCAAATTCTTCTGATCTGATCCACATGAAACACTTCTACGATGCTATCAGGCACTAGCTGTGGTGACAAACCACCAGCTTGCAATTTACTGAAGTCGGATGATCTGTGTGTAGGAGAGATGACGTTTCAATCCTGAAATGTTTCTGATTCGAAATGTCTCTCTAGTGACGTCAGTGCTTGCAACGAAGACCCTAGGGCAGGTTTCTGCAACAGCCTCCCACACAACGGGCTGAATTATTCATTTGAAAATTACAGAAATAAGCTGCAGAAAAACACGCTATAGACAATGCGTATGTAGGTGTTCATTTACCTTGCTGTTGTGAGGAGCTTTAGTTAGCCATGAAAAAAATAGAAAATGGAGAAAGGTTCGTTCTTCAGAGCGCTGTATTAATACAGGAAACACTTCCTTTCGTTATTTTTTCACTCCAGATTTGAAAATACAGCTTTCAAGGACCAGCCTTGCTTGCCCATTCGACAGTTCACTGAGAGAGACGATGCTCTGTGGAGGAGGCAGCGCTTGGCAGGTGACCTAGGAGCGAAGGATCTGTAAGGAATTTACTCACGAGAGATGGTGAGCTAGTCATAGTAAAGTCGCTGAATAACGATCCCTCACAGCTGGCAGTGCTGTTTCCAGATTTACACTGTGAGGTACAAATGGCTGCAGGCAAAATTAATTGTAGAGCTGTGACAACGCTGAGGGGTTGCGATAGGCACATGCAAAAATGGCCTTCCGATGTGGTCAAGCAGTTCTAGGCGCTTCAGTCTGGAACCGCGCGACTGTTACTGCCACAGGTTCGAATTCTGCCTCGGGCATGGATGTGTGTGATGTCCTTAGGTTGGTTAGGTTTAAGTAGTTTTAAGTTCTAGGGGACTGATGACCTCAGATTTTAAGTCCCATAGTGCTAAGAGCCATTTGAACCATGCAAAAATGGTGTTAAGTGACTGGCTGAAATAGATGCATAGAACAGGTGCGCAAAGACCAGTGTAATCTTCAGGGGTCTTCTTTTGACGATTCTACTACAGCTCACTGCTCACCGTTCGACACTCCCCTACCGCTCCTTACTCTGCACCATCTGGATCGCAGGTGAGCTAACTCCTGGCATTTGGTATCCCTCCTGATCCTCGATGGAGTCGACCACAAGGCGACTCAAGAGTCACCAAGCTCATTGTGTTCTTGCCACACTCACTGTTTCAGCTCGCTGTGCTCTTGCTCCTTCACTGATTCAGATCAAAATTCTACCTGATTCCTTCTTGACCCAGCGCTCTCCTTTCAAGTTCAGCTCGCTATGGATATGGTTCACTGTAATAATAAGGGAATGAGGGTGAGCTGGTTCGTTTCTGGCACCTGTTTCCATCGATTGTCATTTTGATCTTTGAGTCGACTTCGATGCTTATTTGTCTTCTTCACATCTTCGGCGACGGGATTTAACGGCAGCACGTGCGCTCTGTCAGAGGCGGGTGCGGGTATCCGCGGTATGAGGTGGAGTGATGCCAGACTATGTATGTATGTAGCACGCCGAGAGGCCGAGTCGGCATCAAGAAGGAGCGTGGCCAGCCGCTACGACGTGTTTAAACGTGCAAGACAGATCCATTGCCCATGGTGATGGGATTTTCCTAGAGGTTGGAAGAACAAGTTCCTTCGAGTTTGTTACAATCTGCACAGGGCGAATGAACTGGAGTCGTCGAGTTGCTTCGGTGGGTTGTGTGCATCTTAACTGAATATTCCAATGTACTAAAACCGTTTGGGACTGTTCTAGTTGTTTATCACTCAAATCGGGTAGTGACTTGATACCTAGACGGCAGTTAAGAAAGTGTAGCTACGCCCAATAAACAGACACGAAGTATGGCTAAATACGTAGTTAGAAGTGCAACAAGTAGTGCGTAAGTTGGTGTCTGGCGTTCCAAGCCACGCCGGGATATTTCTCCCATTCTATCTTGTAGTTCATTATTGTAGTCTTGCGTTAAAAAAATGTGCGCCGTGATAACTGCGTGTCTTTTTGACTTCTGGGCCATTATTTTATTGCCGGTCGGAGTGGCCGAGCGGTTCTATGCGCTACGGTCTGGAACCGCGTGACCGCTACGGTCGCAGGTTCGAATCCTGCCTCGGGCATGGATGTGTGTGATGTCCTTAGGTTAGTCAGGTTTAAGTAGTTCTACGTTCTAGGGGACTGATGACCTCAGAAGTTAACTCCCATAGTGCTCAGAGCGATTTGAACCATTATTTTATTGGTGGTTTTAAGTAATTGGTTCATTAAATTTTAAGGGCCGTGACTGGTCAATTAATTGTGCTTGCATTTGGGTGTGACGTATATCATTGAAAGTTAGTGATAACCAGTTCTCTAGATAAGCTTGTGTATCTCATTCCTCAGAATATTGTCTGCTGCTGATGTGTTTTATGTTGCAGATCATTGGCAGTGATAGACGCTAGAAAACCGGGAGCCGAGTACCACGGTAGCAGAGTGATATTTAAGGCCCTGCTCCCCCCCCCCCCCCCTTTGCATATCAGGTTATGTTATTAGTATTTTGTGATTCTACCCTTGCGGTGAAGAGTAGTGGTGTCTGAAGTTTAAATTGCATTGCAAAGTTGAGTACATTTCTATTTCATTTTCTGTCCCGAGGATCTCTTGTATTGGTTAAAATCCTTTGGTGTGCTCGGTTCTATCTGATTCATACGCAGAATTGAAGTGGCCTCATTTATGTTCTAGTAGCAATGGT
Organism: Schistocerca americana; assembly: GCF_021461395.2. Taxonomy (NCBI): domain Eukaryota; kingdom Metazoa; phylum Arthropoda; class Insecta; order Orthoptera; family Acrididae; genus Schistocerca; species Schistocerca americana. The sequence goes on along the minus strand of NC_060122.1, from coordinate 643,688,003 downwards.
TTTATGAATATTTTTCATTAATCAACTTGGTTAACCAAACTTAAAAAAAATTGTTTGGTGAAATTAATGCACCTCCTTAGTCGTGGAAGTGGTTCTTCTTTTTACTAATAAAGCTTTTATCAATATTGTTTTATTTAAGGAAAGTTGGCTAGCCAAACGTTGAAAGATCTGTGTTTTGGACTTAATGTATTTTCTTTGCGGTTGGAAGTAATTGGAGTTCAGATAGGAATCGTGTGGACATTAGTTTCATCTAACTAATGAAATTTATCTGAGTTAGTTCACACAGTTAAATTCAATTTTTCAGATTTTGTGGGCATTGTTCTGATTAAAGAAATTTGTTTATGTCATTTGTTAAAGTTATGTGGCTTTATAAGGCAATCGCCTTTGTGTTATTGTTATGACTGGGATTTGATAAAAGCTTTGATTGTAATAAAAAAACATGTGGCAACTACAATTGATTACTCCTGCGATTTCGGTGTGTCGTTTAGATCCACATTCCAGAGGGAATGTGTGCTATATTATCACATTTTACATGTATATTAGTGCTTTTAAAGATTACAGAATATACTGCATATACATTTGTTAGTATTTCAAGTTTTTACCATATAAAAAGTGCAACTTAATGGTAAGAGTTTTAATTTTTCCACATCATGTCTTTTTCAATGCTTCAAGTGGCATAGGATCATATTACCAAACAGGACAAGGAAACGAAACACTGTTACTGTCAGCTGATAACTTCCTGACTTTCTGGCTCCTCAACAAAGCTGAAAAGACATCTAAAGTCGAAGCATACAGTAGTACCCCTGGGACAGCGTGTGTCAAAAAGACAGTCAAAATCACGATCAACTGATGTTCGTTCCACAGAAATTCGAGAAATCGTCTCTCACAAATCGTCCTCAGCAAAGTCTGCTCCCACTTCAGATGAGAATCTCTTTCCAGACGGTCAAAGTATTTTAAGTTTGTATGCAGCCTGCCATTATCATTTGTTTCCTGATCAGATCTTGATTTATTTTTTGTGATGTTGTCACATTGAAGCGATTTTCGTTGGCAACAACCCATAAATGAGTTTGTTGAAGTTATGAAGATGATCACATTAATTAAAACTAATCCTTTAGGGACTCATAATCCTTAGAATTAAAAAAATGGTTTGCCCACATTATAATTTACGAATTCGAATATTGTTATTAAGTTCTGTAATGCTCAGTAACTTAAAAAAACTTGAAGTGATTTGACCAATGCAGAGTCACCAGTGGTTTGACAACTATAAATAATATTACTTTCTATGGACTCACAACACATTTTGGAGACAGGGAGCCTCAATTTAAATCGTATCATTGTGAGTGCTTACAAGCTGAAAAAGGACATACTGCAGAAATAATTTCAAACTGGATAAAGGTTGTTATCACCAAATACTCGTATAATGTCAAGTTTAAAATCATAGTTATAATAACGGAGAATGCTTCAGATATAAAATCATCTGTAATACTTCTGGACCTACCACATGTTCAATGCTGTGCACATTTTTTAAATTAAGTTGTCCGACACACAATTAAAAGGTCAGCACAGTGATATATTAATGACGTCAAAAGAGCTGCTGTTTTCCACAAAGAGCCGATCTGCCTTAAGCAAACTTGCTAAAATATAAGAAGATTTTGAAAAAGTCAGTCGTCAACAAATAATCAGTATCGAAAGAGCTTCTTGATATCTTCATCAGATCCAAGGAAACTACAACTGCATTTATCCTTGGATAAATGCAGTCAAGTGCCGCAAGCGACCTTTCACCAGTTCGTTCTGTCCAGAGCACGTATTCCAGCTACGTCGGTGACCTCAAGCGAAAGAGGAATCAATGCTGTATAGCATTCTGAAGGTGTATCATTACGATATTAAGCAGGTGGTCGTGATACTTAGGGTCGTCAGTGTCTGTGAAAGAGCCCAGGGTAACTGTGTACATTAGGGTTAAAGAACAGAGAGAGAATAATTAAATCATCTACAAAATGCAGTTGGAAGGAATAAAGTGCAAGATCAAGAAAGAAAATTTCAAGTTAACAATTGCTTAAAGCAGATTTGTAGCTTATCAACATTGTTGCTCGACTTGAACATCGAAGAAGCAATGAAGGAAAAGAAATAAATTTTCGACCGAGAAACAAACGGGTAAGGGAAAAGATACCACTACTAGAGTTTGGAGTGCACATAGCTCTTCTAGTCGCTTGCAGGGAAAACATAGAAGAACGTACTGAAAGGAATGGGCAGCACATTTAACACAGAATTCGGATTCAAGGAAATAAGGGAAACAAAGTAAAGAGAAAGGTGATGAAGAGTAATAGAAGAAAGACTAACGACTGACTTAACACCGAAATTGAACCAAACACAGCAGCGGGAGAAGTAAAAGAATTTTGGGTGCTAAAACTATTTTAAATGTCCATTGCACACTGTTAAATTCTTTAATGCAGATGAACTGGTAAAGGTATGGGCATTCAAATATAGAGATACGTAAACAAGCAGAATACGGTGCTGCGGTCGGCAACGCCTATATAAGGTAACAAGTGTCTGGCGCAGTTGGTAGATCGCTTACTTCTGCTATAATGGCAGGTTATCAAGATTTAAGTGAGTCTGAACGTGGTGTTGTAGTCGGCGCACTAACGGTGGATACAACATCTCCGAGGTAGCGATGACGTGGGGATTTTCCCGTACGAGCATTCCACGAGTGTATCGTGAATATCAGGAGTCCCGTAAAATATCAAATCGCTGACATCGCTGCGGGCGGAAAAAGATCCTGCAAGAACGGGACCAACGACGACTGAAGAGAATCGTTCTACGTGACAAAAGTGCAACCGTTCCGCAAATTGCTGCAGATTTCAGTTCTGGGCCTTCAACAAGTGTCACCGTGCGAACCATTTAACGAAACATCATCAATATAAGCTTTCGGAGCCGAAGGCCCACTCGTGTACCCTTGATTACTGCACGACACAAAGTTTTACGCCTCGCCTGGGTTCCTCAACACCGACATTGTACTGTTGATGACTGGAAACATGTGGCCTGCTCGGACAAGTCTCTTTCAAATTGTATTGAGCGGATGGACGTGTACGGGTATGGATACAACCTCATGAATCCGTGGATCCTACACGTCAGCAACGGGCTGTTCAAGCTGGTGGAGGCTCTGCAATAGTATAGGGCGTGTGCAGTTAGAGTGATATGGGGCCCCTGATACGTCTAGATGCGACTCTCATAGGTGACACGTACGTAAGCATCTTGTCTGATCACTCGCATCGATTCATGTCCATTGTGCATTCCGACGGTCTTGGCCAATTGCAGCAGGTCAATGCAACACCCCACACATCCTGAATTGCTACGGTGTGGCTCAAGAAATACTCTTCTGAGATTAAACACTTCCGTTGACCACCAAACTCCCCAGACATGAACATTATTGAGCATATCTGGGACGCCTTGCAACGTGCTGTTCCGAAGAGATCTCCACCACTGCGTACTGTTACGGATTTATGGACAGCCCTGCAAGATTCATGGTGTCAGTTCTCCCAAGCGCTACATTAGTTGAGTCCATGCCAGGTCATGTTGCCGCATTTCTGCATGCTCGTGGAGGCCCTATACGATATTACGCAGGTGTACCAGTTGTGGCTGCTTTCAGATGCAGTTCGTCTGTGAAACGCGCGTCTCCTTCCTTGATAGCTAGATTACATAGGGTGGTGGAAGAAGAAAAAGGAAAGTATCAGAAGAAAACTGTCAAGGCGAACAACGCTTTGTTCAGTGAAGGTGCTCTACTGATATTGGATACTAATATAAAAATGAGGAATAGTTTTATGGAAGTGTAGGGGAAGAACAGGAATAACAACCACCTTATGGTTTGGCTATTTTCCTTACCTGTGTTTCAGTCACTCTAGAAACTTCAAAACAGCAGGGTTTCCAGTAAGGCTTTTCTCCTACTTGCCTTTTTTTTTCGTTCTTGTTGGACTGAAGCAAAGCACCTACATAGTCAATAATCTTTAAAAATATGCAAGTGGTCATTGTGCCGGCGAGGTAACACATAATGGCTACGCAGCTAAAAAGTGTTAAATAAATTGAGAAAACCAGTTTTAACTCTGGAAAAGTATAATGACAGATAAAAGAACTACTTTACATTGCAAATTACATGTTCAGAGGAAAAAGTAAGTGCACAATAATTTTTTTATTTATTTTCCAGGAAAAATTATTTATTACTACTGAGAAACCGTAAAGTACAGCGATTGAAATTTTTTAATTAATTTTTGATGTCATAGCGAAATGATATCAATAGTAATTAAAACTACCACAGCATTACGCAGCACAAATAGCAGTAATTATTTATTTATTGACTCCGGTAACGGTTTCTGTCAAAGTAACCTTCTTCAGACCAGAAGCTCCTTAGTACGGGTGGAGCCGGTACCTACAGGGACCAATCACCAACTACGCGGGTGTTTGGGTGTCTTGTATGTTGCCTGATTGGAGCCACTGTGATGCAGGTGTTTTAAAGTAACTGCCGTCTCCGCCAGATAATGTCACGTCGTAACCACAATCAGACTGAATCTGAAAGCAAGGTCGTCAGTGAAGTGCAACGCTTAATATTGAAAGCGAGATTAATACTCACACTAGCGAACACACAGAACAGAACTACCGCCTGGATGGAGAGTATTGCTATTTATAAAAACAATGAATATTGCAAAATGTGCAAACACTACAAACACAAGAAATTTAGAGAAGTTTTCAATAATGATAAACACAAAGTAACAAATATGTTCTGGTGGTCGGATTTGAAATGGCAACCCGCCTCACGCCTGCCAGTGATGATGACAGCTACTCTACATTTCAAGGAGTGCAGCTCAGAATACGTAGAAAATGTTGTGGGGAAGGCTAACCAAAGACTGCGTTTTATTGGCAGGACTGTTAGAAAATGTAAGAGACCTGCTAAGGAGACTGCCTACAATACGTTTGTCCGTCCTCTTTTAGAATACTGCTGCGTGGTCTGGGATTCTTGCCAGATAGGACTGACGGAGTACATCGAAAATGTTCAAAGAAAGGCAGCACGTTTTGTATTATCGCGAAATATGGGAGAGAGTGTCACAGAAATGATACAGGATTTGGGCTGGGCATCATTAAAAGAAAGGCGTTTTTCGTTGCGACGGGATCTTCTAACGAAATTTCAACCACCAACTTTCTCCTCCGAATGCGAAAGTATTTTGTTGACGCCGACCTACATGGGGAGGAACGATCACCACGATAAAATAAGGGAAATCAGAGCCCGCACGCAAAGATATAGGTGTCCATTCTTTCCACGCACTATACGAGATTGGAATACTAGAGAATTGTGAAGGTGGTTGGATGAGCCCTCTGCCATGCACTTAAATTTGATTTGTAGAGTATCCATGTAGATGTAGATGCAGATGTAGAAGCCCTGAAAAAAGCAGCTGACGGAGGGCGCCGAAAATTTCCCTCTCGCTGATAGAAATACACAGGCGTCACGCACAGCCCTCCTTGCTGGAGTGCTGCACGTGGAAGTGGTGATGGCCTTAACTCTCAAAACAAGTGGTACCGCCTCTTGCTCGCTTAAAAGCGGTCGCTATCAGAGACTTCATGTCGCCAACCTTCTCTGGGTACTGTGAAAATAATTGTGGGGGTTTGTGGCCATCAGGAAATGTAACGACATTTTGACATACATTAGCTGAAGACTCCAAATTACACAGATATTTTGACATTCACATGCCTCCGCAGTATGGTTTTGAGGCAGTGCTCACTCTGTTGTAGTTGCATTTCTGAGTCCAAAGTCCATCTTGCTGAAGCCTCTTCTCTATACAGCTACTGCCTCTTGTTCACACGATAGATATCCATTTGAACCCGCTTTCTGAAGTCAAATCTTGGTCTGCTTGTAATTTCCCCCCCCCCCCCCCCTTTCTGCTTCACACACGTCTTCCTCCATTATCAAGCTAACTATTTCTTGAGGTCTCCAGATGTGTAGCACCACTTGTCATTCTTTTAATCAACTTGTTGAGTAAAGATCTTTACTCCCTGATTTGTTTCAGAACACCTTCATTCGTTATCGAATCTACGTACACAATCTTCAGTACTGTTCTGTAGTACTGTATTTTTTAAAAATTAATCCTTTTCACCTATAGTATTTATCGTCTACATTTCACTTCCACGCAGAGCTACATTCTATAGAAATACCTTCAGAACAGACTTCCTACCACGTAAATATATCTTCGGTGTTAACGTACGCTGATGTACAAAAAGAACAGAACACCTTGAGATACTAGAGATAGGACGTTCATATTCACTGGATACGTACAGTAGTATGTTCTGCAGAAATGATTAGCATTTGTACCATGTCGGGATGTGGGTTGAAGGTCAGCATCGATATCGCGGCGCAACACCACCTTCTGATAAAATGTGCCTGCCGCTGTCGTTGGCGTTATAAACCAAAGGTAATGGATCAGTGTGACTTGAGCAGATGTGCATGATGCCTTGCACACATACGCGTAAACCGTACCGTCAAATCAGTGAGTTTGAAAGAGGGAGCATGACTTGCTTGAGAGAATGTGGTGCATCCATCCGGGAAATTGCTGCTTGTGTGGGACGAATTGTCTCGGCAGTGCAACGGGTGTGTGCGGAATGGTTCACGGAAGGCGGTAGAACGCGAGGACATGGGGCAAGTAGAAACAACCGAGACCACCCTCCACACCCTCCCCCAAGAAGATCGACACCTCATCTGAATGGCATTCCAGAACAGATGTGCGTCGTCCTCAGCTCTGGCGCAACAGTGTAACACATTTAAACGACCAGGGGTGACAATCCGTCGCCGTTTATTATGGCATGGCTTACGTGTGCGTCGTCCACTTCTCCGTCTACCTCTAACGAATGTCTAGAAACATGCTATACGGCAATGGTGTATGGAAAGACGTCACTGGGGTCAAGAATGGTATCACATAGTGTTTTCGGACCATTCCACGTTCTGTTTGTTTGAAAATGTAGGCCGCATTTTGGTCCGCCGCAAACAGAGGAAGTGGCATCACAGAGACTGTATTGTCACGAGACCTACAGTGCCAATGCATGGCCCTACAGTGTGGGCTGCTATAAGGTACAACCACTAATCACAGCTGGTGCGTGTTCAGGCACTGTCACCAGCGTGACATCCTGCAACCCGTAGCCACAACCTTTCTGCACCACATCCCAATCACCATTTTCCAGCAAGACAATGCACGACCACATATTGCTGCATGAACATGTGCCCTATAGGTGTCACACGATGTCAACCTTTTGCCCTAGTTCGCCAGAACACCAGACTTGTCGCCAATCAAAAATGTGTGGGATATGGTGAAGCGACGGGTGCAGTGCTATGACCTAATGCCAACCATCACAGGAACTGGGTGAATGCAATGTGAATGGCTTTAACACAGGGCGCCATTCGCGCCTTATACGCGTCAATGCCATTACACATGGAACAAGTTATCAGGGCTCATGGTAGACCCTGTGTCTACCAGGCAACAGGAGACATGCTGAATTGAGGTGACTGAAATGTCAATAATTTCTGCAGAAAATTCTAATGTACATGTCCTGTGAGTATGAACATCCTATGTCTAGATATTCAAGGTCTTCTTTTTTTCTGAACATGAATGTATTTCTCTTTTCTCTCAAGAGTTGTTGCTACTTTTGCCAGGACGATTTCTTTACTTCAGTCATCGCCATTTACCTGCCACGTAACGAAGTTCTTATAATACTTTCAGTATCGTACCTCAGTTCCTGATTTAGTTAAAGAGTTACATGTCCCATGAGTTATTTAAACGATTTTTTTTGTTGATGATGTGAAACGAGTCAGTTTACATGAAACATGCACATAACTACTGTTAACGTTAATGAACTCATTAATTTTTAGTCATACTAATGCAACTACACTGAAAAACGTTTTATTGCAGGACGCCAGATTTTAAATAGAAATTTGTCCGTGTAATAGAAGGAGTGGCTCAGGAGAAATTATTCTAGGTTGCTTTTTTAACTGACAGACACTTTATGTTATTGGGAAAAAGATCAACAATTTATGTTGCTGCGTATTGAACTCCTTTCTTGGCCACTGACAGGTCTAATAAAGCGTAATACAGGTCAATTTTTCCAATGTGTTTTATGTTTGGACATCACTAATCTTCTGAAATGGTGACTGATTATTTATGACGAATTTCATTAACGAATATATATATATATATATATCGTAATGTCGCAATTACAAATCTTCACTCCTTGAAGAAGCACCTATATGATATCTGCAGATAAACACAATCTACTACACTTATTGCTCACTTTTGCGCAATCAGTAAGTTTCTTTTAAGTGAAGAAAATCATCCCATAAGACACTACTAAGCAGAAAGATGCAAAATATGTCAGGAGGTTGATTTGTTCGTTTCCAAGACTAGCAACTACACGAATCTAATCTTACGAACTTCATTATTTGACGAAATCAGTAATATACCTCTACCAATTTAAGTTTTCATCAGTATATGCACTGAGTAATTTTGAGCATTCTAGACTATTTACTGGATCCAGTCATGTGTTACACCAATTGTTCGTATGGCTCTATTTATTGAAATACTGAATATTGTCTGTTTTCCCAAAAGATAAGGAGAGTTTATTTTCAGAGAAACATGTGACAATTCTTAAGAAAATATAATTAATAGTATCTCCTGTAGCTTTATTTCTAGTTGTCTTTATTATAACACTAGAATCATGTGCAAAAACTTCAAATTCTGCTTGTTGAACTTGACATATATAAGGAATAGGAGTAGACCCAAAATCGAACCTTGCTGGACCACCTTTGTGATTTATTCCCAGTCTCTCAAATTTTCTCTGCTTTCAACGTCGATAGATTATTCGCACAACTTTTTGCATCCTGATTGTTAAGTACGTTTTAAAGTAGTTATTTGTTACGCCCTCAGTTCCATAAAATTTAAAATTTTCCATGAGTTCAGCATGATCTACACAATCAAACACCTCTTAAAAAAATCCCAAATAATACCAACGGGCAATATTTTAGTACTTTAGGCTTGTAACATTTGAAGCAGGAATTTTTAATTAACATATTTAGTACAGCAAACCTTCTAGGATTCAAACTGTGGTATGCTAAATAAACTGTGTTTACTTACATGCGCAACTATTGTTGAGTACGTAACATTTTCGACTATTTCGGAAAAAAGATGTCAGTATGGAAACTGGGTGATAGTTATTAAAGTCTTTCTTATCAGTTATCTTATAATAACTTCATTTTTTTTACCTATCAGGAAAAATCTTCTGTGACAGTGATGCATTACATATACCACTTAGAACCTTATTTAAGAAGAAGGAAGAAAGCTTTAGAATTCTGTCTGAAAATTCATCAATGCCACATATGCCACATGACGTTTTGTTTTTTAGAATTATTATAGTTCTGTTAATTTCAGTGTAGGATGTGGTTGCTATTCTAATTGCTTAAAGTTCTGTGGAATGGCTTTTTAAATATTTTCTTGCTACTTCAACTGAACTATTTAATCCTAGTTTTGCTGCTCTATTTAGATACTGATAGCTAAAAGTCCTCTCAGATTATGAATTACGAGTAAAACATTGTCATTTTTGTAGCGTATCGACCGTATTCGATCAAAAAGTACATCAGGGCCGAAATGAGTTGCAACAGGTCCAGCCGCAGGCAGGTAAGAGTGTTATGCACTGCAAAGCAGAACACGGCCGACAGGCGTTGTGAAGCAGAGCCAGCTCGGTGCAGGCGTACACCTCTCGCTTGTCGGCTGTGACGTCACTGGTGCCCCAGCATCGACATATATGGGCATATGTCGACTCGGCGTTCGATGAACCCGCTTCAACCGCGTGATCCCTGGATCCTACACTGTGCTGAGCTGCAGGCCACCGTCTCTATTTTAGGTGTTACCGGTGATTTTTATTCCAATAGATTTTTTTTACACAATCCCAGACGCATTTGTGTGATCCACGACGGATGTATCGTCAAAATTTATCCGGTTTCCGTTTTCTGAAGCCCGGTCAACTAAAAACTCTCATGCTTCTTCGTCTGTTGTTCCACAGTGGGTACTGTTTGTCTGATACACGCCTGGCCACACTCGCAAGGTATCTCGTAGACCTGCTGCGACCTTAACTGTCTCAGTAATTGACGGATCTTTGTCGGACACTTGAAGAGCGATTTGATCATCTCTAATTTCAGGCCGGCCGGAGTGGCCGTGCGGTTGTAGGCGCTACAGTCTGGAATCGAGCAACCGCTACGGTCGCAGGTTCGAATCCTGCCTCGGGCATGGATGTGTGTGATGTCCTTAGGTTAGTTAGGTTTAATTAGTTCTAAGTTCTAGGCGACTGATGACCTCAGAAGTTAAGTCGCATAGTGCTCAGAGCCATTTGAACCATTTCTGTAATTTCAGCAGGTTGCTTACGTTGCCCGACACAGAGCCACAGAATGACAAGAAAGCAAGTTTATTTTCCACCTCCTCGTCAACGGTATTGCTGTGAGTCTTGCTTGAAATCACTTCATTATTCGATGGACTGTATAGCCTTTGTTCCTGGAAACCTGGAGTAGGTGGCTCAGCTCATGGGGCGGAATATCGGCGCCTGATATCCCACACAAATGTTTGTAAAACGTTGCGCTTCGGTACTGGGTGCCGATGGCTTATGGCGTGTTAGTAGGGATCTGTACAACTGTAGCAACCTCTGTCAATAAAATTTGACTGTATGCAAAATGGCATGTCGAAGCAAAGTCTTAGCATGATGTATTTTCCCTGAGTTTCTGTGACAGCTGTGTTTATGTATAGGTAAAAAAAAGGACTTGCTGTGTCGTTGAATGACTTCGTAATGACCATGAAGCTACTTGATAGTAGTGCTTTTACTTATATGGCGTGTAATATAATGCGAGTGTCAGTCCCTACAGAACACGAACGGTTTGAAATTGACGCACATATCAACAACATTTTGCAAGTACTTTAACAACAATTGTAATATGCAAGCATAATGATTTTCACCCATGTGTCTTGCGTGTTTACTGTTCATTTCGTACTGTGTTCGCAGACATTTGAAAGTGGCCAACGGTGGAAGCTGGCCAGTAATGTAAAATATGTACGTGGTGCATTTTGACAGTGGATTTTGAAAAGTGGTTCATCATTTAGAAACTTACGTGTGATTTACAGAGAAAATATATAAATGTACAGGTACAAAACTTTGAGTTAGATGGAAGCTCTAATGGCAATTGGCAGTGAAGCAACGGTAATTTTATCTCTTAATACTAGACTACTATTGTCTGCAGTTTCCGGTGTTGTTATGTTAGAGATACTCGAATAAAACGACCTCTGCTGATCCTGGAATATTATGGGACTGCGCCAGGAACAGGACAGATAACGGCGGGCCGCCTGGCGACTGCCTGGTTCAGGGCGCGCTGCATTTCCGCTGCGATGCAATTCGAGCGGCCGCCGCCGCAGCCGCTGCGGTGCATGTGATGGCGCCACGCCTGCACACAATAGCCCGGCCAGGCGCAGTCTTTCTCAGGACTGCAGTCAGCAGCGAGGCGGCCTCGAAACACAGTGGATGTCCCAGAGGTTGGCGGGCTCCTAGGGAACATCTACTGGAACACCCTAACTACTCGTAGTGACGTATTTGTTACACAGACTGAGGTTACGTCTCGTTGATTTACTGGCACTTATTTCCTCTGTGATACATTTATTCTATTAAAGAGAACCCCAGGAAAGTTGTTACATCTCAGCAGGACAGTTACACAGTAGATAGATGTCGTCAAGCGAATCGATTCTGTTCATTCTTCATTAAACTTCAAAGTTAAACGTCATGTTAACAAAAGTAACAGAGTTATTGGTTTCATCCTAAGGTTCCTAAGAAGAGTCGCAAAAAAGTTAACATTCCGAGAACTAGTCGCTCTTGCAGTCTTCCAGCCGGCCGTTGTGGCCGAGCGGTTCTAGGCACTTCAGTCTGGAACCGCGCGACCGCTACGGTCGCAGGTTCGAATCCTGCCTCGGGCATGGATGTGTGTGATCTCCTTAGGTTAGTTAGGTTTAAGTAGTTCTAAGTTATAGGGGACTGATGACCTCAGATGTTAAGTCCCATAGTGCTGTTCAGGTTTTTACGTTGGTAATGCCACGTAGCGCTCTGTATGAAAATCACTGTGTTGTGTGCAGTCTGTGGCCGGTTTGCATTGTTGGAATATTCTAGTGGTGGGCAGTTGGATGTGATCAGCGCGTAGCGTTGCGCAGTTGGAGGTTAGCCGCCAGCAGTGTTGGATGTGGGGAGAGAGATGGCAGAATTTTGAGAGTGGACGATCTGGACGTGTGTCCATCAGAAAGAGTAAATTTGTAATATTGGATATTATGAATATATATATATATATATATATATATATATATATATATATATATATATATATATAAAATGACTTTTGAACATTGTTAAGGTAAATACATTGTTTGTTCTTTATCGAAATCTTTCATTTGCTAAGTACGCCTATCAGTAGTTAGTGCTTTCAGTAGTTAGAATCTTTTATTTAGCTGGCAGTATTGGCGCTCGCTGTATTGCAGTAGTTCGAGTAGCGAAGATTTTTGTGAGGTAAGCGATTCATGAAAGGTACAGGTTATTGTTAATCACGGTCCTTCTTTTGTAGGGATTATTGAAAGTCAGTTTGCGTTGCACTAAAAATATTGTGTGTCAGTTTAGTGAATGTCTGAGTACGTTCAGTTTTGCTCAGCTGTTTGAAAATCAAATAACGTAGAGGTTTTCCAGCACTGTCATTCATTAATTTTTCTAAGGAGACGTTTCATGTTAAGTCCCATAGTGTTCAGAGCCATTTGAACCATTTTGTAGTCTTTAGATGTGGCAAATTTCAATAGAATCTACTTGGAATACAATAAAATCTTTCTCGCCATACATTGCGTAAGCTCGGCCCCGTGCCGGTCCCACGGGAAATCAATATGTAATTGAAAAGGTGCCCAGCCTGTAGTGCTGTGACGAACGCCACAGGGCCTGTATATTTCGTTGGCCCCGGCGCGGGACCGAGGTCTACGAGAAAGGCAGGCCGCGGCCCGTACGTCAGGAAGGTAGTCCTCGTGTCGTTCGCTCACTCACATCAGCAGACAAACTACGTTTCTACACGTGTTAACTCGTAACTAGGCGTGTCCGAACAAACGAAAACTGAATCATCAACTAGAACCCACTGCTATGGAATCTTACTGATATTAGTCCTATAATGATGGGAAGTCCATGGGCCTGCTTATAATTTGTTAAGGTTTTACTGGCGTACAATAAAATAAAATCATGCTAAAATGATTATCAGTTGAATAAGGTACCACTTCCAGCATGTATTGAATACTGTTGAGCAGAAGAGACTAAATGCTATGAACAAGCCGTTATATCAGTTATATCGATTATTGATCTTAAACTTTGCTGCACTACTGTTAATCAGTAAGACTTCATAACAGCAGATTCCAGTGGAAGATGTAGTTCTCGTTAGTACTTACACGCCCAGCTGCGAGTTGACAGGTTTAAAAACGCATTTTGTCTGCTGAGCTGGGCGAGCGGGCGAGTTCAGGACTACCTTCGTGACGTACGCGTTTCGGCTTGTCTTTCTCGAGGGCCTCGCGCGGGACCAACTGACGTCAGACGGCGCAGTGGGTCAGCTCCGCGACCGCTTTCGCGTCCCTGAAAGCGTCAAGCCTCGGTTTTTGCTTTCGCTCAGTGTCCTAACTCCTCCCACATCCCTACTAAGCGTGTACCCCTCGTCCCTGCTAAAACTGTTGCTGTTCATTCTAACTTCGGCCGCTTCTGTTATAACGGAAACCCAGTACGATGGTGTTTGAGCCAAAACTCTCGTCTTCTCAGATTGCAATTTATATCCAGTTTGTAGTCAATGTTCAGCCGCGGGCGACTTCTCAAGTTCTCTTTGTTTAACATGTCATGAATGCTGTGCACAACGCTCAGAAACAGTGCGAATAGTTTGACATGTGTAAATGCTACCACACTCACTGGGGGACACTATGCACGCCTGGAACTCGTTTTATTCTCATGAATACGAGATCCACAGAGCTCAGGCTGATACGGTATTCCTCGACTTCAGGAAGGCATTTGACACAGCCCCGCGCCGTCATTCAGCATCTCTCCAGGTTTGCGACTGCATTCAAGACTTCCTTGCAGATACAACTAAAAACGTCGCCCTTGACGGAGTAAGATCGACAGATGTAAACGTAATTTTGGGGGTACCTCATGGGGTGTGGTAGGACCATTACGGTTTAGAATGTATATAAAGGATCTAGTAGAATAATCGGAGTTTCTTGAAGGCTGTTCGCAGAGAATGAAGTTGTCTTCAAGAAGGTAGTAGTGCGACACACAGTAACGATTTACAGAGGGACCAACAGAGGACTGATGAATGGTGCAGGGACTGGCAATGAACCCTGAATGTAAATAAAGGCGATATATTGCGCATACATATTAAAAGAAATCCACTACTGTAAAAGTATGCTATTGATGACAAATTGCTGGAAACTGTAATCACCGTAAACTATCTAGGAGTATCTATCCGGAGCGGGCTTAGTTCGAATGACTACATAAAACAAATAACAGGAAAAGCAGATGCCAGACTGAGATTCATACGAAGGATCTTAAGGAAATGTCATTCATCCAGTAAAGAAGTGCCTTAAAAGGCGCTTATTCAACGAATTATTATATTGTTCACACTATCTGGGATCCTTACCAGGTAGAACTGATAGAAGAAAGAAGATCCAAAGGAATTAAGAGATTATTCAGTCGGCGCGACATCGTTGCGGATAAGCTGAACAAACTCCAGTGGCAGGCATTGAAACAGACGCGTTGTGTATCATGGAGAGGTTTAGTATTAAAATTTAGAGAGAGTAGTTTCCGTGAAGAGTGAGACAAAATATTACTTCCTTCCGCATACATCTCGTGAAATGACAGTAGCGAGACAATTTGAGTTAGAGCTAATTACAGAAGCTTAGCGCCAATCATTCTTCCTAAGTGCCATTCGCGAATCGAACAGGGACCCTTCCCTGTAGTGGTACCAGAAGTTCCCTCCGCCACAAACCATCAGGAGGCTTGTTGAGTGTTGATGCAGAAGTAGTTTGAGGAGCATCTCTGAGACGCTTTCGTGCTTACTCAACGAACTCGTGTCACGAAACTTGCTGTTCCTCCTTAGATCTTCACTATTTCCTCTGTCTAGTTTATCTGGTAATTGCCCAGATTTAAAGCCAAACTTAAGTATCGGTTGAACCATGGTTTCGCAAGCTGACTCGTTTGTGGGTGGAGTACACATCTACATCTACATCTACATCCATACTCCGCAAGCCACCTGACGGTGTGTGGCGGAGGGTACCTTGAGTACCTCTATCGGTTCTCCCATATATTCCATTCTCGTATTGTTCGTGGAAAGAAGGATTGTCGGTATGCCTCTGTGTGGTCTCTAATCTCTCTGATTTTATCCTCTTGGTCTCTTCGCGAGATATACGTAGGAGGGAGCAATATACTGCTTGACTCTTCGGTGAAGGTATGTTCTCGAAACTTTGACAAAAGCCCGTACCGAGCTACTGAGCATTCTTACAAAGAGACTCAGTCTGCCATCTCCCTCTCTTACTATTACTTTCATGTGGTCGTTACACTTCAAATTGCTCTGTAGATGTTCTCCCAAACGTTTAAGGGGTGAGACTGCAATTACTCATTGCTCTGAAAACATGTAGTGGGCGATAAAATACAATTCTTTATGTTCAGGAGCAATAGCTGCACCAAGTGTTGCTCCACTGTAGGTCTTTCTGCATTTTTGTATGGTTTTCTACTGTTTCAACTTGCGTATATACAAATGCTTCATCTGCAAACAATCTTAGGAGCTTCCAGCCTATATCCAGAGTGATTATAATAAAAGTAATAAAAGTTAAACTTTTAAAACGCTGTAGGAATAACACCACTGGTCAGAATGTCGTCAAATTGCAACGGAATATTATGGGAGAAGGGGGAGAACGTACAGCAAAAAAAAAAAAAAAAAAAAAAAAGTATGAAAATTGATCAATAGATGACGCTGTATGTGTCAAAATACGTAAATGAAAACCCCTCTCATGTGCAAGACCCATTGAAGTTCGTATAAACGCGCCGCATACACAGCTTTTCCTCCTTTCGCGTCTGTAACGTTCGCCATGAATGTCTCAATGCAGGATCGCACACTGCTTGTAAAGCTGTATTACATGAATGTCACTGTGCACACGTCGCTCTACAGAATTTCCGGACACTGAAGGGTCTGAAAAAGGCGTTGGTCCGATGACTTCTGTGGGTCTGGAGAACATGATTCGGAAATTCGAAAAGAGGTGTTGTTTTGGTGGGAAACCTGGTAGTGGGAGGAAACGAATTGATTCGATGTGGGGCCACAGCAACGCAGGAGGAGACGAGAGGTGGTGTGCAAACGTGCAGTGCATAGAGGATTGCCCGATCATTGGACATACCCGTGAGCCCGCTCCGTAAAATCCTACGAAACATCCTTCTTTGCCATCCATTCAAAATTACCCATGTGTACGAGTTCCTTCCTGTTTACCTGCCAGCAAGAAAGTCCTTTGCTTTAGAATTTCTTCCTCGCATAGAAGTGAATAATGATTGGCCGTGGAAGATTTTGAGGACAGACGAAGCCCACTTCCATGTGACAGGATATGTCAATTCACAGAATTGTCGAATATGGGTAACGGAAAATCCACGCGCAAATCGACCAGTACCACTTCATCCTCAAAAGGTCACAGTGTGGTGCGGGTTTACGGCACCATTTATCACAGCGCCACATTTTTATCAAGGAGACAGGTGCTTTCGGTCCTGTTACCTGTACCGTCACCGGTAAGCGCTATGAGTGTCATTTGCGCAACCACGACATTCCAGACCGCCAACAGCGTAGATGTGTGGATGGGATCATTTTTGTGCAAGATGGCGCACCTCTGTACATTGCACATCCAGTTAAGCAGCTGCCGAAGCGCCATTTCGGAAAGGCTAGAATTATCAGCCGCCATTTCCCTACAGCCTGGCCGTCCCGATCACCTGATCCGTCTGACCTCTGCCTGTGAGGCTATCTGAAAGATGTTGGTTCTAGGCGCTTCAGTCCGGAACCGCGCGACTGCTACGGTCGCAGTTTCTAATCCTGCCTCGGGCATGGATGTGTGTGACGTCCTTAGGTTAGTTAGATTTCAGTAGTTCTAAGTTCTAGGGGACTGATGTCTGATGTTAAGTCCCTTAGTGCTCAGAGCCATATGAACCAATTGAAAGATGTTGTGCTCAGTGTTCCGACTGCAAACTTAGCTGCATTGAAGGCACGCATTGCGCAACATATTCTGAACGTGGCCCCGGAAACACTTGTGGGCAATGCTGTTTCTCGATTTAAAGTTGTTGCAGAAAACGCTGGACAGCATATTGAACATATTTTGCGCCAGTCAAACGGAAATTAATAATACGATATGATTTTGATTGATGCTTTTTTGCGGTTTTTGGCCTCAGGACCTTTCCGTGGTGGATGGGCTTACGTAACTAACAGTATCAAACCTGTATACCCATCCACACTGAGTAGTACAGTTTGTTTAACGTCAAACGTACACCTTAGGCATTGTTGTATGATTCGCTTGTTATTTGTAGTCGACCACTATTAAATTATGATGCTTACAGCGTCATCTCTTGCTACGTTTTGTAACTATTTACTTTTCTTCTGCCATACGTTTTCCCCCTTCTCCGATAATATTCCGTTGCAATTTGACGTCATTCTGACTAGTGGTGTTATTTCTACAGCGGTTTGAAAGTTTAATTATAATCAGCCTGTATGTTAAGACAAAAGAACTGCGAACCATGAAGGAATTGCCCGAATGAGACGCAAATCATTAGATGTTATCTACATGCACAGACAAAAAAAAATTGCAATTTCAGAAAAGCGGAATGATTTATTTATCGAAAGATCAGGTCAATAACGCGTTGGTCCACCTCTGGCCCTTATGCAGTTAGTTATTCGGCTTGTCATTGATTTATAGAGTTATTGAATGTCCTGCTGAGCGACATCGTGGCAAATATTGTCCAACTGGCGCGTTAGATCCCGAGGTGGTTGGAGCGCTCTGCTGGTAATGCTCCCAACGACCTCAATTGGGGAGAGATCTGATGACCTCGCTGGTCAAGGTAAGAGTTTGGCAAGCATGAAGACAAGCAATGAAACTCTGCTGTGAGCGGGCGGACCTTATCTTGCTGAAATATAAGCCAGAGAGGCTTGCCATTATGGGAAACAAAACGGGACGTAGAATACCGCCGACATACCGCTGTGCTGTGAGGGTGCGGAGGATGATAAACAAGAGGGTCCTGCTATGAAAAGAAATGGTACCCCGGACTGTCATTCCTGGCTGTCGGGTCGTATGGAATGCAACAATCAGGTTGGTATCCCATCACTATCATTGCGTCTCCAAACAAGCCTTCGTTCATCGAAGCTGGACTGTTCAATAAAGACAATTTACTTCCAGTCAGTGAGAATACAGGCCAAAGACGTGTCTGGAGACGTCCCAGAGAGGTGTGGAGTGCCAACCCGACAGTCGCCCGGTACCAGAAGTAAAGGTCTGGGGTGCCAACCCCTCTGGTTGTTATCCGCTGCATACTTACAGCGGTGATGCGTCAACAACATTCTACGCCCCATATTGTTGCCCCTCGCGGCCAGCTATCCTGCGATTACATTTCAGCATGATAATGCCCGCTCGCACACGACGAACGTTTCTACTGCTTGTCTTCGTGCTCACAAAAACCCTGCCTTGGCCATCAGGGTCACTGGATCGATCACCAGTAGAGAACGTTTAGAGCATTATGAGCAGGGCCGTTCAATCAGCTCGGAATTTTGAGATCTAACACGCCGATTTGGCAGAATTTGGGACGAAATTCCTCAGGAGAACATCTAACTACTCTGTCAGTCTATGCCAAGCCGAATAACTGCTTGCATAAGGACCACAGAGGGACCAGCATGTTACTGACTTGAAGTTAAAATCTTCTGGGTTGTTAGGCCGCATCATGTTTTTTCTAAAATGTTCGACGTTTCGACCCCTCTGCTGGGATCTTTTGGTGTCCACTACCGCTAGAACACTGTCAGAGACGAGTGTCGCGTCCACTTATAAAGGGGGAGTCTTCTGGCGTTCGTACTGGAGAAATGATAGTATTGGTTAAAATTCATATGGCTACCATTGGTGGGCCATCCTGAGGGACGGGTGGTAGGGACAGAACATCGAGTGACATTATACTGAGTGCACTATCCGAAAATTACCTCGAGCAATCAAACAGAGAACCGACTCGTGGAGATAACATCTTGGACCTACTGATAACAAATAGACCCGAACTTTTCGACTCTGTAAGTGCAGAACAGGGAATCAGTGATCATAAGGCCGTTGCAGGATCCCTGAATATGGAAGTTAATAGGAATATAAAAAAAGGGAGGAAGGTTTATCTGTTTAGCAAGAGTAATAGAAGGCAGATTTCAGACTACCTAACAGATCAAAATGAAAATTTCTGTTCCGACACTGACAATGTTGAGTGTTTATGGAAAAAGTTCAAGGCATTCGTAAAATGCGTTTTAGACAGGTACGTGCCGAGTAAAACTGTGAGGGACGGGAAAAACCCACCGTGGTTCAACAACAAACTTAGGAAACTACTGCGAAAGCAAAGAGAGCTTCACTCCAAGTTTAAACGCAGCCAAAACCTCTCAGACAAACAGAAGCTAAACGATGTCAAAGTTAGCGTAAGGAGGACTATGCGTGAAGCGTTCAGTGAATTCGAAAGTAAAATTCTATCTACCGACTTGACAGAAAATCCTAGGAAGATCTGGTCTTACGTTAAATCAGAAAGTGGCTCGAAACAGCATATCCAGACACTCCGGGATGATGATGGCATTGAAACAGAGGATGATACGCGTAAAGCTGAAATACTAAACACCTTTTTCCAAAGTTTTTTCACAGAGGAAGACCACACTGCAGTTCCTTCTCTAAATCCTCGCACAAACGAAAAAATGGCTGACATCGAAATAAGTGTCCAAGGAATAGAAAAGCAACTGGAATCACTCAATAGAGGAAAGTCCACTGGATCTGACGGGATTCCAATTCGATTCTACACAGAGTACGCGAAAGAACTTGCCCCCCTTCTAACAGCCGTGTACCGCAAGTCTCTAGAGGAACGGAAGGTTCCAAATGATTGGAAAAGAGCACAGGTAGTCCCAGTCTTCAAGAAGGGTCGTCGAGCAGATACGCAATACTATAGACCTATATCTCTGACGTCGATCTGTTGTAGAATTTTAGAACATGTTTTTTGCTCGAGTATCATGTCGTTTTTGGAAACCCAGAATCTACTATGTAGGAATCAACATGGATTCCGGAAACAGCGATCGTGTGAGACCCAACTCGCCTTATTTGTTCATGAGACCCAGAAAATATTAGATACAGGCTCCTAGGTAGATTCTATTTTTCTTGACTTCCGGAAGGCGTTCGATACAGTTCCGCACTGTCGCCTGATAAACAAAGTAAGAGCCTACGGAATATCAGACCAGCTGTGTGGCTGGATTGAAGAGTTTTTAGCAAACAGAACACAGCATGTTGTTATCAATGGAAAGACGTCTACAGACGTTAAAGTAACCTCTGGCGTGCCACAGGGGAGTGTTATGGGACCATTGCTTTTCACAATATATATAAATGACCTAGTAGATAGTGTCGGAAGTTCCATGCGGCTTTTCGCGGATGATGCTCTAGTATACAGAGAAGTTGCAGCATTAGAAAATTGTAGCGAAATGCAGGAAGATAGACAAATGTAATGTCTTGCGAATACATAGAAAGAAGGATCCTTTATTGTATGATTATATGATAGCGGAACAAACACTGGTAGCAGTTACTTCTGTAAAATATCTGGGAGTATGCGTGCGGAACGATTTGAAGTGGAATGATCGTATAAAATTAATTGTTGGTAAGGCGGGTACCAGGTTGAGATTCAGTGGGAGAGTCCTTAGAAAATGTAGGCCATCAACAAAGGAGGTGGCTTACAAAACACTCGTTCGACCTATACTTGAGTATTGCTCATCAGTGTGGGATCCGTAACAGATCGGGTTGACGGAGGAGATAGAGAAGATCCAAAGAAGAGCGGCGCGTTTCGTCACAGGGTCATTTGGTAACCGTGATAGCGTTACGGAGATTTTTAACAAACTCAAGTGGCAGACTCTGCAAGAGAGGCGCTCTGCATCGCGGTGTAGCTTGCTCGCCAGGTTTCGAGAGGGTGCGTTTCTGGATGAGGTATCGAATATATTGCTTCCCCCTACTTATACCTCCCGAGGAGATCACGAATGTAAAATTAGAGAGATTAGAGCGCGCACGGAGGCTTTCAGACAGTCGTTCTTCTTGCGAACAATACGCGACTGGAACAGGAAAGGGAGGTAATGACAGTGGCACGTAAAGTGCCCTCCGCCACACACCGTTGGGTGGCTTGCGGAGTATAAATGTAGATGTAGATGTAGATGTAGATGTAGATCCCAGCAGAGGGGTCGAAACGTTGAAAATTTTAGAAGGAACATGACGCGGCATAACAACCCAAAAGATTTTAACTTAGTGACAACGGCTACGAAAGCCTGCAGACTTACATGTTGCTGACTTGCTCAATTTGCAAAGTGCTTCCTTTTAAATAAATCGTCCTTTTTTAAAAAAATTGTAATCATTTCTTTGTCTGTGGCTTTACGTTCATCTGTACCTGAACATCACATCTACCGATTTCCATACCGATGGAGTAGTTCCTTCATGGTAGGTCGGCTTTTTTTTATGAGTATATATAAATGATTTAGTAGGTTATCTGAACAGCCCTGTTACTCTGCAAGTATATATACACAATACTGGTAATACTCCCTTGGGTTTCCTCAGAAGTTACTTCCCTGTCTCAAGAGTTCTTGTCTTTAAGAATGACGTGCTGTGCACATAGCCATTCAAAAACCTGGTCTGAATTGCGCACGATCATAGTTTGCTAATTAGGTGACAGTTCGGATCTGGGTTAAACGCCTACCGGGCAATTAAAGCAGATGGTAAGAACTTGGCGCCGGTATCTGTTGCCCCCCTGGTCTCGCCAACGAACAAAGCGAGCAGCCGTTGCTTGCGGAATTCATGTTGATTCATACAGATAAGGCGTTTGTTCTCCAGAAAGGTCTTAATACGATAGGATAAAACGCGTTTCGAAATCATACTACATACTGACGTCAACGATATGGCCCTACACTTCTGTGCTTCTCCTTGATGCAAACGGGAATACTTTGAGCGTGAGTACACTGGTATAGGCATGCGTATTCAAACACAGACGCATGTAAGCAGGCAGATTACGGGTCTGCGTCCTGCAACGCCAAAGTAAGACACGTGTCTGGTGCAGTTGTTAGATCGGTTACTGCTGCGACAATGGTAGACTGCGAGATTTAAGTGAGTTTGAACGTGGTGTTACAGTCGGCGTATGAACGATGGGACGCAGCATCTCCGAGGTACCTATGAAATTGGGATTTTCCTGTACGACTATTCCACAAATGTACCATGAATATCAGGAATCCGGTAAAACAACAAATCCCCGGCATCGCTGCAGCCGGAAAAAGATCCTGCAAGAACGGGACCAACGACAACTGTAGAGAATCGTTCAACGTGTTGGAAGTGCACCACTTCCGCAAATTGCTGCAGATTTCAAAAAATGGTCCAAATGGCTCTGAGCACTATAGTACTTAACATCTGAGGTCATCAGTGCCCTAGAATTTAGAACTACTTAAACCTAACTAACCTAAGGACATCACACATATCCATGCCCGAGGTAGGATTCGAACCTGCGACCGTAGCGGTCACGCGGTTCCAAACTGAAGCGCCTAGAACCGCACGGCCACTCCGGCCGGCTTGCAGATTTCAGTTCTAGATCATGTACAAGTGTGAGCTTGCGAATAATTCAACGAAACATAGTCGCTATGAGCTTTCGGAGCCGAAGGCCCTCTCGTGTACTCTTGATAATGGCACGACACAAAACCTTACGTCTCGCATTAGGCCAGTCAACACCGACATTAGACTGTTGATGACTGAATACGTGTTGCCTGGTTTGATTAGTCTCGTTTCCTATTGTATCGAGCGGATGGACGTGTACGAATCTGGAGACAGCCTCATGAATCCATGGACCCTGCATGTCAGCAGGGGACTATTCAAACATGCGGAGGCTCTGTGATGGTGTGGGGCATGTGCACTTGCATTGATTTGGGATCCCCGATACATCTAGATACCACTCTGACCAGTGACACGTACATAAGCATCCTGTGTAATCACCTGCACTCATTCACGTCCATAGTGCATTCCAAGGGACTTGGGCAATTCCAGTAGGGCAATGCGACACCCTACACGTCCAGAATTGCTACAGAGTGGATCCAGGAAGAGTCTTCTGAATTTAAACAGTTGCAATGGGCATCAAACTCCGCAGACATGAGCATTATTGAGCATATCTTTGATCCCTTGGAACTTACTGTTCAGAAAAGATCTCCAGCCCCTCGTACCCTTACGGCTTTATGGACAGCCCTGCAGGATTCATGGTGACAATTCGCTCCAGCACTACTTCAGACATTAGTCGAGTCCATGCCACGTCGTGTATCGGCACTTCTGCGTGTACCAGATTCTTTGGCTCCTCAGTGTATAAACGTTAGGACGTTTCATTCCTCCAGCCACCTACGGTAGGCTGCTGCTGGAAGACGAGCAAATCCTCCGTATCTTCTATGCATAATCTTATTGGTATCCCATCACATCTAGTCTCTTTCCTTCTGTTGAGTGTTTTTAGCCGTTTTACCAATGAGCAGTCGTTTACTTCGAATTGTCCCATTTTGTGAAATGTGTGAAGATTGAAAGGAGGAACCGTAGTACAACTTTCATCAGTGCAGCAATCGACACTTAAACAGCTTCCAATAATTCGATGACATTCGTTGGAGAAGAGTAGCAAAGTAAACTTAATTCCTTTTCGTAATGTTTTCAAAGGTGTGAGAAGTATTGATACCTAATTCGATAATTTTAACAGCCGCTATAAAACCAATCTAGGTGTGGTGATAAAATCCACGGTTGCGTATTATTTTAAACTGCGGACAAGTGCAACTAAATTTCCACATTTGAATTAAATGATCTGCACTGGCTGTAAAATACTTTTATTCAAAGCTACGACCGGTTTCGCTTCAACTGAAGGCCCATCCTCAGGAAATCTGTACAAAAATTAGTAACTGTAAAATATTTCTTTATTAATTTTTGCTAGGATCATCTGAGGATGCGTCTCCAACTAACGCGAAACAAGTCCTGAGTTTGTAAAAAAAAGTATTTTTAAAAGTATTTTATAGTCAGTGTTGATCATTTCATTCAATCTCGAGAAGATTCTCCGTACTACAACACTTTTTTTTTTTAACTTATTGCTTTGTACTGCTTTTGGCATTGATTTTTGGAACGCCTTGTTTGCGTTCTCTTATTGGTAGTGTCGACATATTTTTGCTGGACACAGCTGTCTCCGTCTTCCCATCCGGATTTCTTCGTCTGGAGAGAAAATAATTCATCCAGAACAATATCTGATAATGCAATAAACCCAGAACAGTATTTTGAACTCTTGAAAGGCTGATGCGTGAAACGTCACATTAGTAAATCAGCTATTCGTACTTATGTTCCATCTCGTTGTCGCATAGTTTCTCTCAACAAGTCTTTCATCTATCAATACTTTGTAAACGTGGAAAGCGTAAGTTCACTTATATGAAATTTACGTTAAAGCGTGTAGCCTGCCACAAAAAGCGAAGAAAAGGGTACGCTACTTCCAAAAAAAGTCGCTTAATAAGCAAGTGGTGCTCCAGTTGACTTCAGAATAAATTTCTGTTTTGTAGCTAGAAGACATTCGTTAATATGAGCATTTGATTAATTGGCAGGTGAGAAGGTCTTCTACAGCTATCACAACGTTGTAAATAGCAAAAACAGTGTGTAGCCAAACAAATATCCTAGGAACTCACAACATATTGTATAACTTAAACTAATAACGGCTGATTTTAAAGTTGTTTAACAGCATTTGTAAAACCCTGTAAAACGTTTCATTCCTGTAAAACATTTAGTTCTTTTTAGCAATAAGTCTTTAGGGTTGCATAGAGGTGGCGTACGTGGAATAATTCCAACCAAAACTTTTAGTAGTGTGCATGCTTATGCATTAATACATATTAATATGTACCCGGTGATCAAAAAGTCAGTATAAATTTGAAAACTTAATAAACCACGGAATAATGTAGATAGAGAGGTTAAAATTGACACACATGCTTAGAATGACATGAGGTTTTATTAGAACAAAAAAAAAGTTCACAAAATGTCCGACAGATGGCACTGGACAGCAGAACGTCAGCGACTGCGCATGACAATCGTGTATAAAAGGAGCTGTCATGAGAGAGAGAATCAGATGCGCCAGCAGTCGCAGCATGTTGACGTTACCTGAAAAGGCGCTTTTAGTGAATCTGTATTATCAGAATGAGGAATGTGCTACTTCAGCGTTACGATCCTATCGCCATAGGAAGGGGATTCGAACGGGTAAAGGTCCGTTGACAAATGCAGCTGAAGTTCGAAGCCACGGGTTGTTTAGACGATAGACCCCGTAGTGGCCGACCGAGCATAAGGTGTAATGCTGCTGAGACAGTTGAGGAAGAAATGGAGATTAGTGGGTTCGTCTATGCACGGGGAAGTCAGCGCTCGTGCAGTCGCACGTCGCACCGCCATTCCATACACTACTGTTTGGTTGGCACTTATGCGTACCCTCCAATGCTATCCGTACAAAATCCATCGGCATCATGAACTGTTACCGCACGATGTTTATGCAGGATGGCGCTAACCGCGTGAAAGATCTTTTGCGCGCGTCGTTTGGTGATGATCGTGTGCTCAGCCGCCACTTTCGTCATGATTGGCCTCCCAGGTCCCCAACCCTCAGTCCGTGCGATTATTGGCTTTGGGGTTACCTCAAATCGCAAGTGTTTAGTGATCTACCGACATCTCTAGGGATGCTGAAAGACAACATCCGACGCCAATGCCCCACGATAACTCCGGACATGCTTTACAGTGCTGTTCACAACATTATTCCTCGACTACAGCTATTGTTGAGGAATGATGGTGGACATATTAAGCATTTCCTGTAAAGAACATCATCTTTGCTTTGTCTTACTTTGTTATGCTAATTATTGCTATTCTGATCAGATGAAGCGCCATCTGTCGGACATTTTTTGAACTTTTGTATTTTTTTTTTTTTTTTTTTTTTTTTGTTTGTTCTAATAAAACTCCATGTCATTCCAAGCATCTGTGTCAATTTGTACCTCTCTATCTACATTATTCCGTGATTTATTCAGGTTTCAAATTTATACTGACTTACTGATCACCAGGTACTATGAGTTTTGAGTGAGCACCACATTGTTTGCATTTGAGTGTCGAATATTACTCATTATATTTTTACGTTTTTCCTAGTAGTTGAAAATGCCGATAACTTTATGCAGTAGTAGCCTATTATTTTTCTTAATTTTATTAGTATTTGTTGTAGTTAACTGCGTTGGTAATGCATCTGAAGTTAATCTATTAATTTTACCGTCGATCCGTACCTCGTGTAAAATCACTTCAATTGAAGATTCACCATTAACACCATCAAAATTTTGAGGAACTACAAGATTTTACTGAACTGTGAAAAGGGAAGTAACCGCAAGATGTTTCAAACTGGCTTCCTATTAATGTGTAGTCATTTCCAGTATCTGGCGTGTTCCAGCCACAACTAGACGCCAAGCACCACGCCGAC
Source organism: Schistocerca americana (assembly GCF_021461395.2). Classification (NCBI taxonomy): domain Eukaryota; kingdom Metazoa; phylum Arthropoda; class Insecta; order Orthoptera; family Acrididae; genus Schistocerca; species Schistocerca americana. The sequence goes on along the minus strand of NC_060122.1, from coordinate 643,661,156 downwards.
GTACCAGAGGGGTCACGCAGTGGATTGCGGGTGGAGTGGAGTGAACGCGTCACGGCCTTATCTCTATTGGTTTCCGATACCTGGCGACGGCTGCACTACTTCAAGATCCTCCCCCGCCCTTTCCCAGTTCCCGTGAGTGCCCGGCATCGCATGCAGCTGTCTATCGTATCGTCGATCGTTGCCCACACCAGTTACGGTCACATCTGTGAAGATATTGGAACATCATAACGCCTGATTAACGCTCCTCTAGCACTGTATATCGTCACATGGTACCTCTCACCCTACATCAGTTTTGACACGTAATAAAATCCAATAATACACGATGTTGACGGGGCCTAGCTTATTGTTATCCGAAGATACAACTATTGAGAGATGCTGATCGAAATTTTTATCAAACCTTCCACACAACTGATGCTGATTTCCATTGAATATGGCACGTCTGTAGTCAAGATACAATAGTTTAAGCTGTAAAGTGATCATTGCTTGAATAATGTGACGTAGTAGACTGCTTTACAAGACTGACTGATGCCTAGCAGAAGCTACTGCTTCATTGATTCATAGACGCAACCAATGCTGTTTCACTGTTAACATTTTGGTCTCAATAAGACCTCAAAGGATGTATCGTAAGTGATAGCGAAAACTGACACGGGAGGAAGTATACCATAACAGAAGCAAAAATGTTCTAGCAGCTGTGAGTCAGCAGGCGAGCAGTCTGCCAGGAAATAACGAATCAGTGATTACAAACCGACACCGATTTAAATACGGAATATGGTCCTGGTTAGGTACAATTTTATTTGAACAAGAAACTTCTTGATTAAGTCCCTACATCATTGGACTTAAATTTCACCAATGGCTTACCTTAACACGAAATACAATAGAGGGTGTTTCAAAATGAACACACTGGTTTTAAGGCATTTTAGCATTTATTACATTCGACTTACAATTATAAATAATAGAAAAAAAGAGTAAATCAAAAAGTTTTGTTTCTATATCTGTGCTCAATGGGGAGAGTATGGAAAGACAAAGAGTGACTGAAAAACGTGTTGAACAAGTTTGAATCTTTCACGATTAGCCCCAATAAATATCCCCGCGGCGAATAAACTGTAACTGATGTTTCTTATCTTGATGTGCTACAGCTATGGCCCCTGCCTCATTGGGAAGAAGCTGAACAGCATATCTTTATTTGGGAGCTAGATAGTGCGCCGCCTCACTGGCATAACCCAATACGCGACTGGTTAAACGAAGTTGTATCCGACCGGTGGATTGGGCGCAAGGCGCCGGTTGACATAGCACATATTATGTATTATCTTCACGTTCACACACGATCTGACGCGATCATGTGTATGCGTCTCCCATACCAGCTAAAAAAACGGTTCAAATGGCTCAAAGCACTATGGGACTTAAAATCTGAGGTCATCAATCCCCTAGACTTAGAACCACTTAAACCTAACCCACCTAAGGACATCACACGCATCCATGCCCGAGGCAGGATTCGAACCTGCGACCGTAGCAGCAGCGCGGTTCCGGACTGAAGCGCCTAGAACCGCTCGGCCACAGCGACCGGCTGATACCAGTTGATCTATCCGACTTTAGAAACAGTGTTACTGCAACAGTTACTTCTGACATATTGATCAACGTTTGAAACAACTCACCTAGCGACTTGATTGGTGTTCACACTGAATAATTGTAAGAAAAACTGTTTGTGTTTCTCTTTCATTTGGTGTATTATTTATAATTGTAAGGTGAATGTAATATGTGCTACAAAGTCTTAAAACCCGTATATATATTTTTTGAAACAAGCTGTACTATAGCAAAATGTTCCAAGTTATAGTCTAATGTACTTTCTTGCCTTTTAAAGGAGGCGCCACATACTGTCCTGCGATGGGAATGCAATACGAATTCTTTGAAACACCCTCGGATCATCTTGAAAATCTTGACAAGACTATATAACTCTCTGCTCGTTCTACAACCGTATCAATGGGTGTGCTGTACACTTCATTTCTGAGAATATATCAGAGAAATCCTCAGAATTGACGTCAGATGCCGGTCCGCCATCAGGCTTGTACCACATTCCCCACCCAGCGGCCGTAAGATTTTAGTCCAATAAGTTCGCGACTTAATCGAAAAGTTTACATTCGAAATACATTTATGTTAACTAGGACTATATTTCACACTGATGTCATTGGCGATTCGTAATACAAGTTCCCAATTATGTCGCAACGGCTCGCGTGCAGGCTCATGTGTTCTGGAACTTATTCGCTTCTAATATTGCTATACAATGACAAGACGTTGCTTAAACCTGCTACGAAAAATCTAGAAAAGTTCTTGACCGAATTACTGCAGATTTTTGCACAGCGCTCTAATAAACATTGGGATGGATATGGACCACGGGAAAATTGTTGATAAAATCTCGAAAAATTCCTGATCGATGTACAACATATTTTTACCCGAGGCTCTAACCGTCATTTAAAAAAATTAAAAAAAATTAAGCAATAAACCTAAGTAGCAAAAATCTTGAAACGTTCTTGACGCATATACTACAAATATTTCATGATATTCTATTAAACATTTGGACAGACAAGGTAATATATTTTGTTGAACAACAATCTACAGATTATCTGTCACAGCCGGCTGCGAGAAACAGAATGCCGTTCTGTGCTGTGATGTGAAAATGTGGGGTTTCGTTTTCTTGTTCGCAGTAAGCCATTATATAAATTCTTTCTCCTGTTTGGTTTTGATAGAAATTAGCGAAGTATTTCTGGCTCCTGGCTTATTATTACACTGTGAATGTCTGAAACATTGCAATTTTACTCGTTTGCAGATTAAAACTATGCGAAATGCTATCACTTAAGCTAGTGTCTTCACAGATCCAGCAGCTGGAAAAGTCTCTCCCAAATCCTGTACATCAATAACCCCAACAGATCTGACCAATTGTTTTAAGCGAATTCATTTCGCACCAATAAACAAGGCTGAGTGGGAAAGACGAGATTTTATGTATGCGTACAGGTTGTGAAAATCAGCTGCTAATTAATAGTTGAAATTCATGCTGGAAGCCTTCAGCTGTCTTTTATTTTGCTCAGAGCTACTACTTTCTGTCATAGATCTTTTCAAGCTTAGCAGGCATATATGGCATGAATTTTATACATGTTGTAAACGATTACGTGTTACTTGTGCAGGCCGACCATAGTCAATAAAATTTGTCAGCAATATAAAATGTTTTACAGAGCAACTACCACCAGCATATTTATTCACATCGAAAGTCAATAACAATTGACGCAAATAGGTCATGGAATACATGGAAGACAGACAAAGATAATGCCATGGCACGGCCATGGTATTATTTTCGACTGTTGTTCAAGTACTGCTTGACACATTTTTGTCTGTTAGTTTGTTATTGGCTTTCGATGTGAATAAACTTTCTGTTGTCAATTGACCTGTACAATCATAGTATAACATACCTGCCATTTATGCCTGCTACACTTGAAAATGTTCTGTGACCGAAACTACTAGCACTGTGCAAAATATAAGACAACTGAAGGTTTTCACCAGGAATTTCAACGAAAAGAAGAGATGGACAGAGAGGGGGTGGAGGGGGGGCGGCTGAGAGGAAATGGACAGAGGTGAGAAGGAGATGATGGATAGAGAACAGTGAAAGGAGGAGACGAAAAAAGGGAGGAGGAGGAGATGAACAAAGAGAGGGGGAGGGTGGCAGAGGAAGAGATTATGGACAGATAGAGGGTGAAGGAGGAGGGAATGGATAAAGAAAGGGCAGAAGGAAATGTTCATTGAACAGGGATAAGGAGATTAAGGCATATGTCCAATTACCCTTGCATATTTATGAGTTTGAAAGCACTGCCGAGTGCGCTAGTTGAGTCAGTGGTGTATATTTTAGCTCCAGTCAGGTTTCCCTGTTGTTTAGGGCACACACTGGCACACTGGATAATAGAAACCGGTCACCAAATACACATAACAGCAGTTTGTCTTCTTTTAAAGTTAGTTTTCGACAATTAGTCTTTGTTCTTCCTTAGCTGCTATGTCTAGAATGATTTAAGTGTCACCATTCCATTTTTCTGGGGCTGGAACCTCCTGTTGCCTTTTCCGTGTTCGCGTATTAGATATAGATTTTTAAACTCTACCTTCTGCCAAATACAATGTGTTTCCTTTTTACATTTACCCATATTTCTTTCTGCACCTATACGACATTTTCTGTCGGTGTCGATTTATTTCTGTATAAATATTGTACAAAGATCATGGTTCCTTTTCTACTTTAGTCCTAAAATAGGAAAAAAATAATGAAATTTGTATAGTATTATGCAAATAATGTTATAGAGGTAAAGTAGCTTCAAACAGAGTTTGTGGTTGTCTTAGGTCCAATACAGGAAGATGCCATAATATTTGTATAATATTTTTACAGAAATAAATATTGACCCCCAGAAGATTATAAACAGGTGCCGAAACAAGTTTATATGGACAGGATAAAGAAATACATTGTGTTTTGCTGGAAGCTGGGTTAATAACCCAAATTTAAAGCGCTTACACGGCAAGAAGGACATCAACCCCAGCAAGATGAAGTGATGACTTTTGAAATCAATGGCACATACTGAAAGCCCAGAAATATCTTTGGCTTCTATACAAAAACTCTATGGATGTCGTACTGCCTGAATTTTCTTTGTGTGTTTATGTGCCTCGTATGACTAAATACTCAGTGAACTCTACGAACAATAAAAATTGTGATCCTAAAGTAAATGAATTGTGACATCAAATCGCTCGTTGGCAGCAAATGTGATCCAGTATGTTATGAACTGTTATGAACTCCACAAGCTTCTGGACGTAGGAGACACGGATTCTCAGTAATTTCAGTCACCATAACTCTAAAACGTCTGCCAGATTATGTGGCTGCCGTCACTACCATTTGATACGTCGTTACAGCTCAATTTTTCATGTGAGACTGCAAGCTGGATATTTTGAGACTAGATCAGATATGTAAACGGCTTCTGAATCTTCTACATTCCCTATTTCATAGTTTTAGCCTGATCGATGTGACACTTGTAGTCTTCGGTTGTTGTTTTGCAAAATAGGACTCATCACCTCTACGTGCTGCTGTTAATGTTTTTAAGTTGCACCATAGATCAAAGTCCTGTTAGGTTCTCCTAAAGGTGGTCGGGCTAGTCAGTACACGGGTCTGCGGAGGGTACAGCATACCACCTTGTGCAGTGCTATGCCTAGCGAGGCGCAGTGGTGCACAATGTAGATTTCAGGGGCCGCGTATTTTTCTGCATAACGTTTTGTCTCTTACTTTGGGAGACATCATCAGAGGCTGTGAAGAAATTGATTAGACTCTTTGACAATTAGTTCTCCAAAGAGCGAAGACTTGAATTTTTTCATTGGTGCATATAGCTGCAACACGACGAATGTTTACTTCTCCGTGCGTAGTGATTTTCATGTGTCATTAACTATATATTGGCCACGACATCTTGGTAGATGATTGTTGCAGTGTCTGTGTGTTTATGGGTTGCATTTTTTCATATGACTTGTCAAGCCAATGGCAGCACGGCATCTCTTGCAGCAATTGTCACAAGTGTATCTGGCTGCTGAGGCAGGAGCAGTGGTAGCGTTGCGAAGCTTTTTCTGCCTTAATCTGTCTAACAGGCCTTCATCATGCTTCGACATTCCAGATGATATATCATCACGCCACTCTGGTCTCATGCTAGCCCGTGCCTCCCATCTGTTTGTGTCGATTCCAAAGCTCTCCATATCTCGTTTACAGAAGTCCTTGAACCTCAATACAGGACGTCCTACAGGTCTTTTGGCTATAGAGATCTCTTCAAGCATCACTTCACGTGGTAATCTGTCAGGATTCATACGGTGGACGTGTCCCAGCCAGCGGAGTCGTCTCCACTTCAAGATAGCTGAAATACTGTTGCAGTTAGTTTTAGATAGCACTGCTTCGTTGGTCACTCGGTCCTTCCACGTTACTCCGAGGATGGATCTCAGGCACCGCATGTGGAAAGCATTAAGGCGACTTTCGTGTTTGGTATAGGAAGTCCATGATTACGATGCATACAAAAGGATGCTGAGGACGCAAGTTTGATATACAAGAATTTTGGTGGTCAAAGAGAGTTTGTTGTTTTTCCAAACACGTGTAGAGAGTATGTCAAAAGTTGTCGCAGCTCTTCCAATGCGAGCATCAATTTCCTTGTCAACAGACATGTTTGATTCTATAGTAGATCCAAGATAGCAGAAGTTATCTACGACTTGCAGAGTAGTGCCATCTAGTGTGACATTCGGCTTTGTGTTAGTACCCTGAACCATAATTACGGTCTTACTGCTGTTTACACTCATCGAGAATAGGAGGCATGCGTTACTAAATCTTGATACTAGCTTTTGCAGCTCTTCTGCGGAGTTCGCAACAATTGCATCATCATCAGCACACAGGAGTTCACGAGCGACTATCTTGTAGCGCATTGTCTTACTCTTCAGAAGACTAAACTAAACGTTGTCGAATATTGTGACGAATTGCTGCAAAGTCGACTGGAACTCCTTCAACGGACGAGCTAGACCTCTTTGTTTTATTTGATACTAAGGCTCACACTTATCTACTGTAAGTCTTTCTTCTCCTTTTCTGTTAGATTTTTTATGATTTTTTGTATTTCTATGGACTTCTTGTACATTCCAGATTTTACCAGATTAACAAGCAAGTCCCATCAATTTCCAGTAATTTTCGGGTTTGCAGTCGGATCCCATCAACATTTTTCCATGATACTTCGGACCAGAGGCGTCCGGCCATCCTCAGGTGAGTAGACAAAGTACTGAAGAGACCTGATACAGTCATGGCATTTATAGCGAATTCCGAGTATGCGAATCGTACTCACGGTTTACGGCGCGTGCGTTAGGAAGTGACATGCGCTAGGCAGCCAAGTAGTGTGTGGTGCCCTCAGTGGTGAAGTAAGAACCGTGTAGTCACTGAGTATCGACTGAGCATGTCGATTCCGCCGTGACCGCATCCAGCTGAAAGCCGTCATCACGATTCATTAAATTGTCAGCAAGACGTATTTCCACGGATTTTTAATTGCAGAGTCCCAAAGCTGGAAACCAGTGCTAAAATTTTGGCGTTATTGTTTTCCATTTAATGTTCCATGGAAATGCAATGTTCTGCTACTGCTGATTTTACGTGTTGCCGCAGAAGGGTGTGTCTTTCGTGTTCTACTCAGCGTTCCTGGACCGTTTGTATCGTCTGACCTGTATATGCCGCGCCCAACTCGCAGGGAATTTTATAAACTCCCACCTTCCTCAATTGTAAATCGTCTTCAACGGATCCGACTAAGGCCCTGATCTTTGCTGGTGGACGGATGATATTATTCTTCCTAAGCAATCTGCCTATTTTAGAAGATACGTTCACGGCATATTGAAGGAACACAGTTGATTTATAGTCATCATTCTTCTCAGACCGTGGCTTCCTGTTATTATAATTTTGCATGGCTTTCCGTATTTGACGCGAAATATAGCCATTCTCCAGATGCACTAATTCTCCGTTCACGGCAATCAGTATCCGATATTGCATGCACCCGATGAATTGAAGTACTGAGAACGCCGTCGGTTTGCGCGGGGTGATGGCAACTGGACGCCTGAAGATATAGATCTGTATGTGTGGGTTTTCTGTACACCGAATGTCCCAAAGACTCATTATTCTCACGGCGTAATAATGCGTCTAAAAAGGGTAAAGTTTCATCTTTCTCAATCTCCATAGAAAACTTGATGTTCTCATGTAAAGAGTTTAAATGAAAAAGGAATTTTTCCAGTTCTTGTCTGCCATGAGGCCATACAACGCGTAAGCATCATCTGCGTAACGCCAAAAAACCGTAGACTTTAAGACGGCATACTCAAGAGCTTTCTCCTCAAAGTGTTCCATAAAACGATTGGCCACCATAGGGGACAAGGGACTCCCCACTGCGCGCCGTCAGTTTGTTCAAAAAATTCGTTATTAAATAAAAAAGGAGAGAGTATGTTCAAACAAAGCCTTCAAATCATCACTGAACCAATAAGATGTAGTGAGTCAAATAAAGCATCTTTGGCAAAGATTGAGATCACATGGCAGCTAGATATTAAATCCGAGCTGCTTAGCTTAACAGTCTTCAAACGATTGATAAAATCCTAGGAATTAGGTATATGGTGGCAGTACTTACCCACATACGGCTTGAGTAAGTAGGACAGATGTTTTGCAGTCGAATAAGTAGAAGCGCCAATATTAGTCACCATCAATAGTAGTGGAACACCATCCTTGTGAATCTTGGGCAGCCTACACAGTCTAGGTGAAACATCATTGTGTGGTTTCAGCCTCTTGATAACTTGTTTCGGTAAAGAAATGTCGTTTAAAAGAGTAGCAGTTTTTCTCGATATACGGCTCGTTGGGTCCTTATCGATTTTGTGGTACATAGAATCACTTAGTTGAGCACATATTTTCTCGCTGTAGGCTTCTCTTATCAAAAAGACTGTAGCATTAACCTTATCAGCAGGGAGTATGACCGTACCAATAAGTTCATGGAGGTTGCGAAGAGCAGCTCTTTGTGCTGGATAGATGTTGCTCCGTTGCGGCGCACATTCCAGCAAGGTACGACACCATTCCCATAGAATTTCGTATGCAGAATCCGCGGAAAGAGGTCTAATAGCCTCCTAAAATTTCAGAAGTCACAATTCTCATCAAATCAGAATCGTTGCAACAAACTGGGAATGTTTTTAGCATACAAAATGGATACACTGTAGCCAAGTGATAGTTCACCGTTCCAGTCTATGCCGGGTTGTCGTAAATTATAGAACACACTAAAGGAGTAATGCAGATAGTCCGGGGTCAAGCTAGTGCTCCAATAATATTTGGAACGACAATCCAAAACGGGGTGCAGATGAAATCCAGTAAACAGTCTAGTCACGAGAGTACGGTGGAAGCGCGTAGAGACATTAGTCTAGCGTGATACGAAATGTCATACGGCTACACGGCGGCCTGGTTTTATATGACTTCAACAGTGAGTCGTTAACGGCGTCTGTTCTTTCAGACATACATGTAAATATTTCACACGACAATGACAACACTGGTATCGACTCCTAGTTGTCTCATTCTCATTGTTACGGGAAATCAAGTAACGTTGTGATGAGTGTAGTGGATTACAACAAAAGAGTGTAGACTGTGTGACATACGGAAGTTTGGGACGGTCCAGGGAACGAGTGCGAGTAGCCGAAGTGCTCAAGGCGACCGCTCGCGTGGAGTGGGAAATCAGCGTTCGAGTCCCGATCCGGCATGAATTTTCATATGTCACCAATGGGTAGTGATGTATACCTAACACATGTGATGTCAAGGTATTACCATTCAAGGAATTAATTTCGATGAATGGTCAAGGAATTAATTTCGATGAATAATCAGTACTGATACTGAAAATGAAACAAATACGCCTTTGTAATTCTTAGGTTTCTCCCTAGAAAGTTCTTTGTTACAGTACGTTCAGACAATCATGCATTCGAAAACAGTATTCTTACCCCGGGAAAGGGCAGTTAAGTACTGTCTACATTGTAAGTTCTCTGACTCCGTGCAGGCCTTTAAGAAAAGATTTGGCATTTTCAACTATACACATATGGATAGCAACTTCAGATGTGTTCTGTTATCGAGGTTCAGATTTATTTAAAGAAATTATGAGGCGTCTCATTTGCGGATTAAATTAGAGCAAGACTTTGGTGCACGACAGTATCATCTAATCCCAGTGCAATATAGATAATGGTTTACAATATTCCTCCCAGGCCCCCTGGCGTAAGTCTGACTTGACGGATGGTCGGGGTCTTCCCCGAAGGGAGTCATTTAAGAGTCGTCCTCTGAGGTACGTGAAATCAGAAGACTGTCAAGACGCTGCTACATAACCCAGCATTTAGCTCCAAGCTGCGGGTAGACTTTCCGTCAATAATCACAAGCAAGACAGTGTTGGATGTCTGTATAGAATTACAATACAGATAGTTTAAGTACTTGGTATACCAAAACATTTAATGTTTTAATTTCATTCCCTCGGCTAAACGGTAAGGTTAAGATGGCAGCAATAAATTTGCTGCTCTTCAACCAACAGTATTCGAAAATTAAAAAGAGAGTTTCTAGATACCGTACGTAATCTATGTAATACTTATGTACGTTTAAAACAAATACGCTGGTTGCAACAGATGTTGCTAAAACACTTTTGTTATCTTTTAAAAGCAGCTGTAAATAATATTGGTCTCTGCCACACGGTCCTTTATTAAGGACAACTGAATCCTGGAGATTAATTCTCCATCTTCAGGGATGTGTTAAATCTAACTACAGCATTGTGCAGACCGGCCATGAGGAAAATGAAAAATTATTAAGATTAACTGTACTAACATAACACTCAGACATTTTTAATCAAATTATAGGTTACTCGACTGTGTCTAATTAAAGCCACATTGCGTAAGATGGGCCGTGGTAACAATTTAGAACTTCACTATGGCACTTAACCTTCGTCTCCGTCAGCACGCGAATGTGCTTATGAAGACTGAGTCAATCCTATGCCATAACTATTCAGTCAAATGAATTATAAATTGATGAAAGTTTCCATTGTCCTAACATTACCTTTAATCTCAATTACTTTCGTTCACCTTAAAGCGCCATTGTTCAATAATACAGCTATGTTAAATACCTTAGCGCCGTTCCGGTTCCATAAGGATGATCATGGTTTGCAAAAGGCGGACGTATACCGTACTCCTTATAGGTGTGGCATTTATAGTCATCAGAGTGTAACTACCGTGGAGGACCGATGTACTGCGCATAAGCGTCAGACATCCTCACAACAGCTGAGCAAATCCATTATTGCAGCACATTGTCTTGGCACCGGCCATCCAACGGAATATAACAAAACGGAGACTTTGGCATTCACTTCTGGTTACTGGAACAGTGTTATTAAGGAAACCTTTGAAATTAAATTAGCAAGTAACCTTACAAATTCTGCGCGGAGCCCTGCTCCCTCCCTTGTCAAAAGACAGAGGGACAGAGATAATGTTTTTTTTTTTTTTTTTTTTTTTTGTACAAGAGGTGGAGCCCCTCCACGCCCACACCGGCCGGCATGATGGCCAACACAAAAGGTCTACTGCCATCTCTGCATAAGGGTTAGTATTCACTAAAGTGAGGTGTCGCAGGATGTGGGTACTGCGATGTTACCTCATACTTTGGTTATTATTGTAAATAACTTCTTGCTTTGGTTATCTTTGTTGTGTGATGGCACTACTATTTATAATGTGTGTGTGTGTGTGTGTGTGTGTGCATGTGTGTGTGTGTGTGTGTGTGTGTGTGTGTGTGTGTGTTATTTTTTGGGAATTCCTCTGCAAACCAGTTTTTAAATCCCCTTGAATCTTGAATAGCGGTTACTTACTGAGTTGTTGCCTTGTATATGACGGCGTGTACTCCATTCTAAATATCGGCGGTCGTCGACGATTCTACCCGGCTGCACTCTTGTTAGTTATCGGAAGAGGAGACATAGCATTTGCGATAGGGGTGATTTGGTTGGATGTTAGACCACGGTTATGAAAAGGATTGGGAGAAATTGGTTACAACGGTTCAAACTCCAAATTGAGAAAATAGCAAATTTTCAAAACATTGCCTTAAACATTGTTTGAATATTTGTGAGGCACCGCAACAACAAATAAATTTTGTTATTTTAAATAAATAATATTAAACAACCTCCTCTCCACAAAATGATATATTAACTAGGGTAAAAAGAAAGAAGACTCTGGCTGCACAAGTTCTTTCTTCAGCTGTGACAGTCTTGTGTTATCTCATACTTAAGAAAAAAAATAAAGATGAGGAGAAGTTATACATAGTATGTGATCTTTGTTCCTGATCCTTTTTCTTACATGATTAGCGAATGGCTACAATAGCACTGAACATGAGAAATGAAAACAAATAAGGCTGCAGATGCAAAACCATCCGCAAACAAACATGTTAGTTCTATCGCAATGGCGTAAAGCATGGTCGACAGTGGGCAGCTTGTAACCTCCCCCTCACTTATCGACCTTAATGACAGTGAAAAATTAAACCGCGTGTACCTAATGGAAATTTGGGAAAAGCAATCGTCACCGAAGTCAATTTGTCGGTAAAGAGGGAGGAAAGGGTTACATCTAAATGAAAGGAAAAATGCAAATGAAACTGGTGGAAATTAATTTTGAAAAGGGGTAAAGTTAATAAAGAAAGTAAATGTGCGGCCGTTACGTTAACAATTAACTAGCGGTAATTAGATATTTGAGTTTTGGGGGAAATTACGGTCGCCAGTCCTAAGGACAATTACTATAGTAACAGAAAAAAGAAAGGTTATTACACATATAATTAGCACTAGAAGCGTGGCAACTGAAGGTTGACACGTGTAGTGTGAAAACTGAAAGTTTGTCAGAAGAAATAAATTTCGCTACACTCTGACTTAATTTACCAAACGAATTAATAAAACCGGAAAATCGAAAGTTAATTTAGTGACTGAAGTTAATAGTGAGCTTTCTTTCTGAAGCACATCGAAATTCAGTAAAATACGGTTAGTCTTGGACTACCTCAACAATCATTTCAAAAGCTACTTGAATCTCCGCAATTTAGAAATAAGAGATTTAACTTTGAACTTGAATTAAATGATTCTGAACAATTAAGAATAGTAAAATTTAGTACGCACCAAGCTGAGCTGCAGTCACAGGTAACTAAAATACGGTAACAAAACTCGCACTCTTAATTTGTGCTTGTGCAATTTAAATATTGTAGCCAGCTATGAATACCTTAACTGAACTTTGAAATTAAAGCAGTGAAATCGAATGGTGCTGGCGTTTGAATTTCAACGACACTCGGGCTCATTTCGGAAAAGGAAGGGACCCTGCTTGGCAATGCAATTGGGACAATGAGCAACAAAGGTTCATGCTAAGTTGCTGTAATTTTGTGATGCAACAATTTTAAAAGTTTGAAAAGCTGAGGTATGCCATACAGCTCTAAAACTTTACGTGCTTCCAGTCTTCCTTGTTGACTGATTGAAGGTTTGAAGCCGTCGATCGAGGAGGTGGCGACAGTCACTCATTGTCGGCCGTCGCTGTTGCAGAAGCTGGATGTTGGCGCGCCTTCTTCTCGACACGGTCACCAGACGAAACGGGCTCTTGATGTGCGCCAGCTAATGCTTCCCGTCCGCGACACCATGTCAGAAACTATCATCGCAAGTCGAGCGCAATTACATGCTGCCAAACCCCGAAAGCGCGGCAACTCGCGGGAGCTTCACACAACACACCTGCTCCACTGCACCACCCCAGCCAGACTCTCTCTGCTCTGCCCGCGCTCTACGCGGCAGAGTTAACACTACCAAAGATCCTAAACACTTTGGTTCTCCACACGACCTATCGATGTAATGGTTCGATAGCATAGTTTCCCTAGGCCAGACCCAGCGTAAAAATACAAATAATCTTTACACAACAAACCAATTATACATCGACATAAATGCATATATATACAAATAGTAAAACAATTACAATATACAAAGACACAGAAACGTCATATATTCGGGTAACAAAATAAGGAAAAAAATTATAGTACAATAGATGCAAATACGAGGATATGCATTTCCGGCGTTACAAGCTCTACCATACGAAGTGTATGATGTAGGTTCTGTTAGTATTCCGTAGACGAGAAAGCTGGACGCGCCCTTCGGAGGAGGTTATGACCTCCTGCATGGACGTCCGGAGAATCGACATCTGGTCCATCAACACACTGATGAATGCGTGATTGATGCGGTAGAGAGCTTGGTTGAAGTCGATGGAGATTAAAACGCCCAGCTGTCGGGAATGTATTGGCTCTCCTGGAGATCTTTGGCAGTAGCCTTCCCACTGAGAGGTACTTCTTAATAGAGCTGTCTGTATGTTATGAAGGTACTGGTCAGCTATCGTCCATCTGGTACGTCTAAAGCTGACATTAAGGCCATTCGACGTCGTCGACAATTTTTAACGATGTTATGCATAGAATATTCCTCGCCGCTAATTCTGTCTTCGCGCTCGTTTAACGGCTCCTTCCAAACTGCACCTGGCCAAGGTTAAAATTTTTTGCCTTGATGCTTTGGGCATGTTTTGACTGACTGAGTACGGGAGATGATTCATAGGATCCTGTAGGGCGCTGTAGTAAAAATTTGTCGTGTGGTGGTTCCATCTGGCTTTGAATCTACTATACTGCGTCAAGATGTGGCGGATGATCGGTTTGGCGCACAGTATCCACTACTGCAGTGTGATCCCGGCTCCCATGACGCATTTAACACAACTGTGCCACGTGTCCGTGACCTGTTGTCCACATTCGGAGTTCGAAATAGCGGGGCACAGAGTTTCCAGGGTTCCACTCAGTGCCAAGTAGATCTTCTACGAAGGTTGATAATACACATCTAGATGTCACGATCCGAAAAGGCAGGTGGCGAACGTTCCGCGCATAACAGGTAGGGCGTTAGAGCATCGGCGATATACATTCTATCCAGTCGGCTATCGGAATGGCTCTTGATATGTATATGCTTTCGGCAGTTACTATGTACGTTCTCCAAGTGTCGAAGAGATGACGGTGGTGGATGAGCAAGAGAAGTTCTGGGCATATAGTGAAATGTGGGTATTGACCTACATTAAGAGATCAAAAGTAACCGGACACCTGGCTGAAAATGACTTACAAGTTCGTGGTTCCCTCCATCGGTAATGCTGGAATTCAGTATGGTGTTGGCTCATCCTTAGCCTTGATGACAGGTTCCACTCTCACAGGCATATGTTCAGTCAGTTGCTGGAAGGTTTCTTGGGGAATGGCAGCCTCTTCTTCACGGAGTGCTGCACTGAGGAGAGGTACCGATGTCAGTCGGTGAGGCCTGGCTCGACGTCAATGTTCTAAACCATCCCAAAGGTGTTCTATAGGATTCAGCTCAGGACTCTGTGGAGGCCAGTCCTTTGCAAGGATGTTATTGCCATGTAACCACTCCGCCGCACTATGAACAGGTCCTCGATCGTGTTGAAAGATGCAATTGCCATCCGCTACCTGTTCTTCAGCAGTGGGAAGCACGAAGGTGCTTAAAACATCAATGTAGGCCTGTGCTGTGATAGTGCCACGCAAAACAACAAGGGGTGCAAGCCTCCAAGGGGTGCAAGCCTCCTCCATGAAAAACACGACCACAGCATAACACCACCGCCTCCGAATTTTACTTTTGGTACTATACACGCTGGCAGCTGAGGTTCACCGGGCGTTCGCCATCTCCACACCTTGCCATCGGATCGACACATTTTTTTACCGTGATTCGTCACTCCACACAACGTTTTTCCACTGTTCAGTCGTCCAATGTTTACGCTCCTTACACCAGGCGAGGGGTCGTTTGGCGTTTATCGGCGTGATGTATGGCTTATGAGCAGCCGCTCGACCATGAAATCCAAGTTTTCTCACCTCCCGCCTAACTGTCATAGTACTTGCAGTGGACCCTGATGCAGTTTGGAATTCCTGCGTGATGGTCTCGATAGATGTCTGCCTATTACACATTACGACCCTATTTAACTGTCGGCGGTCTCTGTCCGTCAACAAACGAGGTCGGCCGGTACGCTTTTGTGCTGTACGTGTCCCTTTACTATCACATCGGAAATAGTGGACCTAGTGATGTTTAGGAGTGTGGAAATCTCGCGTACACATGTATGACACAAGTGACACCCAATCACCTGACCACGTTAGAAGTCTCACGATGTCTAATGACTACTGAGGTGGCTGATATGAAGCACCTGCAGGTGGCAGCACAATGCACCTAGTATGAAAAACATATGTTTCAGGGGGTGTCCGCCCACTTTTGATCACATAGTGTATCTGCTCGAGAACAGGGCTGAAATCTCGGCCCACAATGAGTTGGTCTTATCTGCCGAGAAAGAAAGCTGTGATATCTTCTACTTAGAACTGGGATCGCTTCCTCCATTTATTCATGCCAGATGGGCTTACAGATTTATTATTCTTGTATCCCCAGCTGTGGGGGCCACCCCTTGCACTGTTGGTAGATACGCGACATCGGAGAGTGCTATCCCCTCATGAAGAAGGGTGGCCACACTCGTGTGTTCCATTTCCGTCGGGGCATCGTGCATCTCATACCCATATCACCCTAAAGAAGACGCTGTCCTTAGTTTTTGTAGCAGGACGATGTCGACGTCTGCTGTTCGTAGCATGTCGAGCAGTCGTTGAAGTTTGACGCAGAAGCTGACGTTATTGGTGTTGGCAGCAGCTATTAGGTATGCCCGGTGGGTTATCCATGCTGCCGATGGTTGTTGTGGAGGAGTGAGGAAGTTGCAGGGATCGTCATGGGAAGATCCCCATTTCGGATTTCGGTGTTGGTCTAGCGGAGAAACAGACCTCACTTATGCGTCGTGTGGAGGCCGTAAATCCCCGCTACCCGTCCATCAAAACAGTCCGTCAGGCACAACGTCGGCGAGAGGTGGCGGCGCTGGCCAAGTCGGCTCTACAGCTTCGGCAACGTCGGGCGTGCTGTTGTGCATGGCTTATGGGGGTGGATCTTGTTCATAATCTCCGATGGACGACTAACAGTCTTGTGGAGAACGCGTCTCTGTGGGAACGGAAAAAGATTCACCGTGTATGCCGTCAGGTTTGTGCGCCACCTCTTTGTCCTGCGAAGGCGGCTCGGTTGCCGATTCTCATGTCTTGCGGCGTTTGGGGGAATTTTGCTTCGAAAATGTGTTTAGTGTCTGAGGAAGGAAGAGAATCGCACCATTCCGATACAAAAGCCGAGACCGGCATGATGTGGCCATCGGTCTCCTTAAGACGCTCCCAGGTATTCTTATGAACTTCGAGCATAGGTGTGTCAGGTGGGAAATCGAGTTCGCGGCTGTCACTGCCAATGGCAAAGTGCTGTGACGCACCCAGTTGTTTCAGTCCTGGGAGAGGGCTTGACGTGCAGTGACATCACGTAACTCAGCGGAGAGGAGGTTGTGGTTCGGTCGGCGTTCGTATCGTTGTGCCGTAGTTGTGTGATGCTGCGTTACAAGCATTAATTTCGGACGTGGCCTTCTGTGCCACAACCGGAACATGTTCGAGGTTGTCCAACGTAAATCACAACTACTCGGCAGCCACCTAAAAATATATATGATGGACCTGTTCTTCGAAAGGAAGTTCGAAAACACGGATTGTTCGAAGACCACATTCGTCGTGGTCCACGTCCATCGACTCTATGTTGATGTCGGAGTATCGAAATTTGAGTCTGTATCGCGCCCTTTGGATAATGTCGTTGCAGGCAGCGTCGGAAGTTAGCATAAAGGACGCTGCTGACGATCATAGGTGAATGACGGTAACATCGTCGCAAGAGATCTTGACACATCACGTAAGACGTGCTTGACGGCCAATGCTTTGGGTCGTACGTATTCATTCCTAAGGTGTCCGCCCCGATACCTGAGTGGTCAGCGTGACGGATTGCCATCCTACGGGCCCGGGGACGATTCCCGGGTTGGTCGGGGATTTTCTCCGCTCAGGGACTGGGTGTTGTGTTGCCTTCGTCATCATTTCATCCCCATCCAGTGCGCAGGTCGCCCAATGTGGCGTCGAATGTAATAAAACCTGCACCAAGGCGGCCGAACCTGCCCCGCAAGGGGCCTCCCAGCCAATGACGCCAAACGCTCATTTCCATTTCCATTCCAAAGGTGAACTGAAGAGTGTTCTTCCTGTAAGTGTTGGCCATGGTACTTTGTTCGGCTTAGAAGCGTAGTGACGTGGAAGTAAACAAAGCTACGTGCGCGCAGCAGCGAGTACGCCCTTGCGCGATCCGCACCTCCGAAATGCCAAGGCCAAACTGACTTTGACGATTTGTGTGTCGATGATGATGAGATAAAATGATTAGGGCAGCACAAACAACCAGTCCCCGAGCAAATAAAATCTCCGCCCTTGCCAGTGATCTAGAGACAGCGACGCTAACCACTTTTTTCTTTCCTCTTCATTTTGTTTGTTATTGTTCCGGCTATTTGTTCTTGCCGAACGTCACATAACATCCCTTTCAAGTTCATCGTTGAATACTATACTCACGGCATCACTAGACGACAAGCTACGGACGGAAGGATTGTGATGGTGTATTTCATTGCCTAAGAGGGGTAGTCTGTTGTGTTAAGAGAGGATCTGCAGTGTGTGTGGGTGTATGACGGGTGGAATGGTTGCGTATTGGCTCGGCATCATGCAAGGCGGGAGAAGATGGTGTTAGAGTTTTCAGGATTTGTAGCCTACACGGTAGTGATTAACGTGAATCAAGAAGGAAGAAAGCTAGACGAATCGCTATAGCGTGCGCACGGGAGAGAGTAGGTGGGTGCGGAAGAAAAAACGAATGTGTGCCAAAATTTATGGATAAAAATCCTACGTCAAGATCGCAAATTAACTTTATTGATTAGCCATTCCGGCTCATTGCCAAGCCGCCGTCCGACCTAAAATACAGGAAATTACATACAGAAATGAACAATAAAAAATACATTCAATATTTGCACATCCGCTATGCAACGCATACCAAACTAAAACGAAGTTCAGTGTGTGACAATCATTATACATGGGGTCGTATTCATAGAGCTTAGTAGCCTTAGTTGAATAAGAAATCGTATACGTATAACGCGAAAAATATTAAAACGTGACACAATAAAAACATGTGAAAACGTATGGTAAGTGATGTGAAATACCTTGTCTAGAATGAAAAATCGTACTTGGTGTAAAGTGGCAACGTTAATCACTAATTAAATATAGGTACGTTACGCATTTTGCCACACAGGTGTGCAGACGATGGACAGCAATGATAGATGCATCGTTTATGAGTCGACGTAAACAAGTTATAACTTCTAATGTTCCTAACAGTAACAAGGTACAGACACAGACTTGTCCAGTTGTGAACATCAGACATGATTTCTTGTTTACATCGACTCATGAGCGATGCAGCTATCGTTGATGTCAGTCGTTTGTTACCGTACATAACTCTGTACCAAAAGCACTCGGTCAATGAACGACCTTGCAAACCACAATATCTAGAATTTCTAACTTCGTGTTTAATTAACACGAATAAGAAAGTGAACCCTATAGTCTCTGATAGAAGTATGAGTGGTGAATGTCTGGCCACGTTACGACCTTTAAACATGTAGAGTAACGCTAAAGAAGCGATAGTGAATGGGAAAAACCGGTAAATTCTGTACTATAGAAGACCAATTGCAGACTTAGATGCGTCAGAAGGGTTCTTTGTTAGGTAAATGTATCTGTGAAAGAAACTCCATAAAATATTCTAAGGCGACCAACTCTCAAGTATTGCTGTACCGTAGTTACGAAATATGCAGGGTAGCAGACGAATTTGTGGAAGACATGCTCGACGAACTTCAGTGAAAATCCTTGGAAGAAAGACGACTTAGTTCTTGCGACACTTGGTAGGAGAAATTTAGAGAACCCGAATTTGAAGATGACAGTGCGACAATTACGCCGCCACCAACGTATATCTCGCTTAGGGGTCACGATATAAGTGCGCGTATAGAGACGTTTACGTAGTCATTTTCCCTCATTGAAGAATAAAATCGAATAGGACAGAAAATAATGAATATTAGGCCAGCCGGAGTGGCCGAGCGGTTGTAGGCGCTACGGTCGCAGGTTCGAATCCAGCCTCGGGAATGGATGTGTGTGATGTCCGTAGGATAGTTAGGATTAAGTAGTTCTAAGTTATAGGGGACTGATGATCTCAGAAGTTACGTCCCATAGTGCTCAGAGCCATTTTAACCATTTGGATGTATACTAACACGAATTACGCTCCACCATACACTGTACATTGACTCGGAGAGTATTTTCGAAGATGAAGACGCAGAAAATATTAAAATTTGAAAGAAACACGTGATCAAGTAACTGTGTTGTCTCCGACTCATTTCATTAGACGTCCCGAGCTGAAAAACAATGATCAAGTCGCAAATAAGATTTTTTCTGGTTCGTTGATAGAGGGCAGTGTTAAATAAGAGCCCTTTACTTAGTGGGCGTACACTTCATAACGCTGGAGGCGGATGAAAAACGATCTCAATTTGGGGAGCAGCTCGATTTCCATGTATCCTGGGTCCCACGAGGCGAAGACACACTTCATCACGCTAGGTAATAGCCGTGGGTCCACAGCGGCGCAGCACTTGCCCGCTGACAAATAGTCTCGTTAATAGGACTCTTTCGAGCGTGCGAACGCGGCACACACACACACACATGCACGCCCCAGTCGCGACGATATACACTCTCGCAATCGAAACAAATTACATCCGTGCAAGAATGTTGTCAGGGATTAGCAAATAAAGCCGTTTGCATTAAAAAATTTTCCTTTACACGCTCCAAAATATTATCTCCGACGTGAAGGTAGTGTCGAGTTTCAGTTTTTGAATATTCATAATACACTGTTTTCGACAAGACTATAAAGCGCGCACGTATGCGGGTTAATTTATTGGGGCCTAATTGCGGGCAGCGAACAGCGACGTCTGGAGTGGTGGCGGCGGCCCGTTATAACGTTAATGAAATTCGAAGAGGCCGTCGGGGCGGCGTGGCGCGTGTTTGCGCTTCCTGTTGGCGAGACGTGAGCGGCGCTTGGAGGCTGGCCAAGGCGCCGTCAGTCGCCTCCAGGAATACGACGGCGGGGGAGGGGCAGCGGGGGCGGCGCGCGGGGGCCGACAGCCGGCCCGGCTGGTAGCCGCGGTGCAGCGGAGACAGCCAGTGTAATAAGCACAGCCGGGAATTTGGGGTGCCAAAATAAACTGAAATGGGGCAGAAATTTGATTGGAGATTATCATACAATCCTCAGTTTACGTTCTAACGGGACACCCTCCTCTAGAATTACTTTTTCTCAACACTAGTTGTCGATACCAGAATTATTTTTCCAATTTTGGACAGGTCAAGGTAATCTCTGTCACTTTTCTAAAAACTCTAATGCAAATTTATACACAGTATGTTATATTTCAAGCAAAAGTTTATCAAAAGGAATTACTCTATAAAATATTTTAGTTTCGATGTTACAATCGATAAGTAGTAGCTCTGAATTTATAGTTAAAATTATTTTTTAAAAAACCGTTTGAAATTAGGAATTATTTGCACACTTGAAACTTCTATTATTAATTTCGCAATCCTATACTCTTTTCTATGTTAAATTCGGGATTCATTTATGAAATAATAAGCGAAATTAATAATGTGACGGAAATTAGAAGAAATTCATTCAAGAAGGAAAGTTGTAAGCCCTTTGGAATAATGTTATTTCCACAGAGTCTGAGTGTCGTGAGCATGCTTCTGAGTTGATCGGAAGTTTTTTTTTTTTTGTGCGAACAACGTATTTCAACTTTGTTAATGTGAAAAATCAAAATACCGTATGATATACTAAAATGTGAGAAAATATATTTACGTAAAAAAATTGTACAACAACAATCTTCAGATCTATCTAGTTCAAACCAGCAGTGAAGACCTGATGTGACATTCTCAGCTTCAAGAATCAGATCCGTAGACAAGAAGAACTGGAGCCATCTCAACACCTTCGCTCCTCTAAAAACAGCTTAAAAGACTTTGCTTATTAATTACTTGCATTGACATTGTTTACTGGATACAATAGACGCAAGTAGGAAAGAGGGAGGAGGTTACAACATCCTTGGTGACTTTTGTCATCTGAACATTAGGTCGTTGCCAGAATCGTGGTGCCGGCCGGTGTGGCCAAGCGGTTACAGGCGCTTCAGTCTGGAACCGCGCAACCACTACGGTCGCAGGTTCGAATCCTGCCTCGGGCATGGATGTGATGTCCTTAGGTTAGTTAGGTTTAAGTAGTTCTAAGTTCTAGGGGACTGATGACCTCAGATGTTAAGTCCCATAGTGCTCAGAGCCATTTGAACCATTTTTTGAACCAGAAGCGTGGTCCATTGCCTAGTGTTTTCTCTTTAAATGACAGAGAGATTATCAGAGGGTATACACTACTTGTCATTAAAATTGCTACACCACGAAGATGACGTGCTACAGAAGTGAAATTTAACCAACAGGAAGATGAAGCTGTGACATGCAAATCATTGGCTTTTCAGAGCATTCACAGAAGGTTGGCGCCGGTGGCAACACCTACAACGTGTTGACATGAGGAAAGTTTCCAGTCGATTTCTCATACACAAACAGCAGTTGACAGGCGTTGCCTGGTGAAACATTGTTGTGATGCCTCGTGTAAGGAGGATAAATGCGTACCATCACGTTTCCGACTTTGATAAAGGTCGGATTGTAACCTATGGCGATTGCGGTTTATCGTATCGCGACATTGCTGCTCGCTTTGGTCGAGATCCAATGACTGTTAGCAGAATATGGAATCGGTGGGTTCAGGAGGGTAATACGGAACGCCAAGCTGGATCCCAACGGGCTCCTATCACTAGCAGTCGAGATGACAGGCATCTTATCTGCATGGCTGTAACGGATCGTGCAACCACGTCTCGATCCCTGAGTCAACAGATGGGGACGTTTGCAAGACAACAACCATCTGCAGGAACATGTAATCACATGTCAGTTCTAGTATAACATATTTGTCCCATAAATGCCCGTTTATCACCTGCATTTCTTCTTGGTGTAGCATGGCTAGTAGTGCAAAAACTAAGTTAATAATTCAATCGTATACAAAACCAACAAAGCGCGCAGTTTATAAATATCCGGAATTTCGAGCTACGAAAAACAATTTCAAAGCTTCCGTTCTTATTTCTTGCGGTTTTTCCACATTTGTTTGTATTTTAACTATGTTACATCGGGTGTGCATTTCTGTCTATTACTTGAAAATTTCTATTCAATGGAAACCGCGTGGTAATAGTGACTGCAAAATAAGAATACAGCACGAGTCAGAAAGAACGCCCCTTTTCAGTTGGTTTTTGTGTTTGCAGGTTGTCCGGTAGGTAGTCGGCGACACGCTGAAAAGCATTGCAAGGGATTGGGCTAATTCAGCTAAGAAGAGGAATTCGAGTGTAGGAAGAGTCCCTGTCGTGGAGCGATACTTGTCCATAATTCGGAATTTTGTCGTCCCTGCGTTAGAATAGCATCTCCGTCCAGTCACGTGGCATCAACAGGACAGTCAAACTTCACACACCGCCCTTCTGTCAATGGACGAAATGAGTGGAGGCTTTCCTGGACGTCTCGTCTTCCGATTTGGTGATGTGTCTTGACCTGCACGTTCCCGCGATCTGACGGCTCCCAATGCCTTCGTGTAGGAGGTATCTTAATTCCCCTACAAACTACCAGGCGCTGGAAGCCAAAATCCGCAGAGAAGTCGCCAACCTTCCTGTTGCTATATTGGAGAGCACTCTGCGTAACAGCTTCATAGCTTGTGTAAATGAGTGCTCCAATAAATGCGAGGTTCATCTGAGTGATATGATCTTTAAGAAATGAGAGCTGTATAACGCATGAAATTTCGAAGACTCACTAATATGTTTGCATTTGTAAATTATGAAGACTTGTGTTGGTAAAGTTATTGTAAACTATTGAAAAGTGGCGTTCTGTCTGGATCGCCCTATATATTTCAATCTAACCAACGAAAGTCAGTGTGGCATCTCTATATACAAAAATTCAGCCTGCATATGTTTATACTCGCAAAACTCGAAAACTAGTCTGTCGACTAACTTGAAAATATGACATAACGATGCAATCGAACGAGAGTGTTTTTACACAACTATTTTTAATATATATATATATATATATATATATATATATATATATATATATATATATATATATATATATGTGTGTGTGTGTGTGTGTGTGTGTGTAATATGTAAGGAGGAAAAGTTGCTACCAAAAGAATCAAATAGTTCTTCACTGGTTTACTTCAAAATTTTAATTTTACACATTACTGTAACAAACGTTTGGACGAGTGTATACGAGATCTGTTTAAAAAAAACTTGGAACATTCGTAATTTAGCGCTAATGGTGTGTCGGAGCGAAATGCGGATGGCGTCCTTGAACATGACTGTGTTTAATGTGTAACTGCCAGAAGTTTTATTGTTGCATCTCTGTTAGTTACTTTTCAGTGCTGTATTGAGTAGAACGTTGTGTCGCACAGTTTGCGAGTTTCGAGACGCAGAGCTAGTAGAGCAAAGCGTCTGCATTGAATTATGCATGTAACTCAAGAAACGCTTTACAGAGAGATATCAGATGACGCAGAAAGCCTAAGTAAGACGTACTTGGTGTTACGAGTGGTTCACACGATTTAAAAATGGCCGGACGGAAGCTGAAGATGACCTTTGTTCCAGACGCTCTTAGACGTCTACCGACGACGCTCATATCAGGAACGTCAACGAAATTGTGCGTGCTAATCGAAAACTAACTGTCCGAGAGATTGCAGAAGAATGTAACATTTTAGCTTGATCATGTCGTGAAACCCTGACACAGCGTATTGGAATGCATTGTGTTGCCGCCAAGTTCGTGTCACGGCTCATCAGTCAAGACCAGAAGGATGTTTGCCTCGCAACCTGTGGAAAGCTTTTTGATCGCGCAAATCACAACGAGACGTTCCTTAAGAGAATCGTAACTGGTGATGAGAAGGGTTACGATGTTGAAACCGAGGTTCAGTCTTCACAATGGGTCGGGGAGGTTCTCTAAGACCAAAAATAGCTCGTCAGGTCAAATGTCAAAGCCATGCTGATAGTTTTCTTTGACTTTGAAGGATTAGTTCACCATAAATTCATGCCATAGGAACAAACTGTTAATCGATGGCCGGCCGGGGGTGGCCGAGCGGTTCTAGGCGCTTCAGTGTGGAACCGCGCGACTGCTGCGGTCGCAATTCGTATCCTACCTCGGGCATGGATGAGTGTGATGTCCTTAGGTTAGTTGTGTTTAAGTGGTTCTAAGTTCTAGGGGACTGATGACCTCAGAAGTTAAGTCCCATAGTGCTCAGAGCCATTTGAACCATTTTTTTGTTAATCGGTGGCACTATCGGGACGTGTTGCGACGTATGCGAAAAAAAGTGAGAAGGAAACCGGCTGAAATGTGGCGAGAAAACTCATGCCTCTTGCATCACGACAACGCACCCGCCCATTCATTCCTGTTGGTGCGTGACTATTGAACAAGAAATGAAATCACTGTGCTGCTTCATCCTCAGTACCCTACAACCTGGGCCCTGCGGATAGTTTTTTATTTCCAAAGTTGAAAACACCGTTGAAGAGACGATGATTTGCAACGAGAGACGAAAATTCCCAGACGGCGCTTCGCGCGATCTACGAAGATGTGTACGAAGACTGCTTCCGGAAGTGGAACGGCGTTGGGAACGGTATGTCAATTGTGGAGGAGATTATTTCGGATACCATGTGTAATAAGTAAAAGGAAATCGCAGAAAAATTTTGTGAACGAAGTTCCGAAATTTTTTGAACAGACCTCGCATATACGAGGGTGAGTGAAATGAAAACCTTAAATTTGTAATAACAAATCGAAATTTCGCGCCGTTATCCTGTAAGTTGGTAAGCGTGCAGAGCGGCCTGTAGTTGGCATCATAGTGGAGATGCACACATACCGTCGCAGTATCAGTATAAAGATGGCCGCCCCACTTGCGACTTGTACCAGGGAAGAACAGCGTTCTGTTATTTTGTTTTTGCGTAGTGAAGATGTGAAACCTATTGAAATTCATCGGCGAATGAAGGTTCAGTACGGTGATGCATGTTTGTCACAGCAGAAAGTCTACGAATGTCGTAGGAAGTTCGCAAATGGTGTGACTTCAGTGGAAGATGCTCCTCGTATAGGTTAGGTACAACGAGTTGTGACTCCACAGAACATTGCAGCAGTTGAAGCCGTAGAGGAGGAAAACCGCCGAGTGACACTGAATGACATTGCAGCATGTTTACAGATTAGTCATGGGTCAGCACACTACATTGCGCATGATGTGCTCCAGTTTCACAAAGTGTCTACAAGATGGATGCCACGACAGCTGATTCCTGAAATGAGAGAACGACGTGTTGATGCTTGTGAAGAACTTCTTCGGCGCTTTGAACGAGAAGGTGATGGCTTCCTTGCAAGAACCGTTACTGGGGACGAAACCTGGGTTCACTTCCACCAACCGGAAACGAAGAGAGCAAGCAGGGAATTGCGCCATTCCTCGCCACCAAAACCAAAGAAGTTTCGAACAGAACTATCAGCAGGGAAGGTTATGCTGACTCTCTTTTGGGACGAAAAAGGCATCATTTTGGAGTATTACGTGCCTAGAGGGACCACTGTCACCACTGCATCATACACAGATCTCCTAAGAAATCATCTGCGGCCTGCAATCAAATCAAAGCGACGTGGATTGCTGTCAGCAGGTGTCCTTTTGCAACATGACAATGCAAGTCCCCACACTGCCCGTACAACAGTTGCAACAATCACAGACCTACATTTTGAGTGCCTTCCTCATCCACCATACTCACCAGACCTTGCCCCAAGTGATTTCCATATGTCTGGACTACTCAAAGATGCAATGGGAGGAAAGAAGTTCCGTTCTGATGAAGAGGTACGCCACACGGTGCATGAGTGGTTGCGCGGACTACCAAAAGAATTTTTTTCTAAAGGAATTTATGCACTTTGTAAGCACTGGAGGACTTCCATTGAGCGTGGGGGAGATTATGTTGAAAAGTGATACAACTTTGTAACCCTTCTGCACAATAAATAATATTTAAAAAAATTTAAGGTTTTCATTTGACTCATCCTCGTATATAAAACAGCGAAACTTTGCTAGCAAAAATCGCTAGCAGTTCTTGACCATTTTCCTTCTAATTTTTGACGATACCTTAGGAAATAAGAACTTGTATATATTAAAAAAATAGTGAAACTTTGCGAAACGAAACGAAGGACACATTCAGCTACACCACCTCTGGCGGGCACAAAGGCCTGATTGGCTGAATCAAAGCTAATTGACACGGAAGCGACGCAACGTATGGAATTTTCTTCTTAAGTTATTTCTCATCACCACCTACCCTGCAATTCCCTTGAATGCCTTGCAGACTGTTTCTGACCGTCTTGCAGACAGACATGGTTCGTGAATAGCAGATACAACTTCTAAACTTACAACATCCACGGCAAATACCTCTCAGGAACCCCAGATACATCGTAGCACAGTAACTGGAGTAATAAAAGTCATTGCCGACGTCATTCATGCCCTGTGCAGATATAAAGAGCCATTTTAACTCTGCTTCGGTTCAACAAGTTTCTTGATACTGTTCATATCGAAATATGGTGTTACAAAACAATATGCACAAACTTCGAGGGGTTGTAGAGTGTATCGTGAGGAACAAATTGGGCATAGAACCACTTGTACGGAAATGTCAACTAACGACGCTACAGAACGTCGAAGTTATAAGCGCCGGCAGGAAACATGACTTTGTACTGGCCGCAGGAGGAACGTCACGCAGTAGACTTCTATTGTTTGTTATTCAGTGATTGCGACTGATTTTACCATAGTTGACACAGGAGAAGGTAGAGCCAGCTGCTGCATAGACAGGCGTTGTCTCTTACAAATGTGATGCTCTCCTCCCTTGGTGAAACGCGGTGTCGAACCCAGTTTTCGATCCACAGTCTATTTTACTCTTGGAACCCTTATGAATCTCCAATATTTTTCGGTATGTAACAGGAAGATACCGACAGCGTCGTAATTACAGGGCAGCATGTGCCTACGCAGCGTCTATCGCCATCTGCTCCGCAAGAGTTCAGGGAAATCAGTTGCGTTCAATGAATTACGACAGAGTATTTTAATTTAAAGGAAAGGAAACATGAATGCAAATAAAAGAGGAGGTAACGAAAACAACTGTCATGAAGTTACCATTACTCTTTATTCTACTGTTACAAGAAAATAAATAAATTCACACAAGGTTTTCAAAATGCCTGCCTCGAGCACTACAGCAAGCCTGACATCTGCCTACCATTGAGTGAACCACTCTCTCAATGATAGCGGGCATGGCGAGAACATTTTCAAACACTGCATGTATCCTTGCAACTAAGTCCTCGTCCGACTGCACTGAGGTTCCATACACCACATTCTTCAGATGACCGCACAAGAAAGTGTCCAGCGGGTGACAGTCAGGCGACGGAGGTGGCTAAGGTAGAGGGGCAGCTCGACCAACCCAGCTATCACCAAGCATCTGCCCGATCTGGATTCTGGGAGCTAGATCGAAATGTGTGGGTGCTCAGTTCTGCTGGAACCACATTCGTCAACGCACAGAGAGTGTCACATTCTCCTCTCCTCCGCTAATTCAGGCAGCACTTCTGAAATGAACGCTGCACAGCTACCTCCTGTGGTCGAGGAGGAAGCGGCCGGCCGGGGTGACTGAGCGTTTCTAGGCGCTACAGTCTGGAACAGTGTGACCACTACGGCCGCAGGTTCGAATCTTGCCTCGGGCATGGATGTGCGTGATGTCCTTAGGTTAGTTAGGTTTAAGTAGTTCTATGTTCTAGGGGACTGTTGACCTCAAAAGTTAAGTCCCATAGTGCTTAGAGCCATTTTAACCATTCGAGGAGGAAGCACGTCGGGGCCAATCAAGTAATTGTGTACCATGTCAGGCCATAAATTTATGGGACACTTTTCTTGATGACCTTGTTCGTTGTTGGGGTTATCTTCCGGAAGAATATGGCAGTTGTGAGCACTGAGAAAATTCTCCTGGGTCAAGCCTCATCCGTGAACAAATCTTACGCAGAGTAATACGGCTGCGTGGCGGAAAGCTGCAGAAAACACTGACCGAACTCCACACGTGGAGTAAAATCACCTGTCCTCCGAAGATGGAATGGATGCTTACCCCATGCATCACCAACCAAAACGCTATATGGTTGGTTCGCAGTGCGTGTGCCACAGCGCTAGAGCTTGTGGAAGGGGTTGTGTCAAATATCACTAAAACGTCCTTTACGCTTCCCGCGCACCCTCCGTCATTTCGATGTCCTCTGAAACCATCTGCTGCACCCAGACGCTGGTGAATAACCGAAAACGTGGAATGGTGCTGGTGACGCCCATTTGGATACAGCAGTGTCCGTCCCATTCGCCAGTGACATCGGCATCCAGCATGACAGATCTGTGATACGGGGTGCCTAAGGCACAGCGAATTGGTTGGATGATTTGGGGGAAGGGACCAAACAGCGAGGTCATCGGTCCCCTCAGCGAGTGAAACCAAAGCAGATGTATACGGTACGACCGAGGTCGCTGCCGGAAGCGAAGACACAGCCTCGTGTCTCAGCCAACGACAGCCAGGGCCTGTTACTCGAGCACGGATGATCGACAGCAGCGCCAGAGGTCACGATTAACAAGCAGACTACTTACCTACGCGCACTCACATGATCGAAAGCAGTCCCAGAAGACCCTCCGCCAAACGGCCTTATAAGCCGGTGCACCGTCAGTGAGAAGGCAGTTTGACACGCCTCGGACTTGTTGGGATCTATCATCACGGCCGCAACGTACACGCCCCTCGTCTGATGGCAGTCCCGGATGGTCAGGAGTGGTAGCTTCGGGCTGGACTTGAGAGTGTCCTGTAATAATGGTCTGGCCACCCTGAACAGCTTTGTGGTAATGCTGTTCTCTCTAGTTGTTTTGTTTCCGTGTTTTCTTTGTTTGACTTTCTCGAGCGAAAGACTTGTGGGGAAAATATTTTATTTAGTTATTTTTCCGTTACAAGATCCGAGGTGAGATCCATACTTTGCTTCTTTCTTAAATTGTGGTTTATGTCTACTACTTTGTCGACATCAGCACTGTTCTTGTTTACTGATTTTCCCTAATAATAAACAGATTGACCAAAATCGTTCGTATTTTTCTCTGCTACCGCAGATACAGAAGACACCTTTGCCCGTAGACGCATAATGCTATGCGACCATTTCTCCTCGACTCACCATAAACGAAATGCATGTCGCACTTCTCGGATCAAGTGACGATCTCCATGATGCGGCACAACAGCAGGAGCCTACGAGTGAGCGTCATGTTTCTACCCTGTATGTTTGTCTTTCCTCTCTACCGCCACTGCTATTAGCAGTCTCTACAGTGTTATCACGGAAGGCGCTTCGCATTTGGCGACATCTCAAGTCCAGAAAGCGGTCAGGTACATTGCGAGACGTTTCGTCTACAGTCCGTCAACGTAAAATGTCACACTTGCTGCGGACGGTGTGGCCTAGCGACAGGCACTTGTTGGATATTTTTTCTCAGACGTATTCCCATCCCAAGTAATTTGAAGGGAAAACAAGACCCACTGCAACCGTCGAAGTTTGTCGGTCTCGTTTTGTTACGCCAGATATATTACGTATGAATGAGAAACAGCTGATTTTGTCAAACAGTACAGCACTTTGGAAAGACAGTTTCATTAAAAACAGACGTCAGTGAACTCATTATGAAAACAGGTGCTCTCTGTAGTCCCCCAGGATTCACTCCTAGTTCCACTGATGTTTTCTACGATGTTTCATCTGTGTAGCATTCTTGCAACTACCTCCTATAATTTGATTATAGCAAAATGCATCCAAGTGACAGCCCCAATACCACTGCTACTATCTTATCAGATACAAATAACTCCCTTTGTGCACTATCACGATGGACACAAAACCCGAGTTTTCGACCAAAGCTTTAAAAAGAGTCACACGTCATCCTTATATCAACCGAAAAGCAGTCAACGGACGCAAATACTGAAAACTAAAGATGACTCCATCTGTTCATAACGTTTGTGTAAGATAGTAACATTCGGATGTTTGATTGCGTCGTTCTTTCCACTGGTGTGCTCGACACCTGTCCTCGAAAATCAAATGCCTACCAACATTACATATCAGCAGTACTAGGCCTGACAAGTTCATCACCTTAGGTGTACGTCTTCATCACACTAAATATTCTTCCACGTGCGTCTCCATTTCAGCCACATGGCTCGGCTTCAAAATATCAAGTAACCTGCGTGATACCCGAAACCTCAAGCACATCACTCATTATTAAGTGCAACATACTTTGTAATATTAGCACAACAATGATGTGTGATTAGAGGTAGTAATTTAATTTGAAAGGAAAACAAATGCAGACCTCACTTATTAAAACATTTTTTTTCGTGTGCTGATACGCACATTTCAAATTGACCACGCAACGTGCAATGTAAAAGGTGAAAACGCTTCCGTCCGAGTGCATTGCTGCAGCGTGTATGCAATCCAGCGTGACTCCCATCTGCTTTACTGGGTGGTCAGGAACAGTCTGAAAGGCTTTTAAGGGCTTTTGAAGTGAGGTTGTGCTGAGAAATAACTGTTCAGAAAAAAAGTTCGATTTGTTGCACCGTTTACGAGGTAATTTAGCACTGAAGTTAGCTAATCACGTTACGCGCGCAGGTATAAGCAGCCTGGCAGAGGTGGTGTCGCCAAACGTGTCCTTCGTTTGGTTTCTCAAAAATGAACAAGGGAGAGATAAAAAAAATTGATATGGTACGGTAGGAAGAATCCAATCCGAGGCAAAGGCTGAATAATCATCTACGCTATGAGAACACCTGATTCTATCTGGCGGCCCGCTTCAGTTTGCCCGTGCAAGGTCCTGATTGGCTAACTTTGCTGATAATTAACTCGCTTACGGTGGAACATAACGAATTCTTTTCTTAACAATTGTTTCTCAACACAACCTACCCTAAAACACCCTTACAAGATTGTCAGACTGTTTCTGACCGCTCTGCACCGTTAGTGTTGCGCTTTAGCAGAACTACGGTTCAGTAGTTTTGGTACAGTACATAACTGCCATGGTAGACGGTATGATTATTGATAATATTGGTAAAGAAAGAAACATAAATGAATTTGTGTCAGAGGGAGTTGGAGCCAACGACCCTTCTTCGTTTTTTGTTTGGTTGCTTTTTTGTTTGGTGTACCCATAATTAGAGCCGTGAATAGTATAATTCAAAAATGGCTCTGAGGACTATGGGACTCAACATCTGAGATCATCAGACCCCTAGAACTGAGAACTACTTAAACCTAACTAACCTAAGGACATCACACACATCCGTGCTCGTGGTAGGACTCAAATCTGCTACCGTAACGGTCGCGCGGTTCCAGACTGGAGCGCCTAGAACCTCACGGCCAATCGTACAGCGTTAACCCGTTGTATGCTTATACCCTTACAAAATCTAAATGGTATTTCATAAGTAACAAAAATCAGTTGCTGAACGTATCTTGCGGACTTTTACGTCACCAAAGCAGTTACCTTTGATGCAGGTACAGTTAACGAGCAAAAGCACAAAAAACTATGAAACTATTGTTAATTTGTACTCAATAGAACGTTCTTCTTCATGATCAAAAGCAGACTACCTGTTATTGTTGACAAGTGCGAAAGTTGGTTAGAGATAACTAAAACATGTTTTATATAAGCTCGACGATATATTAAAGCGACCTTTCATATGTTTTTGTTTCTCTTTTTTTTTAAGTTTGTTTTTGAGGAAATTGCGTTTTCTAGCGCTACACGATAAATTTGTACTTTTGTATTTTTACTTTCTGTTTCACGTTACAGATCAACAATTTTCGAATAAAACCTCAATTTAACATTGAAAGCTTTAATTTTCCTATAAATACTGTTTAAGTAACAGAGACGAGGATACCTACGTAGAACAGAAGTGTTCCACAGGTTACGCGTCTCTTTATATATTACCGTTCAGTTTCTAGGCGGTTCACCACTTGCAGTTTCTAGGGGGCTGTAATCGGACACTGATGGCAACGAAAGTGGTCTAAATGAGGTAACACTTGTTAGGTATGCAACACACCTAACAAATAGGTAACACTGTTACCATCCTAACTGACCATAGCTGTAAGGAAAACTACCGTAGCCTAAACTTACTACCATATTCTACAGTATCCTAGGTGATTTTACAACTCTAAGCACTGACATATTGGCAATGGGTTAGAGTGGCGTTCCAACAGGAACTCTGTGATCGCCGCTTATACATAAGGTAACTGTGGAGGAAAATGACACAGTTCCAGTAAACATAATAGTTAAAATTCTACCGACGGCATTACTTAGGCGAGAAAGTTGTTCATTAGAAAAATTTCCAGTAATGATTAAGGGCCAATGCACACTAGCCCAGGTGCTATCATCAAAAATATTTCTCGTGAGGTGCACAAGTTGCCTAACTTCTTGTTATCAACTGGAATATTAAAGACGTTTTAAAGACCTGGAAAGTCTTAGGATATTATTCCGTCGCGTCCTCTGATTTAAACACATTTTCATTAGGTCGCCTTCTTTCTTGCTTGTATGGTACAAATTTTACAATTGATTTTAAACTAACAGCCCGATGGGCAAGAGACTTGAAATTTTAAGCATAGCTCAGAGCTGGATAAGAATAACTGATTTCTTGTCTGGTGTGTGGTGGAGGGTATTTTGTGCACCAATGCCATTTCCCCATCTTCCTGTTCCAGACGGGAGTGGTTCCCCAGAAAAACGATTCGTAGTACGTTTCCTTGTGAACTAGATTCTATCAATTTTCTACCTTCACGGTCATATCGTGATATATACGTAGAAGGAAGCAATATACTGATCAAGTCAAGTGAAGAGAAACTTATATTAACCTGAATTTGAAATGTTTGAGCTCGCTGAAGAATTTTACATCCATAATACTAAAAAGCTAAAAATTATTACTTAGATAAAAATTAATTTTTAATATCTCACCTTTTCAAATCGGAGTAAAAAGCATAAAACAATTTCTTCCAGCCCACACGGACTGACCCGTACTGATAATCTTGAAAATTTCCGACTGTGAAAGTATAATAGCTAAGAAAATGCTTATAAGATCTGGAATGAAAAACATGGGGTGCAAGAAATACCGGGTGGTTGTAATTAAACTTTCACTATTTAACACGTTATAACATGGAAACTAATTGTCGTATGAGTAGCAAACTTGATAGCATTAATGTCCAGAGTATGTAGTGCATGATTTCCATGCGTCACACATCCACAGTCCAGTTCCAACTATAGCCACCAGGTGCCGTGATCAGTCATCCTGACTCATAGTCTCACGCACCTGACCAGTCGCAGTGCACTTGTTGACATGTCAACATGAGCTTTGACGAAAGGAGGAGGGCATTATTGGTGAAGCTCTAGTATCAAAACAACAGTAATGCTGTAACTGCACTTCGAGAAAATCGCCGGCTGAAAGGATTACTGCAGGAGCTTCCTTCTCCAACTGCTGTGCGGAGCATGATAAGTTCGAATCAGCTGAAGAACTGGGCGTCGCTCCGGGAAGAGGCCGATGACCGGTTGCACCATGGGTGGTTGATGAAATCGCTGTTGCTATGGCAGACAACGCTGCCTCCAATTCCCGATCGTCAGGCAGTGCGCAGTGCGCGACAGTTGAACATCCTGTGATCCACTGTTGGGAAGGTGTTTCGGACAATTCTCAAATGGTATCCTTACAAGATCCATATCGCACAGTAGCTTGCACCACAGGACGCACAACGACGTTTTGGCTTCGCTCTCCTCTTTCTCGCTAGGATTAAAGTTGATGAGGGCTGGCCCTGAACCAAAAATGGCTCTGAGCACTATGGGACTTAACATCTGTGGTCATCAGTCCCCTAGAACTTAGAACTACTTAAACCTAACTAACCTAAGGACATCACAAACATCCATGCCCGAGGCAGGATTCGAACCTGCGACCGTAGCAGCCGCGCGGCTCCGGACTGAGCGCCTAGAACCGCTAGACCACCGCGGCCGGCCAGGCCCTGAACCATTCTATGGACAGACGAAGCTCATTTTGTCTCCGATGTTTGAAGTGAACATACAGAATTGACGATTGTGGGGGTCTTCACCTCCAGACACTGCGCATGAAGTTCCTCTGTATGGTGAACGTGTCACCTTATGGTGTGGCTTCACGGCTACGTTCATCATTGGCCCATTCTTCTTTGAGCAAGTTGGTGCTCAACGACCAAAGACGGGCAGTGTGATGCCCAGAGTTACTGCGATATGCTTCGCCAGCATGTCATGTCTCCCATACAGGAGAGAGACGCATAGACGTCAACTGTTTTGGAGCAAGATGGGGCCCCACCGCACATCGCTCGTGAAGTTCACTTTCTTCTCCGAAACCCATTTGGAAACGATCGAATTACCAGCCGGTCGCTTCCAAATGTTTGGCTGGCACTATCACGTGATATCACTCCCTATGATTTCTGGTTGTAGGACTACCAGAAGGACAGGGTTTACCAGGGGCATATTCACACATGTCGTGACGTGAAGCGCAGCATATCAGGAGAGGAAGTCAGCATACCTACGAACATGCTCCGTTCTTTTGTGAAGAATGCAATACTACGCTTTCATACCGTTCTGGACACTGATGGGAGCCATATTGAGCCCATTTTGTAGAGGCAATGGTACCGATATGTAGCGGTATGATGTCCTGTAGCAGAACATTTAAAGTGTTTCAACTAAATTGATTCTGCATTATTTCCCTTCCCCATGTCCTTGACATTAACACTACTAATTTTGGTACTCGCACGCTAATTAGTTTCCGTATTACACTGTTTTATATAAGGAAAGTT
Source organism: Schistocerca americana (assembly GCF_021461395.2). Taxonomy (NCBI): domain Eukaryota; kingdom Metazoa; phylum Arthropoda; class Insecta; order Orthoptera; family Acrididae; genus Schistocerca; species Schistocerca americana. The sequence goes on along the minus strand of NC_060122.1, from coordinate 643,625,677 downwards.
TAATTAAAACCACCCGGTACATAATTTATTCACCTCTAGTTCATCTCTTTGCTACTACACTGCTTACTAACAGGCTCATCAGTAGCTCACTTCCTGACTACCGTCTGTTTTATGCGTCCCGCGTTTTTAGTTCTAAATCTTACAAGTATTTTCATAGCTATTAAAATTTCATAATCACAAAGTTTTAGAACTATCTGTATGGGGTTAATAACCTGTGTGAGGCTAGGAGGTGTTATTTAATACTTTTTACTACTATTTAAAAAGTGATGTATTAAAACCTCATTTTTATTTAAACAATTATTTCTTTTAATTTTTGAGTCGAACATACTTCTGTGAGTTGTTAATGTTGGAAACATTTGGCTGTTTTTCTGTATTATTTACCGCCGATTCTGACACAAGCAGGCTGTCGTCAGACTTGCCTCATCCATCACAGTTGGATTTAACAGCATCCGCTGCTACGCTGTAATATTTTTGGACATGCAACGGGGCATTTATTGAGTCTGAGCGCCAGAATCTCCTGTTTATTTACGCATTTCGTACTCATGAGAAAATATAGTTTACATCATCAGCTCAGTCTTTAATATCACTTCAACTTAAGTTGATCAACATAACTGGACACCACAGTGTGTTTATTGGGTCGGTGGAAATGTTTGTAGCGTTTTCCCATAAGATTAATAAACACAACAGATACATATAACACAAACTTTAGCCATCAATAATATATTCTCCTTCCCTATTTACAATAGTTTGCCAACGCTGGGATAACTTTTCAACTCCGCGACTGTACAAATCATGTAGTTGCGAGGTGAAGAACTCGTAGAGCCATGTTAGGAGAGCATTTTTATCTAAAGAGGAATTTGTTGAAAGTTGTTCGATAGACAGCGGAAAAGGTGAAAATTTGAGGGCACAAGAAAAGTTGAATATGGCAGGTGCGGTATGACTTCCCACGTCAACTCCTTTATAGGCTTTTCGTGCCAAGCAGAATGCGGGAGGCCGCTATCGTGGAGTAGCATGACTTCACGCATTCCTACTGGTCACTGTTCTTGGACTGCGCCTGGAAGACGTCTCAGTTGATGGAAGTAAATGTGAGCAGTAATGGTTACACCTCGGACAAGCAATTCGTAGTACACCACACCGTCGCTATTCCATCAGAAGCATAACATTATCTTTTGTGGATGCGTGCTGCTCTTTGTACGGTGAATTGCTTCTTTGTTACGACTCAACCTTTCCTTTATTTACCTTATGTTAGCATAAAGACACACATTCTCGTCACCAGTAACAAAGCAGAAGACGAATGGCTGGAGTTGTTCACGAGTGAACTAATGTATAAGTAGACATGCACATATGTCAAGCCGCTAATTTTCATGATTCTGGCTTACACTTAGCGCTTGCGGTACCCATACATTAGATTTTTGAACCTCCCTCATTGCATGCAAATGTCGTACGATGATGGAAAAATATTCATCGCATTTGCCACTTCTAGAGCACACTGGTGTGGAAAATTGTGGTTCAAAATAGCTCTGAGCACTATGGGACTTAACATCGGTGGTCATCAGTCCCCTAGAATTTAGAACTACTTAAACCTAACTAACCTAAGGACATCGCACACACCCATGCCCGAGGCAGGATTCGAACCTGCGGTCGTAGCGATCGCGCGGTTCCAGACTGAAGCGTCTAGAACCGCTCGGCCACACCGGCCGACGGAAAATTGTGGATTAATGGGTTTAAATAATATTCAGCAAACACTGAAGGTTTCCTGAACGTGGAGAATCGAAACAATCCTCCTTGAAACAAGAAACAATCTTCTGCCACGCTCTCTCCAGTGGCATTATCCTCAAACATGGTGCAAATGTTTCTGCCTATGTCGGAAATGTTCCGATTTCTCCAGTTGGCACTCCATATTCTAGTATCCAAACTACCACTCACTGTCTCCAAATGACAAAATGATACAAACAGCAACAGTGAACTACAAATAAAAAATTAAAGTCGATGAATAAACCCATACCAACCGGAGTACCAACGTGCAAAACAAAAACGCTACGAACATATGCATCAAGCTGGTGTATGTACTCCATCAAAATCGAGTAGGTTGTGGTAGAAGACGATGCAGTGGATTTCATATGTTTAAAAGAGCAAAGAGAGAAGAATGGGAGGAGTACTGAGAAAGATTCACCGCGAACAAATCAAGCTGCGACCGTGAAACTTGGTGAAGGCGTTACTCGTTCTTTATATATTTACCCTTTAACACATCACATTTATCGCAGCGGTGAATGACTCGCTGGAGACCTTGGTTCTAGACGCCTGCATTTCAGCTGTTCATAAAACTTTTCACCTAGAAAATCACCTCGTACTCATACTGGAAATGCCATCCGCGTGACTGTTTCTCCATCTGAGTAAAGTTGAAGCATTCGCTCGGTGCCATATCAGGAGAATACTGGGAGACGGAATCTGATAGTCCAAAAAAGTAGCGTGTCGGACCGTGTCCTGTTCAGAACGAGCTGAGGCCTTGTCGTGGAGCATAAAGGCTCCCTCCTCGGACAGCTTCCCGCTACGTTTTGTCCTGAGAGCCTCCCGTAATCTCGCCATGAGTTTTCCGTACTAAGTCCTGTGATAGTTTGCCACTCTTTTTGTTGTTGTTATCAACAGTCGTGAGACTGGTTTGATATGGCCCGCTACGAATCCTCTCCTTTGCCAGCATCTTCACCTCACAGTTACACTTGCAACCTACAAACTTAGTTATTTGTTGGCTCATAAAAAATATTCCTTGATGTCTTGATGTCCTATCATCCTATCACTTCTCCTTGTCAAGGATTTTTCTATCAGTCCATTCGATTTCCGACACTCTTCTGTAGCACGACATTCCAGACGCTTCCAATGTCTTCCGTTCTGATTTTCCCACAGACCAAGATTCATTTTCATACAATGCTTGGATCCTTACGTATATCCAGAAACTTCTTGTTCAAAATAAGTCATACATTTGACACTTCTAGAGACTTCTCTTGGCTAGGAACACTCTCTTTGCATATGCTAATGCCCTCCCTACTTCGTTCGTCGTGTGTTACATTGCATCCAAGGCACCACAATTGCTTAACGTCGTCTGATTCGTGGTCTCCAGCTTGGACGTTAAGTTTATCGCTAATCTAATTTTTTCTACTCTTCGTTATATTCTTCTTGTTTTCAGTTTACTCTCATCCGTTTTCTCTGTTCATTAGATTACTCATTCCATTCCAGACGTCCTGTAATTCTTTTTCAGTTTCAAAGAGGATAGCAATATCATCACCGAATATTTTCATTGCTATCCTTGATCGTTTCCTTTATTTCTGTCAGCACTTCTTCTCTTTAATCAGATTATTTCGATCTTGTTCTCCCAATCGGATTGTTCTGTCTCATTTCTTGTACATATTTTATATAACGCGTCTTCCCCACAGCTTACACCTATTTTCCTGAGAATTTTGAACATCTTGCAGGATATTACACTTTCGAGCTCTTTTTCTAGGTTGACGTACCCTATGAACGTGTCTTTATTTTTCTTCTCTCTTGCCTCTGTAAACAGGCACATCGGCAAAACTGCCTCTGTTGTGCCTTTTTCTTTCCTAAGGCCAACTGACTGTCATCCAACACACCCCAACTTTCTCATTTCATTGCCATTCTTCCAAAGTTCTGCGAAACTCTGATTCCAATGCTGCATTTTCTAAGCCCTCCATACCGACTCCTAGTTCTTCTTCGATCACATCATCGTTTCCTCTCCCTTGTAGATCACCCTTGCTAGTAGTGGAATTCCTCTTGCATTATTAATGACGATGCTTTCGATTTTAATTTCAGAGAAGGTTATTTGACTTTTCTATACGCTGGATCAGTCTTTCTGATGATCATTCCTTTATCGATTTCTTACCATTTTCCCTATAGGCATTTCAGCTTGGCTTCTCAGCATGACTTACTTGTTTCATTCCTAAGAGACTTATATCGCTTCATCTTTTGCACTTGTCTCTATTATCAATCACTTGAAGTAAGTATTACTTCGTTTACCCAATGTTTCTTTACAGTTACATTCCATGTGCCTATATTTCCCTGTCCGAGTTTGCTCCTTTAAGAGACGTCCATCCATCTTGAACTTAATACCCTGTAGCGATATTTATTATTGCAGTATCTATAGCCTTAGAGAGCTTCCAACACACTTCATTATTCATCACTTCTCTAGTATCCCGCATCTTTCTACACTGATTATTCCGGACGTACTTGTTAAACATCAGTCTGCCGCTCATCATTGCTAAATTGTGACCTGAATCGATATCTACTCCTGGCTACACCTTACAATCTGTAAAACGTCAGGGGAATAAACAACGCAAATTTAACTGGTCTTCTCACTTCGGATACTGCACAAGTCACATAAACATAGAGATGATGGGTAGATATTTCACGACCGCGTGCCTAAACCCTACACATCTGTTTTCCCCGCGACTGTCTTCTTGCTTAACCCACTGCCAGCTAAAGCTTTGCCTGTAATGCGAATTAGTTGTGGCAGATTGGGGAGACACTCACACAATGAGATCCAAGTTTAACTGGCAGATCCAAATATATTCTGATAGTTGAACACTTTAAGTTTTGGGTTGCAATATGTCAATAATCGTTGTAGTTATTCACTGGCGCTTCAGCCAAGTAGTCCGACGCAGTGTATTGTACCGTCGAAACGTTAGTCATCCATTTCAAATAACTGAAGCACGAAAACATAAAATCCACTATTAAGTAAGCTGCTATGAATTTGGACGAGTATCACCGCTGTTTCAATTAGCTTCAACTCGTTGTAGTGACGTTACTAATTATCCTCACGAATACACGCGTGGGCGATCGGGACGCTGCTGTTTGATGGTGTGGCGTTACGGTATCCGAACGATAAGTATTATCTCGCGTTATTTGGTGAAACGATTTATGTCTCTCTTTCGCTTTTACCGCTCATGCAGATAATTGTTTCGTACACGTTACTTGTCCCGTAACTGCCCCGACGCGGTAGATTGTTGTTCTCGCGACACGGCCCACTATTTTAGAATTGACAATCTTCTGTTAATCACCAAACTTAATTGTCAACACCGGTATAAAATACACAATTTCAGTTGCACGAATTTTAATTGCTTCGACAAATTTACCGTAAATTGCGATCCGCGGCCGTGACATCGACGTTGCATGATACACACATCCCACGAAAGCTAAGCCAGGACTCATTACAATCGCGCTCTGCCCTCACTAGAGGCGCGATTATCGATATCTGTACGCCGGATAGGCAGCGGTACTACAGTATCCTTGCAAATCGAATATCTGATTTTGGAATCTGTCTCACCATGATGTACTCCAGCTGGAATGTTCCCGTTTCCCCGGGCCTTTTCGTCGTATACGTCCTCCTCTTGTGATTATAGTCTCTTAAGAGCACTGTATCTTGGCACTACGCTATGGAATTCTGTATACACACACCTTCACCTTGCCACAAGATTTATCCCTTTCGAGGATGGCGAATTTATACGCCTTTCGCTTCTTCTGGACCATACTGATGCACCAAAAAAATCACCCATGGCGATTAGGAGAACACTAAGTTGACCAATCAATAATGGGTTGGAATAACTTCTTGCGAATTTCCATATGTTTTCATTATTACAAGACCATCGTCATCGCAACTACTGAGAGAGAGTACAGTAGTGACCGTATTAGTTTTCATGGAGTAATCTACACTACAATTCAGAAGTGTGGTTACTCTGGTATGGCACTGGTTCGTGTTTGGTTTGGTCTCGGTCCACTTCGGTGCGAGGATAAACGTTTGAGGCCGTTTCATTAGTAGTCCGGGTGCGCCTCAGGCAGAGCCGGATCGTGTGCCGTGACCAATCCCGCTGCCATCGAGCCAAGCTGCCCACCGTGACGGACGCATTCCCTTTGTCTCTGGCTCAAGTAGCAAGGGCTCCACTCCGCTACGGCTATTGCATTTCCTCGCGGGAGGACGGAGGGAAGCCTTCTACCATTTTGACGCTTATCTTGTTACAGTACTGGGCTGCACTGGTATCCTGGTGTACAAAGGTACCAGCGGAAAAATGCTCCTATCGCAGCACAAGAATGCGAATTTGTTCCCGTTAATTTAAAAGACACTGGTTGAAAAGTGGAGTACCAGCTGCCTCATTCTACCTTCCTCAGCACCTTGAAAAATTTTCCAAAAGTTTTTGGCATGGGCACATATTCGCGCTTTTTTTATCATGTAATTCTCAAGCTCCCGTAACTATAGCTTTGTATTGTATTGTATGTTAACCGGGGACATATAAACGACGGAGAGACTCCGTCCCTTCCGCAGCCGCAGTGGTCCACAACCCCACGACGACTATCGCAGTCCACTTCACCCCTCCGCCGCCCCACACCGAACCCAGGGTTATTGTGCGGTCCGGTCCCCGGTGGACCCCCCAGGGAACGTCTCACACCAGACGAGTGTAACCCCTATGTTTGCGTGGTAGAGTAATGGGGGTGTACCCGTACGAGGAGAACGTGTTTGCGCAGCAAACGCCGACATAGCGTAACTGGGGCGGAATAAGGGGAACCAGCCCGCATTCGCAGAGGCAGATGGAAAACCGCCGAAAAACCATCCACAGACTTGCCGGTTCACCGGACCTCGACACAAATCCGCCAGGCGGATTCGTGCCGGGGACCAAGCGCTCCTTCCTACCCGGAAAGCCATGTGTTAGACCGCACGGTCTATCGGGCGGGCAATTGTAGCTTACTCATCTCACTATTCCATCGCTGTAAGTCGTTCATACCTATCCACTCCCAGTTGTCCTTTCTCACTCACTCATTCAGCCAAACTCATTGTAATTATATTTTTCTATCTCTCTGCTATGCCATTGTGTCGTGTGTCGAAGCCTTTCTTTCTGTCTTACTATTACACGGTCCTCTCACTGTCACTGTATCCTTCTTGCTCTCTTTTGCTGCTAATATCTCGTTCCTTCCTTTCTACCATCTCCTCCATTCTCATCATCTCTCTCTTTCTCAATGTCATTGTCTTATACACTTTCCTTCAATGTTTACTGTCACTGGCTCTCATAGACTTCCACTTCCTTTTTCTCTTTATTCGCTCCCCTTCCCCGCCCTTGTCACTCTTTCCCTAACACTGTTCTGTCACTGTCGGCTATGTGCCACTGCCACTGTGTGCCTCTCCTTCTCTCATATTGCCATTGTATTTTTCCCACCGTCTACTGTCTTACAGTATTTCCTATTTTTCTGTCTCTTTGCCGATGCCATTGTCTTCTTATCTGTAAGCTTAAAAATCTCCCAATATGTTCGCTTACCAAAATTGCTGGAAAAACTTTTAAAGGTGCAGAGTAAGGTAGAATAAGGAAGCTGGTACCCCACTTTTCAACAAGAGTCTTTTAAACAAACAGGAACATATTCGCATTTCTTGTGCTCCGATAGCGGAATTTCCCACTGGTTTCTTTCTTCTCCGTGCTGCAGCACGACATGTAATTTATATGAAAAGAAAAGTACTGATCAATAAAAGTCGGATACTTTACCTACATGAAACTGAAACCACGCAACACTAATTTTACACCTCAAATCGGTATTAACGTGCAAAAAAAAATTTTATGCGCATCAGGACTAAGACATGGGGTTCCCAGATGATAACGGAGGCACTTTACAGTACGTTTTTCCGTTATATGTCATTTTATAAAAATTTTCGCCCACATCGGAATTTACCTGCGTATTTTACGTGTACAAACATGGTAACTTTGACCCTCTGTATCTTGGAATTGGATACAAATTCAAATAAAATTTTCAAGGCTATTCTAGATCTTAGGAGTAAATCATAGAAATTACAGCCTTTTTCTGTGCATAGCCGTCTCGGAATCCGAGGGTGAGTTTTGGTACCCCAAAAACAAGTGTTTGGGGTGATCCTAGATAATGGGAGGTAACACTTCCAGATAAATTCTTAAAGCATATACCGTTAACATTTGAGCTATTTACTGCTATTATTTATTATTTAGGGATATATCGTAACCGTGTCAGCCATTTGCTGTACATAGCCGTTTTGGGATCCTTGACTGCGTTTTTATCCTCTGGGAAAATATAGTACACAAATCTTTAGTGTTGGGTCTCCCAATTAACAGCCAATGAACTAATGGTGCCTCCATAAGTCCCTTCAAGCCCATCACAGAATGCACCAAACGCAAAAAGAACCAACTGATTTACTTTATTTGCCTAAGCAGGAGGAAATGTGTAATATTTGTTGTTTGTACTACAGGACGGGGACACTAAGACAGTCCTCTAATTGGGCATAGGAATGGTCCTCAGCGCAAGGGCTGAGCACTTGACCTTACCTTTATATCACCAATAGATACCTGTGGTATGAGCACCGCAAAATTACGTTTTTATGCGCGGCGTTTTGGAACATATTAGGTGAGTGTACTGCCGCTGGCATAGTGAGGCATAATCAATGTACATCTACACATGTGAAGAAACGATAATTATTTACCCAGTATACTTTATGTGTTGCAGTCTTCAGTCCCAAGACTAGTTTGCTGCAGCTCTCCACGCTAGTCTATCCTGTGCAGGCCTCTTCAACTCTGCTAACTACATGGGAATACGTAAATCATGGCCCGCACTTGAATAAGAAGTGAAAGTGTAGATTAAATGATTGAACTGTAAGGGAGAAAGATATCGGTTCCAGAGATTCCATGGATTTAGAGAATGTTTTAATTTCAAGTCTGAAGTTGAATAAAAAACGAAAAGAGAAATATTTTTTCGTATTATATAATTACAAATTAACAGTTCTGTGATTTTTTCTTTGGTTGTAGTGTCAAACCTTGCTTACTCTTAAATTTCATGATTATGTGTTGACGGAAAGTACACTGTAGGTTTCGATGACTGAGTTTTCCATTGACACAACATGTGACATAACTGGTCGTATATTTTGAATGCGTTGGTTTAGAAGCTAACGTGTATTATACCGCCGAGGAACCATACCCCTCAGTATGTGACATTAATTTCAACTTGATAAGTTTACTTTCATGAGAAAAATGAGTTTTAACAAACGGGCCGACGGACAGACATTAACAATTGACATTTTTCCCGTGAAATATATTTATAAATTAACAATTTTCGGATTTTTTACTTTGGTTGTGGTGTGAAACCTTGATTGTTGGCAAATATCACGATCCTAAGTCAACGGGAAGTAACTTTGATGAGTGCGTCTCCAAGGGTCAAATAAACTGCAATATCTATCGATTATATTGACTTAGAACGCTCACTTTTTTACATCGCCAAGGGGCTGTAGACATTGATATGTGATACAAATTCCAACTTGATACGTCCATCCATTTCCAAGAAATAGGATTCTGAACAGTCGGACAGACATAGAAACAGGCGGACAACAAAGTGATCCTATAAAGGTTCTTTTTTACCGACTGAGCTACAGAACCCTAAAAAGGTCGTATGGGGTGAAGTACATGTGAAAGAGACGCCAATGCGAAATTTAGTGTATCACACAGCAAATTTCTGTTAAAATTCGAAAGCAGCTTCCTTAAAAATTATTCACAATGACAATTACATAAAAAAGTAAACGATGGGCAACTAAACAGTTCAAAATGTCATGTAAACTGGCAATGAGAATATATATGTAAAGGTCAGAAGAATTAAAAAAATAATTACTACAATATTTCAAGTAAAGTCATTAATATATAATGAGATACGTAAGTTATGACACAAATGAATAATTCAGATAATAAGATTTAACCTATATCAGATACTGTGAAACTGGAGACAGGGCAACCAGTCAGTGCACGAGATACCATGACAGTTAAACTAAATGACAATTTTGTGACTGAGAATATAGAAGTTAGTATTTTCCCTAAATCTCTCAAGGAAATTACTTTGTAAAGGAGGCCGCCGCAGAAAATGCACTAAAGGAAAAGTGAAGAAAGAGGAAAAAAGCAGAAACGAGGTTACCGATAAAATTAACGTCAAAATTTGGGACCAGGAAGCAGATGAAATGAAGGAATTCCGTAACATTAGAAGTAAAATAACGTAAAATGCACAAAGTAAGGAGGACATAAAAAGACAACTGGTGCATGCAAACAGTGCATTCCTGGGTGAAATGGGTAAAAGAAGTGTGATGTAATCCATCATTGGCCTTAAGCTGTGGGAGAAATCCCTGAGAATACGCGTTTGGAGCACAGAATCGTGAGGAAGTGAATTACAGGCTTTGGGGGAAGCTGATAGGAGAACATTGAGACATTTGAGGTAAGGTGCTACAGATGAATGCTAAAAATCAATGGAATAATTAGATAGGGTTTGAGGAGTTTCTCTGCAGAATCAGCAAAGAAAGGAACATGCGTAAAACACTAACAAGAAGAAGGGGCAGGATGACAGAACAAGTGCTGAGACATCAGGAAGTAATTTCCCAAAACTAGATGGAGTTGTAGAGAATAAAATTTGTAGGGGAAGACAGAGATTAGAATACACACAACAAGTAATTGAGGACATAGAGTGTATGTGCTGCAGTGGGATGATGAGGATGGGACAGGAGAGGTCATGCCAGTCTGCATCAAATGAGTAAAAAGGATGATGAAAAAATAAGAAAAAGAAAAGTCTCAAAGTTAAGAAGTGTTGCTGAAGCATATCAAAATATATAAAGCAGCAACAGAAATAATAGATAAATAAATAAATTAGGGTATATATGTGAATATCTGAGATCTCCTCCCAAAAAATTGGATCAATTTCAGTCAAATTTGGCACAGGAACAGCAGGCCTCACATGTATCAGCACATTGTGGTTTATAAATTCCTAGATCCAATAGGAGTAGAGATACAGGAAAGAAAGCGGTTTACAGACCGCCCGGCACGACAGGCATGTTGTGTGAGAACAGTATTGGCCTACAAATCAACCTACTTTGCAGTGAAGCCTACATGTCATGGGCAAGAAAAGGCTTTTCACGCCACAACATATAGGCTGCCCTGTTTAGCACGCAAGTACCGAGGGTAGTACTGGCTTGCTTTATTGAACTGTATTGCAGGAGTTACATGTGCCAGTGAGTGTGGCTGAGGACAGGTTGAGACAAATGGAGGAGGTGATGGACAGAGCTCAGAAGGAGGGTGTAGGGAAATACGGTAAGAGCGATGGGATGGGGCTGGAGGAAATTGACAAAGGGGGAGAAGGAGATGAAGAGACAGAGAGAGAGGAAGGGGGGAGGAGATAGATAGGATGATGTGGACAGATAAAAGAGGAAGATATGGACACAGAGAGAGGAAGGAGGAGGTGTGTTCAATATATCGAACATATATGGAGTGAAGCTGTGGAGAAAAGGCTAGTAGAAAAATAAAATTGAGATTATTTTTGAAACAGGGTGAATGACAATGGTCTGACAAAACAGAATTTCAAGTATCTATTTTGTGGAGAAATGCTCTAAATTTAGATCGATTCCGAAGTCAAAAGAGTTATAGAACATGTGTGAAATGGTCTGAAGAAAGGTGAAAAGAGACGTAGTAAAAAGCTGAGTGTTGGAGCAAAAGAAAAGAGCAAGTGAAAGGAATTAAAGACCCCACCTGGTCCCTATTTGGCTAAAACAGGAATAGAATAAATAAAACAAAAAACAAAGATACCCTTGTTGATTCTTGCAAACTTGTTTGATCTGCAGGTGAATAACATAGTGCGACCGTAAGGTTAATGACAATGAGGTAGGTGAAAATTGCACTGTTTGCAGACTAGTAAAATAAGTGCCTGGTATTTATATTCGCTAATGGAGAGCCGTAATATCTGAACACTGACGTTGATCTCTCAGTAATTAGTCGGGAGTATTTTACGATGCTAAATGAGCCGCATGATGCGCTTCACTTAGAGCTGAAGCTAAAGGTCGCCGGCTTGTGTACTCGCTCGCTGAGTGACGGCCACTCGGCACTTATGGATCACTGCAGTCCGCGTCCTGGCGCAGCACTTGACCGCATTAACCTCTCCGCCTGTCAGAGATACGGCGGAGCGGCCAGGGAGGGTCGCCACTGGGTAATTGAAGAGCCTGCTTCAGACGGGAATATACACTCCAGAGGGAGGGAAGTGCATCCCGCCGACAGGCCTATTCGCCACAGCTGTCTGGTTCGTAGTCTGCAGCGGTGAAGACACGCTCAGCTGCTTCGTACCAGAGAACAGTCAGTTGTCGGTACGTTGTGACTCAAGAACGTGCTATAAAACTTGTGTTATGCTGCATTTTATGCATTCACTAGTTTGCACATTTAGCACCATATAAGGCGTTTTTGTCTTTACAGCTGTACTCCATAGAGTATTTCTTAACTTCCGAAAACATATGACTCAGTACAACACCAGCTCTTATTAATGAAAATACTATCATACGGGGTAAAAAACGAAATTTGGATTGATGATATCTTATTAGAGGGGACGCTGCGTGTTATCCCGGATATGTAAGAAATTTTGGACGTTACTCCCTAGGGAAGCGTGTAGGGACCATTTCTGTTCATGTGGTATATTAATGATTATGACAATATTAATAGTAAAATCAGACTTTCTTCGGGTGACGCAATTATGTATAATGAAGTATTGTAAGAGAAAAGCAACACAAATGTTATGGCAGATCCCGACACGTTTTCAAAGTGGTGCAAACATTTTAAAATTATTTTCACTGACTCACAATTAGAATGAGTCAGCCCATAATAACTGAATATAACAATTTGTGTCCGCCCCCTTAGCTGAGTGGTCAGCGCTTCTAACTGCCATGCAGCGGGCCTGGGTTGGATTCCCGACCGTGTCGGGGATTTTCTCCGCTCGAGGACAGGGTGTTATCTTGCACTGAGTGTTGTGGTGTCATCATCACTATGTCCGGCCCCGGTAGCTGAGTGGCCAGAGCGACAGAATGTCAGTCTCAAGGGTCCGGGTTCGATTCCCGGCTGGGTCGGAGATTTTCCCCCATCAGGGACTGGGTGTTGTGTTGTCCTAAATCATTATCATTTCATCCCCATATACGCGCAAGTCGCCGAAGTGGCGTCAAATCAAAAGACTTGCACCTGGCGACCGGTCTACCCGACGGGAGGCCCTAGTCACACGACATTACATTATATCATCACTATTTCATAGACATCGACACGCAGGTCACCCAGTGTGGCATCAAAAGACTTGCAACTCGGCGGCCTAACTTCCCTCATGTGGGGACTCCCGGCAGCCAATGGCATACGATCATTGCATTTCACGTTCATAACAGTTGCCATCGACGTAGAGTAGAATGGCCACATACGCTCAACAGTAGTTGCAATAGGTACTGAGAATATGAAGTCTAATGATCACATATGCTCAATCGTAGTTAAAATAGGCGGTACACTTCTACTTCTATATCTACATCTACATACATACTCTGCAAACCTTTGTATGTCGCGTGGTGGAGTGTACCTTTCCTGTTCCATTCGCAAACAGAGCTAGGGGAAAATGATTGTCTTTGTGCTTCTATACGAACGTTAATTTCTCTTATCTTCGTGGTCCTTACGTGAAATGCAAGTTGGCGGCAGTAGAATAATTGTACAGTTTGCCTCAAATGGCGGTTACTAAATTTTGTAAATAGGGTTCACGAAGTATCTCCGTAATAATCAGTGGTTGGTCGATCCTACTTTTAACAAATATAGCAGTCCGCCTCTGAATTACGGCGATATCATCTGTTAATCTGACCTGATGAGAATCCTAAATACTCGAACAGCACTCAGCAACTGGTCATAAAAGTGTTTTATATCCGTCCTCCTTCATATATGGGCTACACTTTCCTAAAATTCTACTGCGTGGGGTAGCCTGACGGTCTAGGGCGTCTTGTCACGGTCCGCGCGGCTCCCCCCGTCGGAGGTTCGAGTCCTCCCTCGGGCATTGGTGTGTGTGCCGTCCTTAGCGTAAGTTAAAGTTAGACTAAGTAGGGTGTAGGCTTAGGGACATCATCAGTAAACAGACACAGATTGTCAGATCATTTGTGTATATAGATATCTATAGAATAATAGCGATCCTATGACACTTCCCTGCGGCACTCCTCACGGTAGCCTTGTCTCGGATGAACAGTCTCAATCGAGGATGAAGTACTGAGTCCTATTGCTGAACATATCTTCGAGCCACTCACATATATGGGAACCTTTTCAATATGCTCTTATCTCCTATACTAATCTGCAATGGGGCACCGTGTCAGGTGTTTTCTAGAAATCTGAGAATATGGAATCTGCCTTTTAAACTTTCCCTACGGTTCGCAGGACTCATGTGAGAAAAGAAATCGCACTGATGCATATAGGAAGTCGTTTTTCCCTCTCTCTATTTGCCAGTGGAACGGGAAAGGAAATGACTAGAAGTGATACGTGGTACCTTCCGTCATGCACCGTAAGGCTTGCGGAGTATGTATGTAGTAGTTATTGTAAAAATTAATATATAACAAATACTTAAGATGTCAGAGCATATGAGATATCAATTGAAAGCTGAAGTTGAACACCACAAAATGTCATATTTTTACTTGTATCGAAAGATTTAACAGCATTATTATGCATACAGGTATACGCCATTCCTCTGATTCCTCTATAGCTGCACGTAGTATGAAGATAGCATGAGTTACCTAGTTCTTTTACTAATTACTCGAAATGATTAAAGGTTATTTAATAGCCAGTTTACTGATTATGAAAATGATCATTAGTAAAAGGTCTAATTAAACAATAAATTGTGCATGACATATAAAACCTGAAACCACTAATGGGAAGGAAGTGGAAGGACGCTCCTTTTAAGGTTTCCACACTTATTTTTACAAATTTATTTAACATGCTTCTCTTGTGTTATGAAAATGATAACACGGTTCATATTTTAGTAACATTTTACATAATATTGTATTGTTTATATCTTGATAGACCGTAAAATGATCGTGATAAATGTAAGGTTATTTTAATATAATGAATATGTATCGAGGTAGTATTAATTTTGAATGGTGGTCATTATTAAAGTCATGTACAGTAGTACGTGACGCCGCAGATATTTTGGGGTGTGAGTCCTTGCACACATGGTCTTTTTGGCAACGGTCTTTCTCTGGTGACACACGTTCTGTTGTTTTCGGGAAGACGACGTTGGGCAGCGAGATTAACTTTGTGTACGACCTAGACTATTCTGAAGGCTACATCAGTGGTTGATTTTGGAACGTTTTTATGTGTTTTAACTTTGCAAGTGAGAGAATAAAGGCGGCAGTGAACTTAAAATATTTTGCTGCAGTTTCGTTAGTTGCTTTGCATAACAGGCTTGATTGCTTGTGTGCAGCGATTCTTCTGCATTAATGGACAATGTTTACCACCTTGACTGCATATCTTGCTTGTGGAAGACGGAGGTCGTAATTTGCACTTGCATAACGCATGCTTAAGCAATTTCTAGGAAGGTGTGCGCTTTTCAGCAGGTTTAAATTACATTTGGCGTCCAGCAGTACTGATAAACTTCAAGTCTCCAAAACTAAGTCCAAAGGTTTCCTTGTGGCACATTCGTATTCTGTACAGGAGTTCCCAGCACTGTTTGAGAGCTTTTATCTGTAATGTGTTACTCATACTCATACTATATCGCAGGTTTTTGTTTTATTATTTATTTAGCTTGTTTTGTTTATAAATTTTTCACGACCAAGTAGCTTTGTCTGACACGGTTCACGAAATCTGCAAAAAAAAAAAAAAAAAAAAAAAAAAAAAAATAGAAAGTAGGCAAAGCTCAGAACATGACTAGAAAGCACGGTAATCAGTGCTAAGACTCTCTGATGACGTTGCCATTCAAGGAGAATATAAGAAAGAAGTATAAACGTTAAATAAAATCATGAATGATTAGATCAGAGAATGGCTTTGTTGATAAGTAAAATAAAACCCAGAGTAACAAGGTGCAGGCTTAGAACAGTCACCAGATGACTATCAAATTTGTGTAAGATACGCAGTAAACCTCTTAACGGCGAATCTTGATACTATCTGACGGCTTCCCTCGCATGGCATACACGCTGTTTCATGTTTTTCTGTCTGTCCTTTCAACACGTAACACCGCGAGAAACAGCACCTGGGTGTAGGTCAATTGCTGTAATCCTCTTTTACAACAAGTTTCTGCAGAGCCTAGCGGTCTATAGCTCGCCATCACCAACTGCTTCGTGCCTTTTAATTACTCTGCTGTCGAAAGTCCTAGGTCCATACATGAAATCACATTTTATTAAAAAGCCTTTGAATTTTATTGTCTACTACAAAATCATCCAAACACGCAACATCTGGAGATAAAAGGGAATATATTTCAGAAATAACTGTCGCTGGGATAGCATTCTGCGAATACCGGGCAATATTAAGTCATTAGACCTTTTTCTCCCACCTTAAACTCATTACTCATGGTTCTAAATGTTGTTTTTAGAGTAGATGACAGTCTTTACTTCACTTTTTGTAGAAAGCAGTACGTTATTGTCCTCAAAGCCTTTCTCATATGCAAAAGTAATTTGCTTCCCCGGGATATCGTATATCTCTTTTTGTGAATATCAGGATAATTATTTTGGCAGTAACACGGCTGAGGCCTTCCCCATCTTTTCTCAACTAAACCAGTGCACCGTCTCTAATGATCCCTCTTTCAATGTAATGTGCAAAGTGTTCCTGAAATCCAGTCCACGTGCCTTTTTCCGTTCCTTTGTGCTTAACAACCTTCACCTCGATATCACTAATTTTGAATTCTCATCCAACTGTTTTGCTGCTACGCTTTACCCTTATGCCTCCATAGCGACTTCATACTGAACTCTTCCGTCATATTCACATTCGTAATAACAGCGCCAGAAGTGTCCATAGTCTCACTTCCTTTAGCGACTTTAGCCTGATCAGCAGCGTAACAGCCTCTATCACAAGCGCCGAAGCAACAAGTTTTAGTTACACCAGCGTGCCATGTAGTACGTATTCACGAATCATTATCGCCGAAAATATAAATTTTACTCTTTCTTTCGGATTCATAATTGTTATTAGTATCATTCCAATACGTACGAAAGTTGAAACAGGGGTAAACGGACCATCTACATTCCATGTGATCTGGTGAGTTATTTCATTAATAAATACGAAAATGGCGATTCCAAGCCCTAAGAAAATCCGCCAACAACCATATTGCTACTCGCTCTACTGCATTCGTGTTTTCTGTTTTAATGTGACCTCGATTCGCCGGTAGTTAGTAGTTTACGATACCACTGAGTGAATAAGTTTTTTTTCCAGTGGTTTTATGACGTTCGTCGTAACCCTGTTCATTCTCCTTTTTAGTTCAGTTCTTCACTGTCGGCTGCCTGTTTCTCTCTGTTCAAGCGTCCACGAACCAGGGGGGATGCCTTACTTTGCGCAATATGGAAAGGGAGAATTGTTGTATAGTGGACGTACCTTGAAACTGGGTATACCTTTGAGAGAATGAGGATGACTCTTAACAAATTGATAAACAGCTCTGACAGGGGAAGGGCATTAGAAAACTGTTTTGCTTCAAAGGTTTCCCATTCAAGGAGATTGACCCTTACGTATTAGATATGTGCAGCGCACACAGATTCGTCCCGACAGTCCTGTGTCAAACTGAACTGTAATGGACACATCGGGAGATGAACTGGGAGGGGACTGATGGAAACTCCCCCCGCTTTTGTCCAATAGTAAATTTCAGGGGATGCGTTTTCATGCTCTGTCCCTAACAGAATCACTATTGTCGCTTGGGTTATAGAAACAGAGAAATGTAGAATAATTTATCATGTAAGAAGACCTGGGCCTATGGTTCCATATTCCTTTCCTAGTGCACGTCACGGCGCAGGCTGACTTACACGTTACAAGTACCGCTGGTTGGACTGACAATACCAATGCTGTTGCTGTGTAATTTAGGTTAGTGGACAGCTGCAGCGCCGTCGCCTCCTTGTAAGTTTCCATAGAGATCGGCCGGCAGGTTAGAAAACCTTCAAGAAGGCGCTTCTTTTCTGAGGGTTTAACAACATTTTAGAAAGGGAATTTGTACCCTGGGGACACTGTCGGAAGTTTGACCGATTACTTTTCAATTCAGACGATAACCATCCGTTCTTGGTATACAAATCAAACACTTTAAGTTTTATGTTCCTGTGGCCTTCAGTCCGAAGACTGATTTGATGCAGCTCTACATGCTACTCTATCCTCTAAGAGTCTCCTCACTTCCGAATACGTACTGAAACCTACACCCATCGGGACCTGCTTACTGCATTCATCTCTTCGCCTCCTTCTATAATTCTTACCTCCCACACTTCCCTCCACTACTAACTCTGTGATTTCCTGACGTCTCAGACTGTGTCCTGCCAACCAGTCATATCTTTCACTCAAATTCTGCCACAAATTTCTTTTTGTACCAATTCTCTTCAGTACCTCCTCACTAATTACGCGATCTACCTTTCTAATCTTCAAATACTTCTGTATTACCACATTTCAAAGCTTCTGTAGTCTTCTTCTATAAACTTCTTATCGTCCTAGTTTCACTTTGAATCTAGGGTACTCTCTTCAGAAAAGACTTCCTAGTACTTGAATTTGTATTCGATGTCAACAAAATTTTCTTCTTCAGAAACGATTTTCTCATTATTGCCAGTCTACCTTTTATTTCGTATGTACTTCGGCGGTCATCAGTTATATTACCAACCAAATTGAATTCTTTTCTTCTATATTAAGCACCTTATTTGCTTTTCTGATTTGTTGAGGATGGCCTAATTTAATTCGATTGCATTCCATTACTCTTGTTTTTGCTTTTGTTGAAGTTCATTTCATATCCTTGTTCCGAGATACTGTCAATTCCATTCAACTGCTCTTCCAAGTCCACTGCTACTTCTGACAGAGTTACAATGTCATCAGCAAACCTCCAATTTTTATTTCTTCTCTCTGAATTTTCATTCTTTCTCGTAATTTTTCCTTGCTTTCCTTTTACTGGTTATTGAATGTACAGAGTGAATAACACCTGGGATAGGTTGAAACCCCGAGTCATTTCCTTCTGAATCACTGTTTCCCTTTCGTACCACGTCAGTTATGTCCAAGTTGTAAGGAACTCCTCGCTCCATGTGTTTTAAACCTGCCACCTTCAGAATTTCAAATAGTGAATTCCAGACAAATTGGTCAAAAGCTTCGTCTAGGTTACAAATACTAGAAACATATCTTTAACTCGGCTTAACCTATCTTCTAAGAGAAGTCGTAGGGGCACTATTTCCCATGTGTTCCTACATTTCCCTAGAATCCAAACTGATACCCCCACCCCACCCCGACGGCGGATTCTACCAGAATTTCTATTCTGCTGTAAATTATTTTTGTCGGTATTTTGTAACCGTTACCTGCTAAACTGGTAGTGCGGTAATAATCACAAGTCTCAAGTTATTTAATCTGTTTCATACATCTTGCGCACCATGTGGAATGTTTTCTCATGGCTGGCTATCAGGATATCACTAGTTCTGTGGAAACGCCGTCTACTCTTGGGGCGTTTGCGTGTTTTTTTCAGCTACCTTCTGTACGGGAATGAGGTGTCAGAAGCCTTGGGATAGCCGTATGCACATATACAGATGACGGTAGTGTCATGTACTCAAGGAATAAAAGGGCAGTGCACTGGCGAAGCTGTCATTTGTATTTAGGTGATTCATGTGAAAACGTTTCCGAGTTGATGATGACCACACAGATTTTGGACACGGAATGATAGAGACACATGGGACATTCCGTTTAGGAAATTGTTTGGGAATTCAGTATTCCGCGATCTAGTGTCAATAGTGTGCCAACAAGACCTAATTTCAGGAGTTACCTCTCACCACAGACAACACAGTGGCCGACGGCCTTCACTTAACGACCGAGAGCAGCGACGTTTGCATAGAGTTGTCAGTGCTAACAGACAAGCAACATTGCGTGAAATCAATATGGGACGTACGATGAACGTATCCTTTATGTCAGTGCGGCGAACTTTGGCGTTAATGGGCTGCGGGAGCAGAGGACCGACCTGAGTGCGTTTGTTAACAGCACGACATCGCCTGCAGCACCTCTCCTAGGCTCGTGATCATACCTATTGAACCCTAGACGATTGGAAAACCGTGGCCTGGTCAGATGAGACCCGATTTTGATTGGTAAAAGCTGATAGTAGAGTTCGAGGGTGGCGCAGGCCCCACGAAGCCAAGGACTCAAGTTATCAACAAGGCACTGTGCAGGCTGGTGGTGGCTCCATAATGGTGTAGGCTGTGATTACATGGAATGGATTGGGTTCTCTGGTCCAGCTTAACCGATCGTTGACTGGAATGCCATTTTCAGCCATTCATGGACGTCATGTTTTCAAACAATTATGCAACGTTTATGGATGACTAAGCACCGTGTCGCCGGGCCACAACTGTTCCCAGTCGGCTAGAAGAAATTCTGGACAATTCGAGCGTTGATTTGTCCACTCAGATCGCATGACATGACTCCCATCGAACTTCTATGGGACACAATCAAGAGGCCAGTACATGCACAAAATCCTGCACTAGCAACTGTTCCGCAAAGTATGAACGACCGTAGAGGACCGAGCGACGTGGCGTAGTGGTTAGCACAGTGGATTCGCATTCGGGAGGACGAAGGTTCAATCCCGCGTCCGGCCATCCTGATTTAGGTTTTCCGTGATTTGCCTAAATCGCTCCAGGCAAATGCCGGGCTGGTTTGTTTGAAAGGGCAGGGCCGACTTCCTTCCCCATCCTTCCCTGATCCGACGAGACCGATGACCTCGCAATTTCGTCTCTTCCCACAAATAGCCCAACCAACCAACGGCCATAGAGGCAGCGGCATGGCTCAATATTTCTTCATGGGACTTCCGACGGGTTGTTGAGGTCATGCCACGTCGAGTCGATTCACAACGCCGGGCGGAAGATGTTTCGAGGCGATATTAGGTGGTATACCATGACTTTCTCAACTCACTGTATACTGTAGCAGTTCTTTCTACGCATGTTCCAAGTTTCATCGAGTTACGTTACTCGGCTGTGACACATTACGCGAAAGTTACATTCGTCGTCAGGTTTTGCTTATCTGTGTACTTGGTTAAGGTAAATAAGTTTCAAATTACTTTAGACAGTATAATCAGTGGCTTAAAATAAGAACCCATATTGTGTTATCTATTGACATTTCATCCTTTGTCTTCAAATTATTACGATTTCTCACTTATGGTTTGTACACATTTGTGTGGGTACAGTCTGTCTGAATGTTGCACATTTAATGTTTGCTATTGGCTCCTTACTTGCATTAGATAATTATGGTATAGAAATATATGTCAAAGGGGGGAAAACTGTAAGTTGCGTGATGAGCACCTCTGTACTGTGCTAGAGGGGGTTGGGTTGTTTGGGGAAGGAGACCAGACAGCAAGGTCATAGGTCTCATTGGATCAGGGAAGGACGGGGAAGGACTTCAGCCGTGCCCTTTGAAAGGAACCATACCGGCATTTGCCTGGAGTGATTTAGGGAAATCACGGAAAACCTAAATCAGGATGGCTGGTAGTTGCAAGAAGTCTCATAGTTTCGTCTTTCACTCCCAATTTTGGCCAAATTAGATTCGCTGCAGGCTAGTGAAAATAATTTTCCCTTCGAGTATTCTGTTTGTAAATGCCTATGTTGCTCTCAGAGTGAAATGGATTTCTGCGAAATTTCATCAGTGAATAACGGCTGTGTGGGGATATGGCTGGTGTGCTCGGACACGTGCCTATAGGATGTAGGTTTGTGAACCACAAGCGTCAGTCTAAGTACATTATTTCCCGAGTCAGTGTTTTTTGCCTAAGTGAGAAGTTACCTGGACCTGTTATCCGTAGAACATCTAAAATATAAATTTGGCAATTGTATACGCTGTATTATCCGTACGGCAAACATAACTGGACCTAAATGTACTGATAATACTATATGACTCTTCCAGTAAAATATTCATAATGCGCATTCACCAGAAGTAAACAGTTACGCCCAGATTATTAGATGTTGCTAGTATTTTTACGTGAATTAACAGAGGGAGGATTTTTCACTGCGAAAAGCGGGCTACATTGTGTTTTACGAATGTTTTACTGCTAGATTATCTGCATTTACTATTTGCTCTTGTCATCATCATTAGTTTTATCCTATATTAACATGTCCTTTGTGCCTTCCTTTCCTGCGGTCCATAGCTTCCCTCTTAATGTTGCTGTATGTGCTGCCGTCCATCACATCATTCAGGATCAGAAATATTCTCCTCCCCCTCTTCCTCTTTCCTTCAACATTCTTAGGCTGGTTTCAGAGAAGACCCTCCTTATTCCTTAATGCAGGGGCGGGCAGGAATCCTGCACATGTGCGGTGCACTTGCACGCGTGCAGTTAACAGGTGTTCCGCGTGCACACAGGGGCAAGCTGGCCACCCGCTAATCTCCCATCCCCACCATACCCTCTGTCTGCTCCTTCCTGTGTAATGCGTTTTGTTTCCTAGCTTGCTTTCTTGAGTGAATGAATAATGTTAGTAGGAGTGCTTGAAGGAAATCATGGTTTGAAAGAGTACCTATTCCTACGATACGTTTTATTTAATTATCACAGGTGGAGTTTACAATACGTTTAATATCTGAAACAAAATTTCTACATGCAGACAACAGAAACGGTTACGTAAATTTTCATCACTGATGTTTGCTCTTAACCGAGACTTATTAATTCAGCAAATGGTTTTCCAGCTCTCGCTATATTAAGCGCAGTCTTATAAATTGCACATACCGCTGGGCTATTATTGTTGTCGTCCTGAAAACTTGAAAACGGTGCTCCATAAAATTTTAAGTCAGTTAGATGAGAGACATGACGAGAGAAAGTCGCAGATCTCTCGTGACAACAGCAACTACGACAAATTGAAATGGCTCCGAGCACTATGGGACTTAACTGCTGTGGTCATCAGTCCCGTAGAACTTAGAACTACTTAAACCTAACTAACCTAAGGACATCACACACATCCATGCCCGAGGCAGGATTCGAACCTGCGACCATAGCGGTCGCGTGGTTCCAGACTGTAGTGCCTAGAACCGCTCGGCCACTCCGGCCGGCCAACTACGACAGATTCATCTGGTATCGTCAGATCGCTCTTCTTAAGCTGAGTCAATTCCCCATCCGCTCAGAATCCGCCAATAAATTGTACTCGTCCTTGTGAAATTTATTATAATGGCCTTCAATACTAAACTTCCGTTGACCAGCGAGAATGCTGCCACATATTAAACATTTCGAATTTTCACGTTATTGCACAAAGAAAAAATGATTCTCCCATTACTTTTTAAAAGACAGCAAATCTCCACTTCTCCGTTTCTTGAAATACAACGTTCACTACATAGTGAACTTCGCATCAACGTCCGCAGCTTAGCCTGGTACTACACTGCCGCAACCTGCCGGCTGTCGCCACAGCCCCGGTCGCCGCCTGCACGCGAGCAGCACACGTGCAGCGCTGTGCGCTCATGAGCCGCGTGCAACGTTTGCCCGACCCTGCCTTAATGTATGTCCACCACAGTTCCGTTTCCTTCTTTTTATTACATCCAGTAATTGTCTTTGCTCTCCCACGCTTCCCAGTGCGTCTTCATTTTTCACTCTATCAATTCGACCTGTTCTTTGCATCCTCCGCAATGTCCACATTTCAGAAGCCTCCGACCGTGCTCTGACTTTCTTTCGCAGTGTGCACGTATAAGCACCCCTCAGGAGGACACTCCATACAAAACTTTAGTATCCTCTCCCTCAAATCTCTGTCCATATTGCTGCATAAAATTCTTCTTTTGTTATAAAATCCTTCTTTTGGATATTCTGGTTTCAATTTCTGTGCTGTCCTTCAAGTCGGTTTCTACCATGCTTCTAACGTATTTACAGCTTTTCTCTATTGGTACTTATTTACTTGTGTCGAATAAAACATATTGACATGAGTCAAGCACCGTGTCTGCTGATATTAAATGGTGAACAGATACAGTAAAGTCGATATAGACTTTGTTAAAGAATGTTACGTATGCAACTTATAAGCGCGGATGAAGCAGGGTGTGGCTAGTCCATATAAACAAATATAAATACAAATGCGTTGTACGTAACATACTGGAGTATGGCAGATTTATGGTGGCCATCGGTACTACTATCTATTGTGAAAAGCTATTAATTTGTTGTCAACAGTCAATTAAAGGCGGAGCTGCCAGGTGGATACTAACAACAATGTCACCCATGTTTATATATGTCGGAACACAGAACTACGGATCGGAAGTAAACATGTAACTCTACACGTCCTATCTGAAGACAACCCTGAAAAGTTTTGAAAACCACTTAATGGCCCGCATCTCGTGGTCGTGCGGTAGCGTTCTCGCTTCCCACACCCGGGTATCCGGGTTCGATTCCCGGCGGGGTCAGGGATTTTCTCTGCCTCGTGATGGCTGGGTGTTGTGTGCTGTCCTTAGGTTAGTTAGGTTTAAGTAGTTCTAAGTTCTAGGGGACTTATGACCACAGCAGTTGAGTCCCATAGTGCTCAGAGCCAAAACCACTTAATGGAAATAAAACAAATATTTCAGTCTGCTTTCGGCTGCGGTGAGGCGAGGACGTCCGCTGCGCCTCGCCGTGCGCGACCGTGAGCGCTTGCTTGTGTTTACCTTCTCGCGGCGCGAGTTGTATTTGTTCCAAGTTCAGTCCGATTATGGCACACACATGGCGCCACGATACGATCAGAATTACTTTCCAACCAGATCACGCGCGTCCTCGAGCCTATGAAATAGAACAGTTCATACGCGACGATCTACATTTAGATCCGGCGACTGTCGTCGGAATACATTTTTCTATAACGGCGAGCGTGGTTTATGTTAAAATGACCAGTGCAGAGGTCTGCACGACAGTGGTTTCTAAATACTCGACCTCTCTCCGATTCAAACATTCTGACGGGCATATCGGTGCAGTGACGGTGGATCATGCTGGCATGGGCCTAAGGACTGTAAGAGTTTTTGAGCTCCCCTTCGAGGTCCCAGAGGAAGTTGTCAAGGACGCCTTCCGACCATATGGCAATGTTATCAGCCACGTTGCAGAAAAGTGGCAAACTTTCTCGACGTATAAGGTCTACAATGGTGTGCGCCAAATTAAACTTGAGCTCAAGAAACATGTGCCGTCCTATTTGAACATCGGTGGCTGTCGTGCAATCATCATGTACGACGGTCAACCGCGTACCTGTTCCGGATGTGGGCAGGAAGGCCATGTTCGATCGAGCTGCTTACAACGTAGAATTACGCAGATACCAGTGGGAGACTCCGTTTCCCCGACGGGGACGACAATCCTGCCCCTCACGTACGCTCAGACGACGATGCGCACCATAGTTGAGAACGAAACAGGCGATCAGACACATCCATCGACGCCAGAAGTACCACGGGAGGAAGAGGAAGGACCCTCGGTGCCAACCCATATGTCGCCCCCTCCACAGCAACAACAGCAGCAACAGTCCCACGGACTCCAGACGCAACATAACATTCAGAACGCGATGGACGTGGACGCGAACATTGTACCGACCGCGGCTTTCCTAGCGGAAGGTGATACGACGCTGGATTGCCTCCCACATTCGGATACGGATGTCCACGTTCGTAAGCAACGTTCGCCCCGACGACGCAAGCGACGTCGGCGGACCCCTTCTGACGATTGCCTCCTACACACGGCCGGTCAAGAAGGTGACATCTCATCAGACGGCATGGATGCTGCGCCTGCTGAGGATCTAAGTGGTGTAGACGGTTCACTTGCCCATACTACGAGTGCCCAGTTACTTCTTGCACCACAAACGCGGCAGGTCGCGTCGATGGATGGCGATCCGTCTACCTCTACCAAAGACGACGTACGTGAGAGAGATTTAGGTGCTGATCAGCCACACAGCATCGTGTTGCACCCACTGTGGTCGGACGATGTTGAGGAACTTCCTGAAGAGGGCACGCGTGACAGGGGAGGGGGCGGCATTGGGGATGCCACTACTAGCGTGAACGACTCATAATTTGTAACGGGTTTGGTGGGTCCGGCATCTCTTGCGGTTAGCTTTTATTGCCATGGCGTCTACCCTAGGTGAAGAGGCTAGGCAGCACTCCTTCCGCCTTGCCACAATCAATATCAACGCGATAAGGGCACCACACAAACTGACAATGCTACAACGCATGCTTGATGCGGCGGACATCGACGTGGCCCTCTTACAGGAAGTATGTGTCGCTAGTTTCCCTGACTTCTACGGATATACCGCCCACATCTCCCACGCCTCTTCTACCGATTGTGGTGTGGCTGTTCTGTTAAGGGACGGTTTGGCGGCTACGGACGTACTGTACTTACCGAGTGCAAGAGCCATGGCAGTAACTGTCAACGGTGTACGACTCATCAATGTATATGCCCCTTCAGGATCAGGGAGACGGAGAGATCGGGCCCGCTTTTTTTCGGAAGATATTACGCGTCTATTTATGGGCCACATAGACGATATGGTGATCGGAGGTGATTTTAACTGTACATTATCTCCATCTGATCAGCAGCCACATCACGTCCCGTGTGCGGAATTGGAAATGCTAGTGCGTGACCTCCACCTGATTGACACGTGGCGACACATCCATGGCCCAGCTCCTGGTTACACCCATTATACAAGCCATTCATCAAGTCGGTTGGACAGGATTTACGTCACAAGCACCCTTTCGACGGCGACGAGAGGAGCAGAGCTCTGGCCCACTGCATTCACCGACCACACAGCCTATATTTGCACCATTGCCCTCCAACCTGCACGTGTGTGGCGCAGTAGGCCCCCCTGGAAACTGAACGTCGCCCATCTGGACGAGCCGGCATGTAAAGGTGCTGTCGAAGAGTCGTGGACCGCGTCCTTACGGCGTCGTGGTCGGTACCGATCGACCCTCAGTTGGTGGATTGAATGTGCGAAGCCTGCTCTTAGACGCACCTTCATGGCTTACGGCCGGGAAGCAGCGGCATGGAGGAGGAGCACGGAAAACTTTTATTACACCGTCCTACGGGAATGTCTTGCTATGGAGCCCTCACCTGACAGGCAGATCATAGTCAATCGCGCGAAAGCGCAGCTCGTCTCCTTAGCACGCCATCATTTACAAGGCGCTGTTATACGGTCGCGTACTCCAGACATGATACAATCAGAAAGGCCATCTATGCACCACGTGCTCATAGAACGCAGGAGGCGCCGCAGGGCACTGGTAACCGACATGATAACCGACGACGGTCGACATGTGGTAGAACAAGCAGATATAGCAGAAGCCTTCTATGGGCATTACGCTCATCTTTATTCAGCAGTGCTCCCTGATATGGCAACGGTAGACACCGTTTCAGCACATGTCCACGGTACAGTTCCACCAGACATGGTACCGAATTTACTGGGAGAAGTGACAGAAGAGGAAGTGCTCGACGCCATTGGTAAAGGTGCTCCCCATAAATCACCAGGAATCGATGGGTTACCATTAGAGTTCTATCGAGCCTTTACACAACTGTTGCTACCGTGTTTGATTGAAATTTGCCAGGAATTGATGTCCCCGGATATACCATTGCCTGCACCATTCTTGGAAGGTCTGATTGTCCCCATCCATAAACCGAAGGGACGGAATCATGTCCGCGACTATCGTCCCTTAACGTTATTGAACAGCGACTTCAAGATCTTTTCGAGGCTGCTATCAGGACGTATTCGCGGCACACAATTGCACGTCTTGTCCGGCGATCAGACGTCCTTGGGGGGACCCAACAACATCAGAACTGCGTTATGTCGTTACCGAGATCTCATCTCCCTTGCACGGGTGAGACGTTTGCCGGCAGCCCTCGCGTCTATCGACTTTAGCCAGGCTTTTGACCGTGTGGGCCACACTTTCCTCACGGCCGTTCTACGGCGCATGGAATACCCCGACCCCTTTATCACAGTGTTGACACGCCTACTACATGGTGCAACTTCTCGAGTTCTTGTCAATGGAAGACTGACGGCACCCATGCCGATCCGCCGATCAGTACGACAGGGATGTCCATTATCAACATTGTTATTTGCATTGGCCTTAGAACCCTTGTTGTGTGGTCTCCGAGACAGGCTCACTGGGATACAGTTCGGCGGCTCCATCTATCGCTGCACCGCATATGCGGATGATTTGATGATCGTCATACGAGGAGCTGACGATATGGCCGCGGCTTTGGACTGGATTGCAACCTACGGTACAGCTTCTGGTAGCCAAATCAACGTTGACAAGTCCGTCGCCTTGAGCATCGGGATTGGGCTACCGCAGGAACACATTGCCCCCTTACGCTTCAGTGATACTGTACGCTGCTTGGGCTTAGATTTCATGAAAGACATGCGACGCGCGACGACGCTCAATTATCGACGCCTTCTTAACCAAATTAGGGCCGGAATTGCAAATCAGCGCTTGCGATCCCTCAACATCGTTCAGCGGGCGTATTATGCCAATGTATACCTTGCGTCCCGCATACCGCATGTCGCCCAAACGCTACCCATTCCGAAGCCCTTGGCTCGTAGCATTATGGCAGCGCTGGGATACTTCGTCACCACTGGTATGTTACTGAAGATCAGATACGTATCTCTTACCCTCCCCAAGGAAAAAGGTGGTCTCGGCCTAGTTAACGTCCATGATAGGGCCATTGCCCTCTATGTTAGCTCACATTTAAGTCTGCTGCGCCGTTGTCCTACGAGCCTCACGAGTCTGCTTCTGACGGCGCTACGTCCTGCTTCACTAAGAGCGCCGGTGCCACTACAGGACATCCCAGCGCCCCTCTTTTATATAGGACGTTTCTATTTAGAACAAAGTTATTGCAGTGTCGCGCTCACGACACCTCAAATGGCCACAACTCGACGCCTATATCATGACATGCTGCAACGCCGCCCCCTAAATGTGGTCGAACTAAAATATCCTGACGTACGGTGGCGCGTGGTGTGGAAGACTGTACACGATGCCATGCTTGATTCCGATGTTGTTTCTCAATGGTACGTCGTCGTGAATGGGAAGCTCGTGACGCAAGAACGTCTCTGCAATATCCACATGACAGAATCTCCCAATTGTGTGGGTTGTAATACAGTCGATTCTGACGAGCACCGCCTCAGCTGTGGAGAGGCGGAACCGGTTTGGCACCTAGTGCGGCAGATGCTGGCTTATCTCTTGCGAGTTAGGCCGGAGCATATATCTGCACGCACGTTATTGTTTCCGGATGAGACATTTTACCCCAAGACTCGAACCAACTCTGTCACCTGGATACGTGGACATGCCGTCCATTACCTCTGTCGTGACGGACACAAGGATTTCCTTGACTTCTGGCTCTATTTGCAAGAAAGACATCATGCTATTTCCGGGCATACCAGATATCGACAGTGCTTCGCAAACTACCTATGGAGTGCCTTTCACAGCCCGCCGTGTAGCTGGAATGTTCCAGGCAGTGGCAGATGAGGTCAGAACGAACTGCAAACGACCATATATTGAACAATCTTATCAGTGGCCGCAGTCGCTGGGAAGCCTCACTACGACGTGGTAGCTTTCTTTTCATGCCATTTATGTCTCATATCTTCGATGGCGTCTTCATTCTGTTTTAGTTTTCCAGGCTTGGTTAACTGTGACTGTTCGCACATTGAAAAAAAAAAAAAAAAAAAAAAAAAAAAAAAAAAAAAAAAAAAAAAAGTGGGCAGGAGACCTGCTTTCAAATCCACATAAATACACAAGAACAAAAAAAAGAACAAAATGAACAACAAATAAAATTTAATAAAGTATTATACCCTTTCCTTTCTTCTTTTATTTTATTTTTTTTATACAAAGTTCTGAGGCATATTTAATTTTTGTTCGTTGGCGGAACCTGAAGTGGCGGCGAACGGCCGTCCTAGTTAGCTTCAGGATGAAAGTGGCGGTGGCACTAGCTTTGTTTTTGTTTTTAGGCTAGATAGGTTTTTGTGGGTAGTATGGGTGATAGGGGCCAACGCCTGAAGTGGAAGAGGAAATTTTCTAAAAAAAAAAAAAATAAAAAAATAAAAAAATAAAAAAAAATAAAAAAAAATAAAAAAAGGGGACTTATGACCACAGCAGTTGAGTCCCATAGTGCTCAGAGCCAAAACCACTTAATGGAAATAAAACAAATATTTCAAAGGCGACTGGACGTATTTTATGTATTTATATTCAGCGCAGTATATATTTATCGTTCGTATGTTTAACTTAGTTACGTAAGATGCAAATTAACATGTCCAGAACATCCGTAATGGATAATTATAATTTGTCCACTTTAGACTCGATCAACAGAACTATTCTGGTTCTCTTTGTATACATTCTACGTAAGACGATTATTGACTCGGTCCGATCCAGCTTTTAACGAAGCTGAAATATTTCACGTAAGAAGGGATTGTTTGTTGAATTAGGTTGTTAATTGCTCGCTATTTAAATAAACGCAGACGACAGTACTGCTTGTAATGACTTTGCTGCAAGATTTCATCTGTTGAAGAACGTCCTCGCTGGTTCACACAAAAAGGCAAAAAACAAGAAGAAAGGAAAATCGCAAACGGCTCCACAAAGCGGTATTTCGGGACGGCGCCCGCGCGGAGCGCACAGAACAAGTCGCGGCGCTGATCGCGCGATATTTGCTCTGCAAGCCGCCGGCGTCGAAAATAATCCCACTGGCGGCGTCGTCATTTGTCTGCGTCCTGCAGGCAACCCATTTGTTTGGCGGTCGTTAAGTCGGGCCGGTCTGCTCTGTACCTCCGCCATCCGTCTGCGTCGCGCCAGCCGGGTAAGAAGCGCTCCGTGTTTATTCGGCAGCTCTCTATGACGCTGGGTCCCGTGGCGTAGTGAGCAAACAGAACCCCGCCAGCTGCGATTGAATGGTCAGTGACTTCGAAATGGACTAATATTCGCTTTCTTATTCAGACAAATGTATTTCTATGAAAGCTTGACGTGATGCCAAGTGGAGAGAATCCACGACAGCTGAATTGTTATTCTTACAGTCTATTGTCCCATTTGTCTTTTCAGTCATTACTTGCTTTGTTGACAGTTTGATCATCTTCAGATCTGTTAAAACCAACAAGAAACATGTTAAGTGTGAGATTACATAATAAATCTGAAACACACGCTTGATAAATATAATAGTGTATTATGCGATACCCATTGTAGTTACAGAACACCCAGTCGATTCTCGATACGTCATTAATTTACATAAATTATGTTGTTGTTGTGGTCTTCAGTCCTGAGACTGGTTTTATGCAGCTCTCCATGCTGCTCTATCCTGTGCAAGCTGCTTCACCTCCTAGTACCTACTGCAACCTACATCCTTCTGAATCTGCTTAGTGTATTCATTTGTTGGTGTCCCTCTACGATTTTTACTCTCCACGCTGCCCTCCAATGCTAAATTGGTGATCCCTTGATGCCTCAGAACACGTCCTACCAACCGATCCCTTCTTCTAGTCAATTTGTGCCACAAACTCCTCTTCTCCCCAATTCTATTTAGTACCCCCTCATTAGTTATATGATCTACCCATCTAATCATCAGAATTCTTCTGTAGCACCATATTTCGAAAGCTTCTATTCTCTTCTTGTCCAAACTATTTATCGTCCACGTTTCACTTCCATACATGGCCACACTCCATACAAATACTTTCAGAAACGACTTCCTGACATTTAAATCTATACTCGATGTTAGCAAATTCCTCTTCTTCAGAAACGCTTTCCTTGCCATTGCCAGTCTACATTTCATATCCTCTCTACTTCGACCATCATTAGTTATTCTGCTCCCCAAGTAGCAAAACTCCGTTACTACTTTAAGTGTCTCATTTCCTAACGTAATTCCCTCAGCATCACCCGACTTAATTCGACTACATTCCATTATCCTCGTTTTGCTTTTGTTGATGTTCATCTTATGTCCTCCTTTCAAGACACTGTCCATTCCGTTCAGCTGCTCTTCGAGGTCCTTTGCTGTCTCTGACAGAATTAAAATATCATCGGCGAACCTCAAAGTTTTTATTTTTTCTCCATGGATTATAATTCCTTCTCCAAATTTTTCTTTTGTTTCCTTTACTGTTTGCTCAATATACAGATTGAATAACATCGGGGAGAGGCTACAAACCTGTCTCACTCCCTTCCCAACCACTGCTTCCCTTTCATGTCCCTCGACTCTTATAACTGCTATCTGGTTTCTGTACAAATTGTAAATAGCCTTTTGCTCCCTGTATTTTACCCCTGCCACCTTCAGAATTTGAAAGAGAGTATTCCAGTCAACATTGTCAAAAGCTTTCTCTAAATCTATATGCTATAAACGTAGGTTTGCCTTTTCTTAATCTAGCTTCTAAGATATGTCGTAGGGTCAGTATTGCCTCACGTGTTCGATAATTTCTACGGAATCCAAACTGATTTTCCACGATGTCGGCTTCTACCAGTCTTTTCATTCGTTTGTACAGAATTGTAATATCGTCAGTTATAAATGCTTAGGGTCAGAATATGAGGACGTGCCCTTTATATTTCGTGACATTATAATTATGTACATTAGTGACTCACCGAGGTAGAGTTCAGCATATACAACTGCTAACGTGGTCTGTTACTATACCCTTATATTTATCGCATGTGTGTTTTAGGTTAGTTCTGTAAGGTGCAAATTAACGTCTTTTATTTGTTTTAACTGATCTGAAGACGTTCAGAATGATAACTAAGCCACTAATGACTCAAAGGCCGTACATAATCTGTTCCTTTTACCGACCTCCCGACTCAAATGATTCAGTTGCCGAACAGTTCAAAAAAAACTTGAGTATCATATCGAACAGGTATCTCATTATTAAAATTATAGTTGCTGGTGACCACAACTACCCTCCATGGTTTGGCGAAAATACATGTTCAAAGCCAGTGATAGGTATAAAACACCGTCATAAACTGCACTAAATGCTTTCTCTGATAACTGTTTTGAACAGTTAGTTCAAGAGCCCACTCCATGGGGCAATTATTGTAAAAACATACTTGACCTTTTAACAACAAATAATCCCCAGCAAATAGAGAGCATCACGACGGATACAGGGCTTACCAACAACAAGGTTGTTGTAGCGAGACTGGTTACCATAACATCCATCCCACCAAAAATAAACACAAAATATGTCTGTTTGAAAAAAAAAGCAGATAGAAATTCGCTTGTTGCCTTCCAAAGAGACAGTCTACACTCCTTCCAAACTTTCTATGTAAGTGTAGACCGGATGGCGCTTGAAAGTCTCTGAGCACTATGGGACTTAACTTCTGAGGTCATCAGCCCCCTAGAACTTAGAACTACTTAAACCTAACTAACCTGAGGAAAACACACACATCCATGCCCGAGGCAGGATTCGAACCTGCGACCGTAGCGGTCGCGCGGTTCCAGACTGTAGCGCCTAGAACCACTCGGCCACTCTGGCCGTCTGATGGCGCTTGAATTCAAAGAAATAGTATCAGGGACAATTTAGACTTTTATACCTCATAAATTAATAAGAGAGATACTGATCCCTCATGGTACGGAAAAGAGGTGAGAACACTGTTGTAGAAGCAACGAAAAAAGTATGCCGAATTTAAAAGAACACATAGCTTCTAAGACTGGCGATGTTTTACTGGGATTGGATACTTGGCGCAAACTTCAATGAGAGATGCTTTTAATAACTTCCATACTGAAACTTTTCTCTCGAAATTTGGCAGGAAATCTAAAGAGATTCTGGTCATATGTCGAATGCACCAGTGACAAGGCATAATCAATACTTTCACTGTGCGATTTCAATGGTAATATCACCGATGACAACGCCACTAATGCGGAGTTACTAAACACAGTTTTCTGGAACTTCTTCATCAAAGAAGACGAAGTAAATATTCTAAAATTAGAATCAAGAACAGCTGTGAAGATGAGTAACGTACAAATAGATATCCCAGGTGCAGCGAAGCCACTTAAATGCCTTAATAAAGAGAAGCCTTGAGTTCCATACAGCATACCAAATAGGTTCCTTTCAGATTATGCTGATACAATATTCTCATTGTTAGCAATCGTATACAATCACACGCTCAGCGAAAGATCCGTACCTAAAGAGTGTAAGGTTGCATAGGACACACCAATACTCATGAAAAGAAATAGGAGTAATCCGATGGTTACAGACCCATATCGTTGGTGTCGATTTGCAGTAGTATTGTGGAACGTATACTGTGTTAGAGCGCCGGCCGCGGTGGTCTCGCGGTTCTAGGCGCGCATTCCGGAACCGTGCGACTGCTACGGTCGCAGGTTCGAATCCTGCCTCGGGCATGGATGTGTGTGATGTCCTTAGGTTAGTTAGGTTTAAGTAGTTCTAAGTTCTAGGGGACAGATAACCACAGCAGTTGAGTCCCATTGTGCTCCGAGCCATTTGAACCATTTTGTGTTAGAGCATTATGAATTACCTGGAAGGTAGCTGTTTATTGACACACAGTTAGCAACTATTCAGAAAATATCGTTCTTGTGAAACACAACTAGTTCTTCATTCGCATGAAATAATGTGTACTATCAACAGGAGATCCCAATCTCATTTCATATTTCCTGATTTCCAGAAGGTTTTTGACATTGTTCCTCATAAGAGACTTCTAATCAAATCGCGCTCGTTTGGAGCACAGTTTCAGTTGTGTGAATTGATTGCTTGTTTCCTATCAGAAAGGTCACAATACCTAGTAACCCACGGGAAGTCATAGAATAAAACAAAAGTGTTCTCCGTCTTTCCGCAGTGAAGTGTTATAGGAGCACAGCTGTTTCTAATCTATATGACTGATTTAGGAGACTATCTGAGGAGTTTTGTTAGACTGTTTGCTAATGATGCAGTCATTTGCCGTTTACTTAAGTCATAGGAGTCTCTAGAATAACTACAAAAACATTGACACAATATCTGCATGGTGCGAAAAGTGGCAATTGACTCTGAATAAGGAAAAGTGTGAGGTCAAACGCATGAGTACTCAAAGAAATCCGTTAAAACTAGGATACATCAGAAATCAGGCATATTTTATGGCAGTCAGTTCAACAGAATACCTTACAATTACAATCTCGAACAACTTAAAGTGGAACGATAACAGCCGCGCGGTATTAGCCGAGCGGTCTCAGGCGCTGTAGTCATGGACTGTGCGGCTGGTCCTGGCGGAGGTTCGAGTCCTCCCTCGGGCATGGGTGTCTGTGTTTGTCCTTAGGATAATTTAGGTTAAGTAGTGTGTAAGCTTAGGGACTGATGGCTTTAGTAGTTAAGTACCATAAGATTTCACACGCATTTTTTGAGAACGATCACAAAGGTAGTATTGTGGAGAAGGCTAACCAAAGACTGCGTTTTCTGGCAAAACACATAGGAGGTGCAAGAGTTCTACTAAAGAGACAGCCGTGCGGAGTGACCGCGCGGTCACTCCCGCCGGAGGTTCGAATCCTCCCTCGGGCATGGGTGTGTGTGTGGTGTTCTTAGCATAAGGTAGTTTAAGTAGAGTGTAAGTCTAGGGACCGATGACCTCAGCAGTTTGGTCCCATAGGAATTCACACACATTTGAACATTTGAACTAAAGAGACTGCTTACACTATGTTTGACCGTCCTCTGCTGGAGTACTGGTGTGTGGTATGGGATCCTTAACAGACAGGATTACGGAAGATATCGAAAACGTCCAAAGAATGGCAGCTAGTTTTGTATTATCGCGAAACAGCGAAGAATGTGTGACAAACACGATAAGCGTGAAAAGAAAGGCGTT
This sequence comes from Schistocerca americana, assembly GCF_021461395.2. Classification (NCBI taxonomy): domain Eukaryota; kingdom Metazoa; phylum Arthropoda; class Insecta; order Orthoptera; family Acrididae; genus Schistocerca; species Schistocerca americana. The sequence continues at coordinate 643,590,035 of NC_060122.1, read as the reverse complement.
TTTGGTTGCGCCGATATCTTGTCACGAAATTTCAGTCACTAGCTTCCTCCTCTGAATGCGAAAATATTTTATTGCCGCCATCCTGTATATGGCGAAATGTTGCTTATAATACAATAAGAAAAATCAGAGGTCACACGGAGAAATTTAAGCATTTTCTCACGCGTTGTTAGAGTAGAGAAGTAGTCTGAAAGTGGTTCGAAGAACGCTCTGCCACGCACTCAATTGTGAATTGCAGAGTAGTGACATAGATGTAGAAGTACGCGTAGATGTTGACATATGCAAGGAGAGAGCGTAATAAAAATGTTAGCATAATAAACGCATTTATCAATACAGTCTTCCGTTTGCTCAACACATGTTGAGTTAATAGTGACTCTTTAAGAAGAAGACATTAGAATTACATAACATGTGGAGCCATTTAACGAGGCACAAAATTGTATGCACCAGACAACGTATGAAATAAAGTAGTACAGGAAAGTCCACCACTTCCCATTAACTCTGCAATACGAGAAACGATAAAAAAGAATAATATTCTATATATTGTGCGTATATAGTACAGCAGTAAGAATAAATGACAACATTTGTAGGTAATTTGAGAGTATATAGGGTGTGAAATTTAGTACACAGAACTGGAACGTCTGACAGGTACAACACGTAAAACTCGTCTGGGCAATGAGTCCAATGAAGGTCAGTTGACATTTAGGACTTAGACATTCCTTGCTGATTCAACTCTATGTTAAAGTTTAAAAAAACATTGTGCTAGGCGAGTGTTGGTGTCCCAGTCTCTCGGTAACTGATAACCAAATGACTCCAAAGGGTGAGAGATCTGGAGATCGAGCTGGCGAGAGCAACAGTCGAACACCCATGTATCGAGGTGGGTCAGACAGCCCTGGCACCGTGAGGTCCTGCTTTGTCATGCTAGATGACAACGTTCGGGATGCCTCGTGTACAGGGCACAGATAATGGTTAAAACATGTACAAATGTAATTAATGCTCGCTGTCTGCTCTAAAAATTACCGGCTATGCGAATCACAGGTGACTGTGGTATATACTAAAAAATAATAAATAAAATTTTAAAAAATGCCCCACGTAGGAATTAATCAAATTGGCCGGAAGTAGTTAAATGTGATATACATGTACAGATAAACAAATGACTATAATTTCAGAAAAATTTGATTGTTTTATTCAAGAGGAAGAGCTCTACAAATTGAGCAAGTCAATAACGCGTTGGTCCAAAAATGGTTCAAATGGCTCTGAGCACTATGGGACTTAACATCTGTGGTCATCAGTCCCCTAGAACTTAGAACTATTTAAACCTAACTAACCTAAGGACATCACACACATCCGTGCCCGAGGCAGGATTCGAACCTGCGACCGTAGCGGTCACGCGGTTCCAGACTGAAGCGCCTAGAACCGCACGGCCACACCGGCCGGCTCGTTGGTCCACCTCTGGCCCTTACGCAATCAATTGTTTGGCTTGGCGTTTACTGAAAAAGTTAATCGGAGTTCTCCTGATGAATATTATGACTAATTCTGTCTAATTGCTGCTTTACATCGTCGAAATCCCAACCTGGTTGGAGAGCCTTGCCCATAATGCTACGAAAGCTCTCAACTGGGAAGAGATCCGGCGACGTTGCTGTACAGTCCTAAACTATCGACTGCACACTGACCAGCGCAGCGCTGCGAAACGGCATCAAGAAGGCGCTGATCCGCTCGCCAATGGAAAGAGCAGGCAGAGCCCTATCTACAGGAAGACAACAGTTCGGAGTTCCTTGCCAACGCTGATTTAATCAGCCTCCCACCGTCTGTCGGCCTAGTTCGATAGAAGTCTTCGAGAGCATCAGTACTGAATTCCGCGAGTAATAATAGTGAACAGTGATTGCTTGTAGGAGGCACAGGCAGTATCTCACGTTGAGTTATATTTATTTTCTTTTTAGAAATAAAGTGACCCACTACTCTCAAAGTGTTTTTTAGAGATGATTTTGGATCTTTGCTTCCTTCTTGAGGCTGTGTTCTCTGTGATTCACTCATTCCTTTCCAACATCGTCGAATAGTGACATCGCTCCTACTTTAATGTTGAGTGCCTCGTCGATTATTCCAACCGGCTTCTTTCGGCCCAACTACGCGTCCTCTCTCAAATGCTGACATCTGAGTCTATTGTTCACACGCGTGTCGGCGAGGCAGAGTTACCGTCCAGCTGAGTGTACGGAGTGACATTCGTAAAGACTGTATGCCCCGATATTGACATGCACACTGTTTATGCAACGTCCATTAATTATGTGAGCTCATCATTGTGACTCTGGCAAATTCTCACTAAATCTCATGCGAAGAGGGTGAGGGGAAGAGGGCTATGAAGGTCTAACGTTTCATTTAAGAGATTGTACATTATTCTAAGGGATAATATTTTGTTTCCCATAATTAATCTCTAACAAGGACAATATTAAAGTGGCCACCAATCTTCACGGCTCTCTGAACTGAACTGAAAACCTTACACATGCTTATACCCTGGAAACCCAGATTTGAAACAAGTGCAGCACAATTGTCCTATCCTGCGTCCGTCGAAATCACTATAACGCGTATAAAACTGGAGTCACTGGGTTCAACATGAATTTGTATCAAAATTTAATATGTTAAGCGACATGCGGACAAGTCGAAACACACATGCGAGCAGGAAGTTCATTGTTTGTGGAAGAGAGTTAAACTGAACTTCACTGACAAGAATTTTCTTAGTGATTGTACAAAACAAGAGATTGGAAAGCTGCGCCATCATACGGCTCAAAGGACGGTACAAACAATTTTGTATTTCGTCTGCAATGTAAGGGAAGGTTAAATGATAATTGATTTATATAATATACCAATAAAAGGTCAATTTTTTGGGATTCGTCGAAATGGTTAGGCTAATACTATTTTCGTGCAGCCTTTTTATCTGTTCGTCTCTGTCCGCCTGTCTAAACTGAATACTACGAAAGGTTGGTATCTTTAAAATAAAGTGTTTTAACTACTTGTTAAAACACTGTTTAATACACCTTATAAATAGAACATGGTTTTATTGAAATGTTTTAGTAAATGTTTAAACAAATTTTAAAAAACTACTCTTTTACGTATGTTTACCCGATAACGAAGTTAACGTCACAGGAAGGGGAGGCGAAAAGTTAGATGACATCTCATCAAATGTCAGCAAGGGGGGATAAGTTCAATTTTTAAAGAATACCCTAATTAATAGACGTCCACTTGTCTATACTTGCCAACTGCGCGGTGAAATTGCTATGCAGCTTCAATCATTCGTAGATCGGCCGCCGAAGTTGACAATTTTTTATATTCTGTTGATACCTGTACACTAATGAGCCTAAACATCAGCCGGCCGCGGTGGTCTCGCGGTTCTAGGCGCGCAGTCCGGAACCGCGCGACTGCTACGGTCGCAGGTTCGAATCCTGCCTCGGGCATGGATGTGTGTGATGTCCTTAGGTTAGTTAGGTTTAAGTAGTTCTAAGTTCTAAGGGAGTGATGACCTCAGATGTTAAGTCCCATAGTGCTCAGAGCCATTTGAACCTAAACATCATGTCAATCTGCTTAATAGGGTGTTTGTCCGTCTTTGGAAAGAAATACATCACTGATTCTGCGTATCAGGAGTCCAAATGTTTGTTGGTAGGTTTGTGGTAATAGATGTCTACGCACAGGTCATGTAATTCGTCGCTGATCTGCATACGCGGTGATGGCTCCCGATTTACATCAGGCGAATTTGGTCGCCGAGGCATCAACGTGAGTTCACTATAATGTATAGCACGGTTCTGGCTCCAAGACTCAGTCAATTATCATGTTGGAAGATGACATCGCTGTCGGGGAAGACAACAAGCACGAACGGATGCCGGTGGTTAGCAGCTATCAGCGTTTCTTCCATTACTACCACAAATCCCATGCAAACATCATACTGCTCCAACCAGTCTACGTCCGTGGCGCGCTGCACGTTTCGAACCGCCGTTCACCTCGATGATGGCAGACAAACCTCTCAACCGCACGTTCTGTGAAGAGTCGTGGACGTCCAACCATTTACCGCTTAGTGCTAGTTCCACTATCTTTCTACCTCTTTCCGTAGGTGTTCACGACAGAATCACGTGAACATTCGACCAACTTCGTCGTTTTCAAGATACTCGTTCACTGGCTCTGCCTAATAATAATCTCCCCTTTGTCAAAATCATTTTTCTCAATGGATTTCCCCATTTCCGGCCTTGTCTTCGCTAGGTTGATCCCCTTTCTGCGTTAGTTCTGCTTACATACTTTTGCTACAGCGTCATGTGCCTACAGCGCCACCAGGAGGCGTGTAACGTCTCGGTGAGCAGTGGTCATAATCAGTATATGATTTTTGTTTTTTGAGAGTGTATACTCAGTATTACTCATACCATCACTCCAGATGCTGAATCCGCATGATGATGATGTGCACAATCCAGCAAGATTCGTTTCCGTCCGAGCCTTCCCACACGGTTATTTCCATCCTCATACTGTACGCAGAACATGGACACGTCTCAGAACACGACGTGGTGCCGCTCTTGTGTCCAGCGTTATCGTTGGGCGCACCAGTTTCGACTGGCCTCACTCTCTTGCCGCGTCAAGAGAAACAGCAACAATGGTCGCCGTGCCGACTGTCTGTGGCGCTCCAGACCAACTCCAGACATCATCACATTGTGTGTGTGTATGTGGACATTTATCTTACTGAAAACAAGCTCTTTTCCCGACTGAAGTTCCATGACGTGGCTGAACGACTCCACACCGCCGTACAATCAATGTGGGTGTCCTCTCGCCGTACCCAACCCGTGTGAGACCTCTGCGGTGATGCATTCTCTTACGTCCCCTCTCAAGCGATTGATGGCATATTGGGATAACAGTCCCAATACAGCAGCAATGTAATGAAGCCATTAACTGCATTCTTGATAGGCACCTCTCTTTTTTATGCGAGACATAACACAATTTTCTCACAGAGAAACAACATCCTAATGTGATTTGTGAATGAGTTACACGCTGCGTAATCTTCCCATATGTAAGTAATATTCATGGTATTACCCCTACTTTTTACATGTGGTTCCGCCAAAATGCTAATCGTTTGCGTATTCAATCATTATCACATTTTTACTACAGTGCATTCGGAAGTAGTTAACTTGCTGGTTCTTGTTTTGAATTTGATACGTGATACCGTGAAGATAACTGAAGGAGAATGATGTAGACAATGAACTCTTTCTTCAGTAAAACAGTTCTAGTGATATTAGACATTCGTATGGACATGAGGAAGAAGTTTTTGAATGCGTGCGTCTGCTACACAGCAATGTGTGGAAATAAACAGAAAACTGGAGAAGAAGAAAGTGATAGTATTCGAGTAATACTGCTGTGAACGTTAAATATTATGTGAAACAAGTACGAAATGATGAAGTCCTAGTGTATGGTGATGAGAAAAGTAGTGTATGAAAGACCCTCATCAGAAAAAGGCTGGAGGTACATTTGTTAGGGCATCCAGGAATAACGAATTTGGGGGCAGAGGAGGAAATAATAAGGGAAGAGAAATATCAGAATTTGTAAAACATGTTATCGAGGAAACTGTGTGCTGAAGTTAAGCGAAGGCTTAAAGATTAGCATACATGGGAAAAATATTAAAAAATCTAGGCTTTGCAAACTGCAGAAGACAGCTGAAGCAGAGAAAGACTAGATAATGTAAATTTGATTACCGAGAAGGTTTGATTTTTAATGTATCAGGTATAAACGGATGGAAACTTTAGCAGATAATAAAAAATAGTCCTTTGACGAAACATGGTTTCTCGATCTCTAAATAACCCTTTTTTTGTCTTGGTCATGAGAGATGACAATGGGCTTTCCATCGAAGCTTCATCTGTGTGCTCGTAGTACTGGTCAGATGTTATTGACAGTTTGCCTATGGAAGATTTCGAGGAACGTGTCTTGGAATCGACGACTTTGAAACCTGCGTGATTTTTTCGGATTTGTAGACGATACGTTTGTAGTTTAGCCCCATGACAGTGAGAATTGGAACAACTTTTTACAGCACTTGTATTCAATCCTCCCGAATAATCCTTTCACGGACGAGGTGGAAAAGATGGCTGTCTTCCTTTCCTTCATAGTACGATGGTACAAGTCATTTAGAGGAAGCCTGCTCACACTGACTTGTATCTGCAGGTTGATGGTTGTCACCATCCGGCTCATCGTGAAAGGGTATTGGTACCATGCTGCACAGGGCCCATGTCATATAGGTTCCTGAGACTTCCAGTCCATCTTTGACGAAGATTACAGCTGCCCATTTTCCATGTGGGAGCTGGATTCATCATTGTCTGTGGCTCGTGACACATCCTCTGGTCACGACACCACCCTTTACAGTATGCTGCGGCACCTCACAAGACGAAACAGGTATCATCCTCGCACTTTTTAATGCCTCGTGACGTGAGGCCATTAGAATTCATTTTAAAACCTGGGAAAGACCGAACGTGCCCGAGTATTTATCGTAGTGTTGCCCGGACTTGCTGCGTGGGAAAGACCTTTGAGCAGACGGTCAGCCGCCGCCTTGTCTGGATGTTAGAATCCAAGCAACTCCTTAGTCGCTCCCAGTGGGGGTTCAGGAGGTATCACTCCACTTTTCATAACCTAGTCCTCCTGGAGGCGGCTATACAACAGGTTTTCCTGCGCCGGCATCACCTTCTAGGTATATTTTTAGACTGCTGGAAGGTCTACGATACTACTTGGAGGCACCTTATCCTTGAGCAGCTTCACGAATGGGGTTTTCTGGTTGTCTTCGCATTTTTATTCGGTCCTATCTCTCGCCACGCTATTTTCAATACCGAGTCGGTGGCGTCAAATCTAATTGCTTTGAGCAGGAGAACGATGTCCCTCAGTGTAGCGTTTTAAGTGTGACTGTCTCTGCCATAGCTATTAATAGCATTACGTCAGTAGTGCAAACTGCTGTTCAGTAGTCTATGTTTGTGGAAGAATCCTGTGTGTTTTGTTCCTCTTCCAGCCTTGCAACGACAACACGTTAGTTGCAACAAAGTCTTCGGCGTTTGGATGGATGGGCGCAGAAGAGTGGTTTTAAGTTTTCAACCGAGAAGTCTGTGCGTTCTTTTTAACCATTCTCGTTCAATTCTTAACTTCTCTGAGTTGAGGGTGAGGGATACTGTTCTTAATTTTAAAGACCCAGTGAGGTTTCTGGGCATCATATTTGACTGTGACATGGTTACCATAAGGACCTGAAGAACGGTCGCTTAAGGCTCTCAGTATTTTAAAATGTCTTAGCCACAGTACATGAATAGGCAACAGGCCTTGTCTGCTCCCGTTTTACTGGGCATTTTTGCGGTCTCTGCTCGATTACGTGTGCATGGTGTATGGGTTTCTGAGACTTTCTTATTTAAAGATGGTGGACGTTGTGCACCATGAATGGATTCGGTTGGCCACTTGGGTATTCAGAAAAATCCCCATACCAAGTCTCTGTGCAGAGGCTGGTGAACCACCACGTCATGTCTGGCGACGGCTACTTACGGTGCGCCAGGTACTTAGAACACTGTCCACACCGTACATACCTGCATACCATGTCGTTGCTGGGCTCCCACTGGCATGGCTTTTTCATAACCAGCAACGAGCAACGATGCCCTATGGGATTCGCGCACAGGATTGCCTTTTAGAGATGGGTATGGCTGATCCTAACGTTTTACGTCGAAGTTGGAGCAGATTTCCACTACGGCTCCTTCAGAGACTCAGACTTATTTTAGATCAGACTAATTTTAAGAAAGATAGGACGCCGGATTTTATGTTCCTGTCTCACTTTTTAAACATTTTAGATATGCATCACGGTTTCACAGTTGCTTACACTGATGGCTCCAAACGAGGGAATTCCCTCGGTTGCTCTGTAGTGGTCCCTGACGATATCACCAGGATTCGCCTTGCTGAAGAGTATACCGGTTTTCGCAGCGGAGCTCCACGCGTATTCTGAAGGCACTGGAGCAGATGCGTGGTTTCTCATCTACTCCCATTCCCTTAGTGCCTTACAATCATTACGCAACCTGTGCCCCACTGAGGTGCTGGTCCAGCTGATGTATGACCAACCGTACTTGCACCAACGGCGGGGTAAGCAGGTGTCATTCTTCTGGAGGCCAGGTCATGTAGGGATATTAGGGAAATGAGCGGGCTGATCGGGCTGCCAAGGAGGCCTGCGGAGGACAGGAGGTACCACAATGTCCTATTCCCTTGCAGGCTATCGTTTATGCACTTCATAGGAAGTGTATTCAGTTGTGGGATGAGGAATGGCTGGTGGTGACGGCCAATGAGCTGCGGTTGGTGAAGTCAACAACTCGGTAGTGGCGCTGCTCCTGCCAGTTTCTGAGGAGGTATGAAGTGAGCCTCATGCGTCTTAGAATTGGGCACTGCGCTCTCACACATAGATTTTTACTCCGGCAAGAGGATCCCCCGTTTTGCGATGATTGTGGCTTGCACATTTCTACCCGCCGTATTTTAACAGACTGCATTTTATACTGTGATGCAAGAGCAGAAGCAAATATTGGTGGAGATCTGCCCTCTATTTTAGCCGATGATAAGACAAGTGTGGCTGAGGTTTTAAAATTTTGTTATGTGTCTGGACTCTGCCCTAAACTTTTAGGCTGGAGGTTTTAGTGTGTTGCAGAGTGGCTGGCTCCTCCTTTTTCGTCTTGCGGTCAGCCAGCCACATCCATCTGTTTCAGTTCCTTACACCACTTCCTTCCTGTGTATTTAATGTTTTACTACTGACGCAATGCTTCGTTCCATGCGGGTACGCACATAGTTTTCCAAATTTTGTTACCTGTGTTTTACGTGCTGTTTTGTCTTCCTGTTTTGTGTATTTTTCTGACACTCGTCTCAATCAGTTGCCGCGCGGGCACTGAAGACCTTGCTGTCGTGCGCCCATATAAAGATCTCCATCCATCCATCATGAGAGTTTGTCAGCTGATTTAGCCCATGTCGAAATCACCTCTGGTCAGAATGGTTATAGTGAAAGACAGATAAGACGTTTGTTGCGCCATCGACCAAATGTGCACCGGGTGAGTGATGATAATACCGACGTGCTACCAAAGTCTGCGTCCTTTTTGCCATATGCAGGGAGAATTTCGAACAAGATGGGTCGTATGTTGCGTAAATATGATGTACAATGTGTGTTTCAAGCATCATCTAAGATCGGTGTCCTTTTCGGTTCCGTAATGCATGATCTTGGTTTGCATTAGGCGGGTGTCTAACGAATTCCTTGCAGCTGTGGCATGTAATATATTGGTCACACTATCAGGACTGTGGAGGACGCTTACAACGGCCGAGCATATCCGCAGTTGCAGAATATTGTATTTGAATCGGTCATTCTATACAATGTAACAACACCGAGATTCTGGTATGCACTTCGAGCTATTTGATAGTTAAAAGAGGTGCCTTGCCTATTAAAAGGGATTGGGAATGACAGGGCCTACCCTTTCACCACATAGCGTGGATTTTGCTCACAACTGCCCTATCGGTGGACTTTCCCTTATCTAGGACGGAGGACTGGGTTTGAATTTCATAAAGATCGCCACATACAAGAGTAGTCGGCGCATCAGAAAGGATTAGGGCCTGGCGCAAGGATCGTCTGTCTGACTGCATAAAAAATACCAACCACGATCAAACAAAAACTACTCATAGGATTTACAATCAATTTTATCATCTTAAGAGGAGCATTTTCAGTAGTGGGCCTTCCAATGCTAGCATTTCCTTGATATATCTATAAATGGGGTTAACACTTTTCATTGAAATTCGGATTAAAAGCACCACAATTTACTATAAATCGAAATTACACTTATACAAACGAAGCATAATTGTTGAGTATACATGTCATATTATATATGGACGTTAATACGAGACTGGGTGGGTGGGGGGGGGGGGGGGCGTAGGGGGATATGGCCTAAATTCAGCAGTTACCGAAAATACTACCATTCGAAATGGACAAGGAAAGGTGGGAGCTGACCATTCAGAAAATAATTTGCTCTAATAATTAGTGAAAGATAAGAGACGGAATTCAATAGTTAATACGTAAATATATTGAAAAGGCAAACATTGAACTACTTGTGGATGCACGTTATTAAAGCGGCATCCCGTCCACAAACTAATAAAATTTATAAAACTCATTCTGCAACACCCTGATTTACGAATATGAATGACAAGAAACATCGGCAATGCTACTTCTGGTTCAATTTTGATATCGTGTGCAGAACTACTCGGCACGTGTTCACACTTGGGTGACAAAGAAGGAAGAACCTAACACACAAAGGCCGTTATGAAATGTTCACTAATCACGGAGTATTGGAGAAGGAAAGACATTCGATGAGGGCGAAGTAGTTACGAGGGTGATTGAATTATACAGAACGTGGTAACTGAGAGTCCCACGTATGTTTTGCACACTGCAACCGACCAGGCTTTGACGCCAAGTCCAAAAACAAAAAAGGAAAATGAGGACGAAATAAAAGCAATCTGGCGCAAATCCTCCCGAAATTAAAGAGCATCTAACACTTTATTTGCGACCTAATCCACTTCTGAACCTAGCAAGAGCATGCATGCTTACCAGCTTGCAATCCTCACGACTGCTAACCGCCTACCGGCCGTTGCTCCAAAGGAGCTGGGCCTTCTGGGGAGTGGGAATTGGCGCATTTTTCTCCGGCCAATCAGGGTGTACGGATCTCTCGCCGAACTAGCTGCCGTTCAAGCAGATATTCCTGACTTGGCGGAATGACTCGTGACTGGATGGAATTTAGTCAGGGAGTCTTCAGGGAGGCCTCTTTACAGAGCTAATCGCGCAGGAGAAACTGAGTTATAGGTTGGTACTACTACTTAGAAGAATAAAAAGAAATACTTTGGCTTCTCTAAGTCGTTCAAACTACCGACCCATGCTTCCAATCTAAAAAGTCAGCGCTGGAAAAGGAAAGTCAACAAGGCTAGCTGATGGAGACTGCTGAATATGGGAATAAAACAAAAGTGCATTCCTCTAATCCTCTCTCCTGTGTCTTTATGCTGTCATACTGAAAAAATAAGCAGAATAGCAAGCATGCTGTTGCCGCATTAGTAATGATAATAAATGGTTACAATACCGTAAATAAGTGAAAGAAGTGCGAGATAGATACACGTCTCTCATAGTGTTATTTAGGAGGCTGTTGAAACTAATTTAGCAAGTAAGCGTATAAATAGAGATGTTAGTTTATTTTTAATTCTGCGTGAAGTCATGTGTGTGTGTGTGTGTGTGTGTGTGTGTGTGTGTGTGTGTGCGCTCGCGCTATTGTGCGTGAGTGAGTGTTTGTGAGTTTCTCTCAAAACCGTGGTTTTAAATTGGCTTGCACAGCACTTATTTGCTGCAGTTTTGCATTGAAAATGGCAGGCTACGCTCCTGTCGAAATATCGGCGATTGTCGACGTCACCCGGCTGCATTCCTGTAAATTATCTGAACACTGTATACGCCGGGAGAAACGAAGGTCTCACAATAATTTCCTTTGTTACCTAGCTGTGGGCGGAAAGTGCTCTGAACAAGAATGAAACATTACAATCGATCGCACAGAGACACACAGACATTGTACAGGCAAAACTAGATGTAGTACATTGCTTAACTGCAGCTAGTCATTATAATGATCACTTTTTGAAGATCCTAATCCAAGTAGAAGTGATGTTTTACGCCGCAAGGGCGAGTGATAATGGAACAGCTAGCCTCATGGAAGCTTTTCAAACGTCGAGCCATCGCTGGCGGATATGAACGGTGGAGAAAAAAAGGGGGAGCACAACGGGAGAGGGCTGTTGAGTATCCCTCCACCCAATGGCCAAAATTGGCGCCTTTTTTACAGGCCTAAAGCTTCAGAGGCAACTTTCCCGCCCTTATTAGCGCCATTACTGCTGATTCAAATAAATGTTCCATTGATGTGGCATTTCATGTGACTAAATTAGAAATGGGGCAGAGTTTATTGGAGAGATTAGCTGCTTTGGCAGTTTACAATCAAGGCGTTTCTTCGGCCGATTAACTTCGATGTTAACTTCGATTTTCAAATAGCGCACTGCAGCTGCTCGTTGGCCTCCATTTTAGAAATGAAATGCTACAGTGTAGCTGTGGAAAACAGCGCCATGACTTCTCGTAATGACGCAACAGTTCGTTCCTTCTCCAGAAGACTACCCAAAGTGGAAAGTTATTATTTTATTTCCTTCACAATATCAGGAAATAAAGCATTCACATTCCGTAAACCATGATTGAAAGCTGATTTAGACTGAGGGTGGAATGATGGAAATACATTTGCATTGTATCTGTTTTAATCAACTGTTACTAAAATATCCTACAACAGTCTTCACAACTACGTAGATATGAAATTGCAGGTTTCCAACGTCGTAAAATTTTTAAATTTGCATCTTTCACTGGACGCTCCATGTATACGACACCAGCTGTACTTGTGCAACCACAATAAAACTCATTGAAACATTAGTGACCAAAGAATATTTTCTGCAGGTTCATTTATCGTTCTTCCATAGATGTAGTAGTGCCTCTGTGATAGTCGAGAGTGATTTCCTCCATTTGAGCAAGAAATAACATACTTTTAGGGCTTCGACTAATGTCAACCATGTTTAGACGATCAGCTAATCCTGAATCTCGTGCAATGACCCTTACCGCTGCTAGCAATGAACTATTAACGTGAAAAGCATAGCTTGAGAGTTGGACGTTAATATTTATTTGGAAAGTTGGCCGGTGATTCTGCTGTGGAGTGCATACTGAAACTCTGAGCCTGAGATATTATTATCGTGAGTAGTAGCGAGCCTACGGTTGTTGAAAGGGGTCGGAAGTCGTTGAACGCAGCCAGCGGCGGAGAGAAGACGCACGCCATGAGAGGTCGCAGCCTGCCATCTTCGTGCTAATAGCGCCGGAGGAAACTTAGGTATTAATTGAGGTGTTTTGGTAATTTGCCTTTTTTGCTGCACGTATATGTTGGTAACTTGCGCACTGGAGGGATTTTGTCAGATTTGTGTGTGCATACATTGAGAGTAATATTCGTATCTTTGTTGTGACCAGACACGTGAGTATTGATAACAGAAATTGCAGAGTAATTGAAGGTGTTGCTAAAAATTCATTCGAACAAAAGAAAAAGGCCTGTGTAAAGTCTGTCAGTGTTTAAATGACCAATTTTCCGAATATAGAAAATTATAACTTTTTATCGGTTACTCTCATTTTTACACAGATTAAGGTTTGTTCACCAAACCCCTCTTGATATTCAATTTATATTTAAAAAGAAGACTAGTTGTATCAATAGTTGTGACGTTGCATTGCACTCTGCATGGATCACAGTATTTCTTTTGAATTATTTTAGCATGTCGCTGGTCACGCAGTTGCAGTGGCAAGACGAGGTAAGTTGCCTGTTGCGTACCGGAGCATTGGAGAATAGTTAGTTGTTAGGAGACGTTAGAGAATATTTTGAAACTCGCATTCAGGTACGAGAGATTTGATTTTTTTATGGTTTTTAGGATAAATAGCTAAAATTTTAAAAGCTTAAGGGTCGGATAAAAACAATGGTTTAGCAACCTCATTAGGAGAGACAGTAAAACACATAAACTCGGAGATTGATAACATGGCATTATAACAGGTACAAAAAGTACGACGGATATGCTCATGGGAATCGCTGGAAGAAAGGCAACATGGTGCTACCGAAACAATGTTGGATAAATTTAGAAAACCAGCACGAAAGGAGGACTTCAACAACTATGCTGCCTCCAGTCAGAGACAGCGAAGGACTTGGAAAAGCAGTTGAAAGGAATAGATAGTGTCTCGAAGGGAGGATATAAGATGAACATCAACAAAACCCAAACGAGGATGATGGAATGTAGTCGAATTATGTCGGGTGATGCTGAGGGAATTAGATTAGAAAATGAGACACTTAAAGTAGTAAAGGAGTTTTACTACTTGGGGAGCAAAATAACTGATCATGGTCGAAGTAGAGAGGATACAAAATGCAGACTGGCAATGGCAAGGAAAGCGTTTCTGAAAAAGAGAAATTTGTTAACATCGAGTATAGATTTAAGTGTCAGGAAGTCTTTTCTGAAAGTATTTGCATGGAGTGTAGTCTTGTATGGAAGTGAAACATGGACGATAAATAGTTTGGACAAGAATAGAATAGAAGCTTTTGAAATGTGGTGCTATAGAAGAATGCTGAAGATTAGATGGGTAGATCGCGTAACTAATGAGGAAATATTGAATAGGATTGGGCAGAAGAGAAGTTTGTGGCACAACTTGACTAGAAGAAGGGATCGGTTGGTAGGACATGTTCTGAGGCATCAAGGGATCACCAATTTAGTACTGGAGGGCAGCGTGGAGGTAAAAATCGTAGAGGGAGACCAAGAGATGAATACACTAAGCAGATTCAGAAGGATGTAGGTTGCAGTAGGTACTTAGAGATGAAGAAGCTTGCACAGGATAGAGTAGCATGGAGAGCTGCATCAAACCAATCTCAGAACTGAAGACCACAACAACAACTACAAGTTGAGTTTTCTTAAATATTGCACTTTCTCACCGGGGTGCGATATATGACGCAGTGTATGATGACAGACACTGAACGAATTTTATTGTTTCCTTTAGCGTAGAATTTAACTGCTGCGGAAACAATAAAATTGTATTTGATGCTGTACTTTTGGTGCGGAGCGGCCTAGTCACCGTTGACTGCATCTATTCACTGAAAACAATTCATTACTCCTTACATCTGCCTGTGGAAGAATCGATCGCCTTCCTCCTTTCATCCTTGCCACCCTTTACAGAGTTTCTATTCTGTAGCGCATATTGAACCATTTAAGTGAAAGCGTTCTCGGATAAGGGGGAGCAAGAAAAATCTGTTATCGCCACTGAGGGTGTTTTCCGTAAAGCCCTCGTGTAATAGGGAAGTGCTACACCCCTTCCGCCAGACCGCACATCTGCATTTCAAAAGCCGTAAAGAAGCGCTCGGTGGGTTTACGGTTAGGAGGCGGGGGCAGCACATCCCAGCCGAGACGGTGGGGCGGGAGGAGGATTCTGGGTGGCGGGCGGCGGATTCCGGGGGCGGTGCGGCGCTGCACAGACGGTTGCGGGGGCACGTTTCCCAGACACAGGCGCCACGTACAAGCTGCATCGTCACTCTGCCGACTGCTCCGCCTGTCTCTTATTCCGTTTACCATCGTCCTAGTTCCTTACACCAGCTGATGCACGGTAGTTCTCTTTCTGTTTTTCTGGACGCCTCCATTTGTCGCCTCTTCACTATTGATTCATAAATTCTGATGTGAGTACGCTGTGATTTTTACTCTACGAGTGATTTTCGAGTTTGAAAATGTGTCATGTTCAATTGGTTCAAATGACTCTGAGCATTACGGGACTTAACTTCTAAGGCCATCAGTCCGCTAGAACTTAGAACTACTTAAACCTAACTAACCTAAGGACATTACACAGATCCATGCCCGAGGCAGGATTCGAACCTGCGACCGTAGCGGTCGCGCGGTTCCTGACTGTAGCGCCTAGAAGCGCTCGGCCACCCCGGGCGGCATGTGTCATGTTAGTAAATGTTTTTCCTTTATTGTTAATTCATCCCTCTCGCTGTAAGAGCAGGGGAAAAAGTAACAAAGATAAGGAAAAAACATTAGGACATTCTTCTTTAAATTACGGCCTTGAAGAATAGTGAAAACTGAACGCTGAAAATGAAAAATTTGTGCATTTTCAAAACACATCAGAGTATGATGCAATTTTTTTTATGAAGAAACGTTGGAGTAGTGCATTTTCACTTAAAATCCGAAGGATCTACACTGGAAGAGAAGTATTTTGGGAAGAGAATATCTTCCATGGGTTTGAGGGATGTGGTTAGAAAAGGCTGTTAGGTAGGAAAACTACAGAGATGAAGGTAGGTGTTGGAGTGGATAGTCGGAAGACAGAAGGTGGGAACAACAGAGCGTTGGGAGGAGTTTGGTGTGCGGGCAGGGTAGTCATAACAAGAAGAATGGTATGGGGATGGATCGAGAGTAAAAGGGGGAGAAGATAGCTGATATGGACTGACATGAGTGGAGAAGAGTCAAAGTTGGCAAGAGGGTCATATATCGGAGTGGATCTCATTGTCTGGGAGAGGGATTTGTGTTGGGGTAGGATATGGGTGTGTGTGTAAGTGCAGGGACGGTGGGGCGTGTTTGTAAAGGTGCAACACCATACTAAGACTAGTGATCAGAGGGGAGAAAATTGTGTTATTGGTATCTAGTTTTCGGGCAGTATAGGAGAGGCGGAGAAGTTGCATGTGGGTAAAGAGTTGTGGAATTTGATGAGACGGTATAGGATCGATGACGGGGAAGGTAAACGGAGGGGGAAAGCGAGATGGACTGTATGGCGTTCGAGGATTAGCAGGGACTCGCAAGAACGTTTTGCGGAGCGGTTAGTACTCCATATATATTACTAAATTAAAGTCATCCGCTGTGTTTTTCTGTGTGCATGTGAAGATTAATCTCAGGAAGTGCTGTAGGGATTTTGATGCCGTTGTCACTAATGTATATTACTGGTTCACGAGGAATGTTTGTGCGTATAATTTATAATTACAGTAACTAAAAGTGTGTAGTGTATGTATTATTATCTTATTTGTTTGGCGTCTGGAGTGACGTCTAGTAGCAATGATGGTGGTTATGAGCTGGTGAGATACAGAGGAGGCGTCTTCTGGCGCCAAAGGTGTAAAGTAAACAGCGGCGCAAATCCAAAGAGCAGCGAAGTTTGACCAGAATGTATACTTATCTATATGCAGTGCTTGATTTGTTCTGGTAGTGTTACCTTCCTGGGGGAGGAGGGACTGTTTTTGAAATTTAGACTTCGTAAAACGTCATCTTAAGGCTTTCCTGCGCGCTTTAAAAGTAAGAATACAACATATGTGCTGGCAGAAAATGAAATTCTATAGTATCACATCGCATAGTCTGAGGATCTGACTTTTTTTCGCCGGAGATACTGGTACAGCGTATCTGTTCGTCCTGTCACAAATCAAACACTGTCTCTAAGGAGGCGTGCTGCAGTACCGGCCACCTTAACCTTTTCAATTGTAAAATGGAAAATATTTAAAAATTAGGGAATTTGATACAATCATCTGGTACTTTATCTAGTGCCTTGTGGATGTACATGTCTGATTTCCCTGAAATTTTACCGACTGATAGATCGTGTAGATATGGAAACAGCTGGTTTTTCAGTCAGTCCAGAAATTGGCTTCCAGTACCGGCCAATACCTCTATAGGAAGATTTTCAGGATTTATTGATAAATAACAGAACACAAGTAAGAAAACCATTAAACAAATTATTATATGAACAAAATTCACTAATTTAAAAAGCCACTGGTCACTTCTTACAATAATATCAAATGAAATTTAATATACTTTCTTTATCTACACATTCAACAGCGTTGTATCCATTCTTATTCAGATGACTCACAGCATATTACATATATTTACCTCTAGTTCGTTGTTAGTGTCCCCACCAACTTTCAGCTTTTTTGTACGCTTGCCGTTTGTAGCACCACTACTTGAACTGTTTACTTGTTTGCATCCGGTAGATGCGTCTGACGTCTCTCTACTGAGCTCCTGACCTGACTTCAAATCTCTTGCAGACTTCCTTTTTTCAGCTCTTTGTCTTTTATCTTCGATTAATTTTTTTTTCCTCCAGTTGTAAGAACTTCACTTCTCTCTGTGTCCCTTGCTTTCTTTTCTTGGACTTTGACTTCTGAATGTTTTGCTACAGGTGACATTTTCTCAACTACATTCATGAAATGAGGGATTACTGAACTAGAATGAATAGGAGTGTTCACAGTTGATGGAGGAGCGATTGGTACATGACTGGTATCAGAATATTCAGATTGGAATTTTCAGGCCAGAAGTTGGTTGAAGTAGTTGCTGAAGTTCCTGGTTTACATGTGTTACCTGACAAAGGTTCCGATATGGAAAGGATAAATGCTGACGGTCCTGGTTCTGAGCTAACAGAGCTCATAGTCGTAGGTTCCTCAAAATGTTCAGTAGCAAATAAAATCCAAATCACTGAACACAATTGGATTTCAAGGGCCAAAGATCTGAACAAGTAAATGCAGATAGAAGAGTAGGCGCTGTTCACCAGTCCAGCCACTTCTTTTTGGGTGTATTTCAACGGCTGATACTTTCTCATTCACACAGTGCAGGCTTGATTGTATGCTGATTTAAATGGTCGCATTATTTCTCGATCTTACTGCTACAGCTTGTGCATTGTGTGAAGGGGCAAGCTGTACATGATGTTGTCTTGCCTACAAGATTACGTCGTGATCTTTGTGTCTTGCGTGGCCATCCATTGCGAGAAGCACCGGTTCATCTGTAGTAGGCTTTGGTCTTTCAGCAAACAACGTTTACCACTGAGAAATAATTTGGCAGATGTCGAGCCACTTTCTTCAGATGCGAAAATACTTCCTGGAGGAGCATCCTTTCCCTGGACTTCGTCCATTCTCGGTTGATAGGGGAAACCAAAAACAGGAGGCTCTACACTACTGGACATTAAAATTGCTACACCATGAAGATGACCTGCTACAGACGCGAAATTTAACCGACAGGAAGAAGATGCTGTGATATACAAATGATTAGCTTTTCAGAGGATTCAGACAAGATTGGCGCCGGTGGCGACATCTACAACGTGCTGACATGAAGGAAGTTTCCAACCAATTTCTCATATACAAACAGCAGTTGACCGGCTTTGCCTGATGAAATGTTGTTGTGATGCCTCGTGTAAGGAGGAGAAATGCGTACTATCACGTTTCCGACTTTGATAAAGGTCGAATTGTAGCCTGTCGCGATCGCTGTTTATCGTATCGCAACATTGCTGCTCGCGTTGTTCCAGATCCAATGACTGTTAACAGAATATGGAATCGGTGGGTTTAGGAGGGTAATACGGAACGCCGTGCTGGATCCCAACGACCTCGTATCACTAGCAGTCGAGATGACAGGCATCTTATCCGCATGGCTGTAACGGATCGTGCAGCCACGTCTCGATCCCTGAGTCAACAGATGGGGACGTTTTCAAGACAACAACCATCTGCACGAACAGTTCGACGACGTTTGCATGGACTATCAGCTCGGAGACCATGGCTGCGGTTACCCTTGACGCTGCATCACAGACAGGAGCGCCTGGAGGTGATGTACTCAACGACGAACCTGGGTGCACGAATGGCAAAACGTCATTTTTTCGGATGAATCCAGGTTCTGTTTACAGTATCATGATGGTCGCACCCGCGTTTGGCGATATCGCGGTGAACGTACATTGGAAGCATGTATTCGCCATCGCCATACTGGCGTATCACGCAGCGTGATGGTATGGCATGCCATTGGTTACACGTCTCGATCACCACTTGTTCGCATTGACGGCACTTTGAACAGTGGACGTTACATTTCAGATGTGTTACCACTTGTGGCTCTACCCTTCATTCGATCCCTGCGAAACCCTACATTTCAGCAGGATAATGCACGACCGCATGCTGCATGTCCTGTACAGGTCTCTCTGGACATAGAAAATGTTCGACTGCTGCCCTGGCCAGCACATTCTCCAGATCTCTCACCAACTGAAAACGTCTTTTCAATGGTGGCCGAGCAACTGGCTCGCCACAATACGCCAGTCACTACTCCTGATGAACTGTGGTATCGTGTTGAAGCTGCATGAGCAGCTGTACCTGCACACGCCATCCAAACTCTGCTTGACTCAATGCCCAGACGTACCAAGGCCGTTATTACGGCCAGAGGTGGTCGTTCTGGGTACTGATTTCTCAGGATCTATGCACCCATATTGCGTGAAAATGTAATCACATGTCAGTTGTAGTATAATATATTTGTCCAAAATACACGTTTATCAGCTGCATTTCTTCTTGGTGTAGCAATTTTAATAGCCAGTAGTGTATATCTCCAGCAGCATTTATGCATAGGAGGATGGTCACTTTCCTTCCTCTCTCTCCTGAAGTGATTTTGCTGAATTGTTTTTCTCCCGTTTTGACATGCCTTAGTATCACTCGCATGACAACTGAAATTCCAGTTCCGTCGCAGTTATGAATTCTATTAGCAGAGAAACTATATTTAGAAATCAGCTGTTCGTACCTCTTAAAGAATAGCTCAACTGAATGCCTATTGAAGCCCAAGATCTCTGAAAGCTAGTGGATTGAGGACATCTAGCGGCAGTTCAGGATGCCACGCTTTCTGGCCTTTTTCTTGAATTGGTCAGGTGCATTTAAATATTCAACCGACGCTCATGCTAACGTCAAGAATTCTTTCCAAGTAAGTGGCATGAAACTGTTGTCCAAATCCTTCATCTACAGAATTAACTGTGTTTCCATATCATCGTTCAATGTCTTCTAAACCTGTCCATGTCTTCTTTACCTGCCTATTTGAGGAGTTATATCCACAGATGCAATTGTTCTAATTACTTATATTCGATCACCTGAAGTGCTCTGCGCGACATAAAAAACCCAGCTGCCTGTCTTGCTGTCATTGTCTCCGATATTACTTCATTTATTGCCATCCTCATGTTCTCTTTAGTCCACTTTCCTTTCATTGCCCTCTTATTCTCAGCCTTCTTACTCCGACAAGTTAAGAGAAAGAGTTGTCGCTCTTTTTCCCTAAATGTTCTAACTGGTCGTCAGAGGAAGGCAACTGGTCGTTCGGTACTGTACGATGATCATTCAATAAAAGTAATACCGATTGCGTATTATTTAACGCACTATGTCTTGAAAGTTTTACCGCTACAGTATCCTTAAACAATACAGTAAGAATAAATGCACAAATAAATGCACTCATCTCATAAACGTGTACCACAGTTTCGAGACGGACATCTTGTTCACTCATCTTTTACACTGTAGGTCCGTCCCTTACGTATTATAAACTCTCACTCAACGTTTTTCTTTCTGTGTATGAATACTAGTCTCAGGAACTGCTGCAGGATTTTTGATATAGTTTTATTTATTACCACTACGCCAGACAAGTCTTTCGGCCGCATGTGTACAAAGGTTGTCAGCTACGTAATAGTATGCACATTTTATATTTTATTTCGCTGTCGGTATCTACATAGCCTCTGAAATATAGTTTTTTGTATGAGCTAATGTGACTGCTATTTGTTCAAATGTCATAATTGCGTCAAATACCCTGCTTTTCAAGAGTACGACAGACTATGCTGCATTAAAATATGATCGTGATTGACCTCTACGTTCCTACAACAATGAGTATAAATTACGAGATACAGCTTCAGGAGACAAAAATCAGGCCAGGCCAGAACTCCATAATATCGAACGGCTTAGAGTAGTTTAAAAAAATTTTGTATCCATGGTTGCAGATGCGGATGAAAGAATGGCAGAAGCGGATAGCATTTCTCTTATTCGCACAGACTCCTAGATGCAATGCTCCACTTCACACAAATACCTTCTGAAGATACCTGCTGACCCATTTATATTCTATGTTTACATATTTCTCTTTCCAGAAAAGTCTTTCTTGTTCTGGCACTCTTTCACATTAATTTTATTTTCTCTTCAGTCAGTTATTTTGCTGCCCAAGTAGATACTCACTTACTGTTTTTAAAGTCTCATTTTGTAAACAAACATCCTCAGCATCATCAGACTGAATTCAACTTCACCGTATTAATCGTTTATTCTTAACATCCCAGAGTGGTCTTTCAAATCTTGCTGCAATAGACCAAGTTAGATTGTCCATTGAGGAAAGGAAGTGTGAGCTAAACCTACTCGCGCTTTCCTTTCATGACATTCCGAACAACATGGATCAAGGCAATCATGTGGCTGCAGTAGTTGTTCATTTCGGAAAAGTGTTTGACACGGCATCACATTGACGTTTATTAACAAAAGTATGACTGTATTGAAGATATCTCACTAGGGGGACCGAGCATGTTAGCTTGTATCCTCGACGCAGTTGGGAGTAAATTCAGGTGTGCCGCAAGAAAGTGTGTTGATATCTTTGCAGCTCATGTTGTATATTGACGATCTGGTAGACAATATGAAAAAAAAGATTTAATAGCAAACGAAAGGATAACGTTTTACCAGTAGGGGCGTTGAATGTCAGAAGTATGAACGTTGCAGGAAAGCTAGAAAATCTTAAAAGGGAAATGCTAACTCTCAATCTAGATACAGTTGAGGTCAGTGAAGTTAAATGGAAAGAAGGCAAAGATTTTTGCTCAAACGAGTTTAGGGCAATACCAACAGTCAGAGGATGAAGAAAGAGGGAAAGTATGTGAGGATATTGAACGGGTAATTCCGTACGTAAAGGGAGAAGAATATCTAATAGTCTGGGGGGTTTGAAGTACATGGAAGAAAGGGTTACGGGAGAATGTGGGCGTGGTAATAGAAATGAGAAAGGAGAGAGATTAATTGAGTACAGTAATAAATATCAGTTAGTAACAGCGAACACACTGTTCTAAAGGGGAGAATTTCATTGAGATTACGTCATAGTGATGCAGAGATTCCGAAGTCAGTTATTAGATTGTATGCCGTACCGAGGAACAGATGTAAACTCCGATCACAGTTTGGTAATGATGAAGAGTAGGCTGAAGTTTAAGGGATTACTTAGGAGGAATGAGTGGTCAAAGAAGCAGGATACGGAAGTACTAAGGAATGGAGAGACTGAGACTACAGTCACTGTGATAATGGATAGAGCAGTTAGAAGTACAGCAGAAGAAGAATGAACATCTCTAAATAAGACAGTCTCGTAAGTTGGAAAGAAAACCGTAGGCACAAGACAGGTAACTGCAAAGCAACCATGGATAGCTGATGAAACACTTCATATGATCGACGAAAGAAGGAAGCACAGCATTGTTTAGAGAAATTGAGGAATACAGAAATAAATCAGAAACTAAATAAACAGGAAGCGCAGGAAAGCTAAGGAGAAACGGCTGCATGAAAAATGTAAAGAATTTGAAAAAGAAATGATTGTCGGAAGGACAAATGCAGCATATAGGAAAGCCAAACAACCTTGGGTGAAATTAAAAGCAAGGGTGGTAACGTTAAGAGTTCAACGGGAATTACACTGTTAAATGCAGAGGGGAGAGCTGATAGTTGTAAAAAGTACATTGAAGGCGTCTACGAGGAGGAAAACTTGTCTGATGACGAGATGGAAGAAGAAACAGGAGTCAACAGTGAAGAGATGGAAATCCAGTAATCCAGTATTAGAATCAGAATTTGAAAGAGGTTTGAAAGACCTAAGATCAAATAAGGCAGAAGAATAGATAACGCTCCATCGGAATGTCTAAAATTATGGGAGAAAATGGAACTAAAAAGATTATTCATGTTGGTGTGCAGAATGTACGACAGTAACGATATCCCATCCACACAATTAAGAAGCTAGCAAGAGCCGACAAGTGCGGGAATTGTCGCACAACCAGCGTAGCAGCTCGTGTAGCCAAGTTGCTGACAAGAGTAATACGCAGAAGAATTGAAAAGAAAATTTAGGATCTGTTACATAACGATCGGTTGGGCTTAGGAAAGGTAAGGACAGCAGAGATGCAGTTCTGGCGTCGAGGTTGATAGCGAAAGCTATACTAAAGAAAAGTCAGAACAAGTTCATAGGTTTTGTCGACTGGAAAAAGTGTTCGATACTGTAAAATGGTGCTGAATGTTCGAAATTCTGGGAAAAATACGAGCAAGCTGTAGGGATAGACGAGTAACATACAGTGTCGACAAGAACCAAGGGGGAACAATAAGACTGGAAGACCAAGAACGAAGTGCTCGGATTAAAAAATGTTGTAAGACAGGGATGTAATCTCTCGCCGCTACTGTTCAGGTTATACACCGAAGACGCAATGAGGGAAATAAGAGAAAAGTTGAAGCAGAGTGAAGGATATCAATGATAGGATTCACTGATGATATTACTATCCTTAGTGAAAGTTAAGACCTGCAGGATGTGCTGAAGGGAATGAACAGTCGAATGAGTACGAACATGGATCGAGAATAAATCGAAGAAAGACGGAAATAATGAGACGCAGCAGAAATGAACACAGCCAGAAACTTAACATCAGGATAGGTGATCACAAAGTCAATGAAGTTAAGGAATTCTTCTATCTAGGCAGCAAAATATCCCATCACAGAAGGAGCAGGGAGGACATAAAAAGAAGACTAGCCATGGGAAAAAAGGCGTTCCTGGCCAAGAGAAGCCTACTAGGATCAAACATAGACCTTGATTTGAAGAAATTTTCTGAAAATCTACGTTTTGAGCATAGTAATGTATGGTAGTAAAAACTAGACTGTGGGAAAATCTAGAGAGAAGAGAATAGAACAATTTGAGATGGGGTGCTACAGAAGGATGTTGAAAATTAGGTAGACGGTTAAGGTAAGGAATGTGGAGATTCTCCGCAGAATCGGCGAGGAAGGGAACATATTAAACACTGACAGGAAGAAGGAATGGGATGATAGGACATCTGTTAAGGGATCGTGGGGTAACTTCCATGGTACTAGAGAGAGCTGTACAGGGTAAAAACTGCATAAGAATACAGCGATTGGAATACATCCAGCAAATAATTGAGGACGTAAGATGCAAGTGCTACTCTGAGAAGAAAAGGTTGACACAGGAGAGGAATTCTTGACTGGCCGCATCAAACCAGTCAGAAGAATGATAACTCAAAAATACAAAAAAGTCAATATTCATAATAACCTTATATCTCTAGCTGATGATGCAGTTATCTTTGACGAAGTATTATCTGAAAGAAGAAACCCACACAAACATACAGTCAGATCTTGATATTGCACTGTGCTGCAAAGATTGGGAACTGTTTCAAATGTTCACAACTCAGAGAAATACATGAGTGACAAACTGTTTGGATGTGAAATAGATGAACACTTGGGCTCAACCATAAGCGGAGCAAATGGGTAACACCGGTTCGTTGACAAGGTACTGGGAAAATGGAATGCATACAAAACACTGATGCAACCCATCCTACAGTATTGGTCAAGTGTGTGGGGCCAGCACCAAATGAGACTAAAAGTGGACACTGAATGTATTCGAAGAAGATGTTTGTTTGACTAACAGGATAGTGTCGCAGAAATGTGAAAAACTTTGCAATTGTAGGATCTTCAATACGACATCCATTATGTCGCGAAAGCTAACTTACAGTTCTGCAACCAGTATTATGTGAAGAATCTAGAGATATTCTTCTGCTCCCGCCCGATGGACTGCGAAGACACAATTACCCTAATAGTGGAGCGCACAGAGCAGAGCTTTCTAAATCGGGTTTCTCAAAACCCCGGGGTGTTCGACAATAGCGTCAAGGATGTCGCGAGACTAGTTATTTCAGAATATAAAATAAAGGAAAAACTTGCGAAAAATAATACAAAATATCCTTCTCTTCGTCCAGTGTAATCATATACAGGGTGAGTCACCTAACGTTACCGCTGTATATATTTCGTAAACCACATCAAATACTGACGAACCGATTTCACAGACCGAACGTGAGGAGAGGGGCTAGTGTAATTGTTTAATGCAAACCATACAAAAATGCACGGAAGTATGTTTTTTAACACAAACCTAGGTTTTTTTAAATGGAACCACGTTAGTTTTGTTAGCACATCTGAACATACAAACAAATACGTAATCAGTGCCGTTTGTTGCATTGTAAAATGCTAATTACATCCGGAGATATTGTAACCTAAAGTTGACGCTTGAAACCTCCGACGTTCAGTTGCGAGAGCCGGTGGACTGACTCAAAGTAGTGTCATGCGTATACTGCATCGTCACCGCTTTCACCCGTTTCATGTGTCGCTACATCAGCAATTACATGGTGATGACTTTAATCATCGAGTGCAATTCTGTCAATGGGCATTAACAGAGAATGCGTTGCAGTTCTACCTGTTTACCGATGAAGCGGGTTTCACAAAGCACGGGGCAGTGAATCTACGGAACATGCATTACTGGTCCGTGGACAATCCTCGCTGGCTCAGACAGGAAGAGCGACAGCGACCGTGGACTGTAAATGTATGGTGCGGAATCATTGGCGACCACCTCATTGGTCCTCACTTCATTGCAGGGGCCCAAACAGCTGCAACATACATCGCGTTTCTACAGAATTATCTGCCAACGTTGCTCGAAAATGTCCCACTGGAAACGCGTCGACGTATGTGGTATCAGCATGATAGTGCACCTGCACATTCCGCAATTAACACTAGGCTGACCCTTGACAGGATGTTCAACGGGCGTTTCATAGGACATGGAGGACGCATAAATTGGCCAGCCCGTTCTCCTGATCTTACACCTCTGGACTTCTTTCTGTGGGGTACGTTAAAGGAGAATGTGTACCGTGATGTACCTACAACCCCAGAGGATATGAAACAACGTATTGTGGCAGCCTGCGGCGACATTACACCAGATGTACTGCGGCTTGTACGACATTCATTACGACAGAGATTGCAATTGTGTGCAGCAAATGATGGCGACCACATTGAACATCTATTGGCCTGACATGTCGGGACACACTCTATTCCACTCCGTAATTGAAAACGGAAACCACGTGTGTACGTGTACCTCACTCCTCATGTACATGTGCGTCAGTGAAAAAGACCAATAAAAAGGTGTTAGCATGTAGACGTAATGTGCTGTTCCAGTCTCTTCTGTACCTAAGGTCCATCACCGTTCCCTTTGGGTCCCTACGTAATTCGGTGCTCTCCGATACACACGATCGAACAGCGGAGGAGTGGTACTCAAGCGTCAACTTTAGGTTACAATATCTCCGGATGTAGTTAACATTTTACAATGCAACAAACGGCACTGATTACGTATTTGTTTGTTTGTTCAGATGTGCTAACAAAAATAACGGGGTTCCATTTAAAAAAAACGTAGGTTTGTGTTAAAAAACATACTTGCGTGCATTTTTTTATGGTTTGTATTAACCAGTTACACTAGCCCCTCTCCTCACGTTCGGTCTGTGGAATCGATTCGTCAGTATTTGATGTGGTTTACGAAATATATCCAGCGGTAATGTTAGGTGACTCACCCTGTATACTATGTGATCAAAAGTATCCGGTCACTCCCAAAGACCTATGTTTTTCAACTTAGGTGCACTGTGCTGCCACCTCCTACCAGGTACTTCATATCAGCCATCTCAGCAGCCATTAGACATCGTGAGAGAGCATAAAGGGGCGCTCCGTGGAACTCATGGACTCCGAACGTGGTCGGTTGATTGGGTGTCACTTGTGTCATATGTTTGTACGCGAGATATCCACACTCCTAAACATCCGTAGGTCCACTGTTTCTGATGTGATAGTGAGGTGGAAACGTGAAGGGACAGCACAAAAGCGTAGAGGTCGACATCGTGTGTTGACTGACAGAGACGGCCGACAGTTCAAGACCATCGTAATGTGTAAAAGGCAGACATCTATCCAGACCATCACACAGGGATTCCAAACTGAATCCGGTTCCACTGCAAGTACTAAAACTTGCGGGAGGTGAGAAAACGTGGACTTCATGGACGAGCGGCTGCTCTTAAGTCACACATCCCGCCGGTAAATGCCAAACGACACCTCGCTTGGTGTAAACGTCATCTGCCAGCGTGTGTGGTGCCAACAGTAAAGTTCGGAGGCGGTGATGTTATGGTGTGGTTGTGTTTTTCATGGAGGTGGCTTGTACCCCTTGTTGTTTCGCGTGGCAATATCACAACACAGGGCTACATTGATGTTTTAAGTATCTACTTGCTCCCCATTGTTGAAGAGCAGTTCGGGGATGGCGACTGCTTTTTTCTACACGATCGAGCACCTGTTCATAATCCATGGCCTGTAGCGGAGTTGTTGCACGACAATAACATCCCTGTAATGGACTGGCCTGCACAGAGTCCTGACCTGAATCCTACAAAACACCTTTGGTGTGTTTCGGAACGCCGACTTCGTGCCAGGCCTCACCGTCAGACTTCGATACTCTCCTCAGTGCAGCACTTCGCGAAGAATCGACTGCCATTCCCCAAGAAACCTTCCTGTCCCTGATTCAACGTATGCCTGCGAGAGTGGAAGCTGTCATCAAGGCTAAGGGTGGGCAAACACCATATTGAATTCCAGCATTACCGATGGAGGGCGCCACCAACTTGTAAGTCATTTTCAGCCAGGTGTCCGGATACCTTTGATCACAAAGTGTAGGACACCTTAAGTAAGTGATCGGTATGTTGAATTTCACTGTTTTGTTGATACCTTCCATTCAAGTCACAAGATGTGTGCTGTATTGGCACACTCTGTCAGTCCATGTCTTAACAAGTTTTTCGACCGGCGACTATGGGACATTTTGCAATAAAATTTGTCCAACCGGCAACTGTAATTTTGCTGCAGTCTGTTTCTTTCTTTCGTTCGTGACATGTGTCATTATTTTATTTATTTCAAAATTTACAGACGTTGTCAAAAATGGATAAAGAAAATGGAGATGGAGAGCTGTGGCAGTTTAAGAAACACGAGATGCAGAGCAGCAGTCAAGTAATGTGTCTAGTTATGCAGTTAGGAGACGGAGACATATTCAGGATATATCTGAAGACACTGAAAACTGTTTCAATTCTAGTTGTTGAAACAAATTAATGGTTGGCATTTGACTGGATGAACCTACCGATGTGAGTAGCGTAGCTTCTCGTCTAATTGGCGAAGGAAACTACTTTGAAGAGTATCTCTGTTGCACAGAATGCCCAGTTGGCTTCCCTTCAGTGACCTTTCTACATATAGATGCGCTCGTAGAAGAAACCATTGGAAAGGATTTGAAATCAGTTTTGGGCATGACTGTTGTAATGGTTACTTACAGTAAGAGCAGGCCTTTCAAGTCAAGGCTTTCCGCTCAAATATGAGACAAGGTACGAACATAGCACTGTAAAATCGTCCTTCGTACGAAAACAGTTATCCATAGGGAGAATACTTAGTGATTTGTATGAACTTAAGTTTGCAATGGTGCAGTTGTTCGAGCAGGAAAACAAAACCGAGTTTCTGGATGCATTAAAAGGCGAGTTCTGGAGCATCAATCTAGCTAGCTTTATTTTCTCTCTTTTAAAAAAAAAATACTCACCAAAACAAATGCTAGTCTACAAGCTAAGCGTGCAAATCGGCAACCTTAAGAGATAAAGTGGAGGTGTGGTTAAGAAAAACGAAAGAAAGTTTCTGAAATGTTTCCACTGAAATCTAAACGGGCAGTTGGAAACAAAACACGTCCGTTGAGTCATGACCATTGAGTGCAACTGAAAGAGAGGTTGGACGGATATGTTCCTACACTAGATATAACGCAATATGCCTTGATAAGACATCCTCTCCCACTTTCCCGTACTTCTGAACTTTGTCTTGTTGAAGAGGAGGAACGACAAACCTCTAGTTTATGCCTTAAGTACCAAGAATCAGATTTATGCAACTCCCGGGTTTCTATTCAGTAACATTACCCTAATCTAAGAAAAAGAGCACTCATGGTTTTGCTCTAACTTTCTATAACATACTCATGTGAAAGCGCATTTTGTATTGGGACTAACACAAAAACAGTCTGCGAAAATGAGACCAGGAAATACGCGTTAATGTGTCCTACATCCCAGCTAATATAAGAGCGATTTGTAGTGCTCGGGAAGCCCGCGAGAATCTTTGAATTTATAACAGTATTGAGAGTGTTGTATCTGTGAAAAGCTCTTTAATGTACAGTTATACATATTGTACTTAGAAATGATGATATTTATTTAAAATATTTCCTACAATAGTAACTATTTTATTACTATTAATGGAAGGGTCTCATTTCAAACTAGTTAGAATGGTGTCGCTAAGAGAAAAGGTTGGGAAGCTCTGGCAAAGAGGCCTGTGAGCAGCAGAGATCAGAAATGGGCTCTGTATACTCTCTTCAAAGTCGCCAGGGAATCTTGTGACGTCATCTCCAAGTGCCCTTAAGATACGATTCTCGAGTCTCCGCCACAGTCCTCTCGTCGCCCGAGTCTGTTTCTTGGGGACACGTGGACTCGCCTCACTCCAGGCTAATGCCCGAACGGTTCTTTTGAAAGGGCACGTCCGATTTCCTTCCCCATCCTTGAGTTTGTGTTCCGTCCCTAATGACCTCAATGTCGCCGGGAGCTAAACCCGATCTTCCTTCCTTCTTCCTTTTGGATTCGCTGAAAAAAGAGAGCGAATACACGAACTCGCAGGTGTTCGCGTTACATATGTAACCGCTTTGAAAGGGATTTCCGCCATTAAACTGAAAATTAATATTCTTTGGTTTCACACACTCATGATTTCGGCTTTATAACCATTCCCAAGTGCAGGTCGAAATGTCACAAAGTGTCCCACCCGTTTAAAGGACACGATGAAGTTATATGACAGTATAACGACTGATTGGTTTGCAGTGAATACTGTTCTGTTATATACAGGGTGGTCAGAAAATGTGTGAAATACTTGTAGGGATGTTACAGGGCAGGTTGTACTAGACATAAATGTTAAGAAAAAATTCGATACGTTGCTCCGTTTCCGAGTTATTTAGCATAGAATTTAGCCAATCGGCGCGTCGTGCGCTCACATTCAAGCGGCCTGCCAGGGGCGGTGTTGCCCAACGCGTGCTTTGTCTCGTTGGCTGAAACTTGACTTTACGCGCGAGACGATCTGATTGGCTAACTTCAATGCTAAATAACTCGGAAACGGCGCAACGTATCGAATTTCTTTCTTAACATTTATGTCTCAGTACAACCTGCCCTGTAACATCCCTACGAGAATTTCACACATTTTCTGACCACCCTGTATATACCGGTATAACTTTTTCGACGATTGCTGTAAATGTGTGTCAGTATTTATTTTGAGAGTGTCTAACAATTATGTCGACATATACACACTTTCGAGACGTTATCGAGTCTGTAACGACAGTAACATAACACGTGATGTGATGAAGTGCAATTCCTAAATGCTGATTACTTATTATAATAAATTACATAAATCAGTGATAAGCTACAGAATTTGCTGTTAGTCTATAAGCGCTAGTTACCATGACCAAACGAATGCAGGATTAGAGGGTTTTTCTGTCGCGGGGATATAGCAGTGACGATGCTCTGTGCCCTGTTTTCGTTTGATGCAGCACGTATGTTTTCATAATGGAGGTGGAATAAACAAGAATACAACCATTTTGTTTGCATCGGACGAAATTTGTGTATTGTTCATGTGAAGCGTGGACTACAGCGTGAAAATTATTCCACATATCACTACTCCTCTAATGGAACACATTTGCAAGTGTGTATCTCAGGTCAATTAATTTTCGCCTTGGAGATTCCACAGTTCCGTTAAAGGCCATCTGATCCCGACAACCGGTCATTTCGCCTTGCTGTGCTATTTTTCAGCAGCAAGATTGTTTTACTCATCTTCCGTAGTAACAATAAGTCACGACTAGCCTTACAATCCTGCATGCTTCAGTGAGAGAGAACGCGTCGATGAGTATGAAGCGACCGCAACGCCACAGTTATTAGACTCGTCATACTCGCAGGACTACAGCGGGGATGAAGGAAGCCCGTTAGACTTCTTAAGTAATAGAACCCAGTACGTTGTCCTCGATGGTGAGTGCTCATCGGAGGTGAGGGTATCATCTGGAGTGCCCCAGGGAAGTGTGGTAGGTCCGCTCTCGTTTTCTGTCTACATAAATGATCTTTTGGATAGGGTGGGTAGCAATGTGCGGCTGTTTGCTGTTGATCGTGTGGTGTACGGGAAGGTGTCGTCGTTGAGTGACTGTTGTAGGATACAAGATAACTTGGACAGGATTTGTGATTGGTGCAAAGAATGGCAGCTAACTCTAAATATAGATAAATGTAAATTAATGCAGATGAATAGGAAAAAGAATCCGGTAATGTTCGAATACTCCATTAGTAGTGTAGCGCTTCACACAGTCACGTCGATTAAATATTTGGGCGTAACATTGAAGAGCGATATGAAGTGGGACAAGCATGTAATGGCAGTTGTGGGGAAGGCGGATAGTCGTCTTCGGTTCATTGGTAGAATTTTGGGAAGATGTGGTTCATCTGTAAAGGAGACCGCTTATAAAACACTAATACGACCTATTCTTGAGTACTGCTCGAGCGTTTGGGATCCCTATCAGGTCGGATTGAGGGAGGACATTGAAGCAATTCAGAGGCGGGCTGCTAGATTGGTTACTGGTAGGTTTGATCATAACGCGAGTATTACGGAAATGCTTCAGGAACTCGGGTGGGGGTCTCTAGAGGAAAGGAGGCGTTCTTTTCGTTAATCGCTACTGAGGAAATTTAGAGAACCAGCATTTGAGGCTGACTGCAGTACAATTTTACTGCCGCCAACTTACATTTCGCGGAAAGACCACAAAGATAAGATAAGAGAGATTAGAGCTCGTACAGAGGCATATAGGCAGTCATTTTGCCCTCGTTCTGTTTGGGAGTGGAACAGGGAGAGAAGTTGTGGTACGAGGTACCCTCCGCCCGCACCGTATGGTGGATTGCGGAGTACGTATGTAGATGTAGATGAACTGATGTAACAGTGGCGGCCTGATCTGTGAAGTACGCAACCTCAAAGTTAGTCTCGTACTCGCTCCGTTTCTAATCTACAGTAAACAGTCATTTTCCAAAATACTTAAGCTATTGGAATGGGAGGAAACTCGACCAAGAGGTACAGTGCTAAGTGCTATCTGCCATGCACTTCACGGTGGTTTGCTGAGTATGCGTATACATGTAGACAGTGAAATGGCGGCATTCCTTTGTCGCGCACAGTACACGGCCGCTCGCGCTGCCGGATCCCGACCGCTGCGCTCTACACGCTCGACTCGCTCCTGCTTTGGCGCCGCGGTCTCTTAGCGTCAGCGCGCCGACAAGCCACTTAAATCTCCGGGCCGGCAGTAAATCCCGGCGACGTGAGCTCGGTGCCGCCGACGTCGCGACGCCGGTGCGGTAGTGGGAAGAAGACGGTCCCGGGGGGTCCCGGTGGACGGGGCGTACCTGCCGCTAGCCGAGCCTCGGTACACAGGCCGGCTCTGATCCTTATCGAGGCGCGAGCGGCGGGCAAGTCCTGGCGGCGGACGGACCGGTCCAGGTGCGCCGGTGCCCGGTAGGCCACCCTGACAGGGCCGCCAGTCCAGCGCAGGTAACGGCTGCCGACCGGATGACTCGCCGGATTACGCCGGCGTCCTAGCAGCGCGCGGGGGCCCGACGGCGCTTCCGAGATATACGAGGCGTTCAGAAAGTGACGCAACCTTGTGGAGGAATGTTTCCTTTTCGTTGTAGGTGTGATCATCAGTCTTAGAAGAAACTGGATAAATTTTTCACCATGGACTGCACATTTTCAAGAAGTACTTGACATGTAGAAGTGAGTATGTTGTCCTCGACGGCGAGTGTTCATCAGAGACAAGGGTATCGTCAGGAGTGTCTCAAGAAAGTGTGAGAGGACCGCTGTTACACTACTGGCCATTAAAATTGCTACACCACGAAGATGACCTGCTGCAGAGGTGGAATTTAACCGACAGGAAGAAGATGCTGTGATATGCAAATGATTAGATTTTCAGAGCATTCACACGACGTTGGCTCCGGTGGCGACACCTACAACGTGCTGACATGAGGAAAGTTTCCAACCGATTTCACATACACAAACAGCAGTTGACCGGCGTTGCCTGGTGAAACGTTGTTGTGATGCCTAGTGTAATGAGAAGAAATGGGTACCATCACGTTCCCGACTTTGATAAAGGTCGGATTGTAGCCTATCGCGATTGCGGTTTATTGCAGCGCGACACTGCCGCTCGCGTTGGTCGATATCCAATGACTGTTAGCAGAATATGGAATCGGTGGGTTCAGGAGGGTAATACGGAACGCCGTGCTGGATCCCAACGGCCTCGTATCACTAGGAGTCGAGATGACTGGCATCTTATCCGCATGGCTGTAACGGATCGTGCAGCCACGTCTCGATCCCTGAGTCAACAGATGGGGACCTTTGCAAGACAACAACCATCTGCACGAACAGTTCGACGACGTTTGCATGGACTATCAGCTCGGAGACCACGGCTGCGGTTACCCTTGACGCTGCATCACAGATAGGAGTGCCTGCGCTGGTGTACTTAACGACGAACCTGGGTGCACGAATGGCAAAACGTCATTTTTTCGGATGAATCCAGGTTCTGTTTATAGCATCATGATAGTCGCATCCGTGTTTGGCGACTTCGCGGTGAACGCACATTGGAAGCGTGTATTAGTATCGGCATATTGGCGTATCACCTGGCGTGATGGTAAGGGGTGCCAATGTTTACAAGTCTCGGTCGCCTCCAGTTCGCACTGACGGCACTTTGAACAGTGGACGTTACATTTCAGATGTGTTACGACCCGTAGCTCTACCCTTCATTTGATCCCTGTGCAACCCTACATTTCAGCAGGATAATGCACGACCGCATGTTGCAGGTCCTGTTCGGGGCTTTCGGGATACAGTAAATGTTCCACTGCTGCCCTTGCCAGCACATTCTCCAGATTTCTCACCAATTGAAAACGTCTGGTCAATGGTGGTCGAGCAACTGGCTCGTCACAAAAAGCCAGTCACTACTCTTGATGAACTGTGGTATCGTGTTGAAGCTGCATGAGCAGCTGTACCTGCACACGCCATCCAAACTCTGCTTGACTCAATGCCCAGACGTATCAAGGCCGTTATTACGACCAGAGGTGGTTGTTCTGGGTACTGATTTCTCAGGATCTATGCACCCAAATTGCGTGAAAATGTAATCACTTGTTAGTTCTAATATAATATATTTGTCCAATGAATACCCGTTTATCAGCTGCATTTCTTCTTGGTGTAGCAATTTTAATGGCCAGTAGTGTATTTTCTCTATACATAAATGATGTGGCGGACAGAGTGGGCAGCAAACTGCGGTTAATTGTTGACGATGGTATAGTGCATGGGAAGGAATGGGGTTGAGTCACGTTACAAGGATACAAGATGACTTAGGCCAAATTCCTAGTTGGTGTAATGAATGACAGTTAGCTCTATATGAATAAAGACGTAAGTTAATGCATATGAGCTGCAAAAACAAATCCTTTATGTTCGGATACGGCATTGGTAGTGTCCTGCTTGACACAGTCGTGTCACTTAAAGATGTGGGACTAACGTTACAAAGCGACATGACATGGAATGAGCATATGAGTATTATGGTAGGGAATGCGAATGGTCGTCTTCGATTTATTGAGAGAATACTAGGACAGTGTGGTTCATCTGCAAAGGAGACCGCATGTAGGACGCTAGTGCGACTTGCTCCTCAGCACTGCTCGAGTATTTGGGATCCGTGCCTGGTAAGATTAAAGGCAGAGTAGAAGCAATTCAGAGGCTGATTGCTAGATTTCTTACCAGTACGTTCGAAAAACACGCAAGTCTTACTGATATGCTTAGGCAATTCAAATGGGAATCCCTGGATGGAAGGCAATGTTCTTTTCGAAGAACGCTCTGGCGAAAATCTAGAGAGCTGGCATTTGTAGCTCACTACAGAATGATCCTATTGACGCCAACATACGTTTCTCGTAAGGACACGGATATAAGATACGAGAAATTAGCACTCATACGGAGGCATATCTCTCTCTCTATTCGTTTAGTCGGTTCCGACTCTTCGTGACCCCACGAACCAAATCACGCTACTTTTTCCTGTCTTGCACTTTCTCCCGTAGACCTTCCTGGTTGGAACACATTGCTTCTGTGATGCCATCGATCCATCTCATCCTCTGACTTCCTCTTCTTCTAGTTCCTTCAGTCTTCCCCAGCATAATGTTTTTTCCAGCGAGGTATGCCTTCGCATTGTGTGTCCAAATTAGGTCAGCTTTTGTTTTAACATTAGACCTTCCAGGGAGAAATCTGGTTTTATTTGCTCCAATTATGATCTGTTGGTTCTCTTTGCAGTCCATAGAACTCTAAGAGGTTTCCTCCAACACCACAATTCGAAGGAGTCAATTCTTCGCCGTTCAGCCTTTCTTATGGTCCAGGTCTCACATCGATACATCACAACTGGAAAGACTATAGCCCTCACAATACGGATCTTTGTTGCTAGTGTTATATCTCTGTACTTATAACCTTGTCAAGGTTTGACATCGCCTGTCTACTGGGCAACAGGCGTCTCCAGATTTCATGGCTGCAGTCGCCATCAGCAGAGATCTGGGACCCGAGATAACTGAATGTGGTCACTACCTCCATGGTTTCTCCTGCTATACCCCACGAATTGGTAGGTGTAGTTGCCATAATTTTCGTTTTCTTCACATTCAGCCTAAGACCGGCCTTTTCACTTTCGTCTTTCACCTTTAGCAAGAGTGTTCTCAATTCTTCTTCACTTTCTGCCAACAGGGTCTCATCATGCGCGTACCTGAGGTTGTTTACATTTATTCCAGCTATTTTAATTCCTGTTTCTCCTTCATCTAGCTTCGCATTCCTCATAACATGTTCTGGATACAGATTGAATAAGTACGGTGACAGTATGCAGCATTGCCGGACCCCTTTCTGAATCTTTATCCATTTCGTTGTTCCATACATAGTTCTCACCGTGGTTTCTTGGTCAAGGTATAAACTCCGTATCAGATGAATGAGGTGATCTGGTGCACCCATGTTTTTCAGTACGTTCCATAATTTGTTGTGATCGACGCAGTCAAACGCTTTGGCGTAGTCAATAAAGCAGAGGTACAAATCTCTCTGGAATTCTCTTGCTTTTTCCATAATCCACCGAATGTTACCAATTTGATCTCTAGTTCCTCTTCCTTTCCTAAATCCAGCTTGTTCTTCTGGTAGCTCTCGAACTAGATATTGGCGAAGTCTATTTTGTAAGATTATATATTATATATTATTATATATATTATATATTATAAGAGCCATATAGACAGTTGTTTTCCCCTCTCCCTACAAGGTTCAAATGGCTCAAATGGCTCTGAGCACTATGGGACTTAACATCTATGGTCATCAGTCCCCTAGAACTTAGAACTACTTAAACCTAACTAACCTAAGGACAGCACACAACTCCCAGCCATCACGAGGTGGAGAAAATCCCTGACCCCGCCGGGAATCGAACCCGGGAACCCGGGCGTGGGAAGCGAGAACGCTACCGCACGACCACGAGATGCGGGCTCTCCCTACAAGGAAGGAAATGAATAGTGGTAGTACACGGTACCCTCCACCATGTACCGTACGGTGGCGTGTGGAATATGTACGCAGATGTGCCAGGTATACTTCGATCAAGAACACATTCACAGGGATGTGTGGGGAGGATGTACCAAAAGATCCCACCATCAAGTAGTAGTACTAAAATTTCCAAAAGGCAGTAAACAGAAGAGGTTTACGCTCTGATGCCACGTGACTGGACACGTTTGCACGTCAAGTCGTACCCATTTCGACACGCACTGGAAGATGTTAATTATGCAGCTTAAGTTGATTTGGATCCAGTACTTTAAAAGAAAACATACATAGACGCTGACTTCTAGAAACAACTAAAGACCTGTACTGTATTTATTGATAATTCTGCAGCTTAAGATACGGTGACGAGAGAGGATGTTGGCCATCAGCGCAGAAGAATAGCACACCATCCTAACAACTTGTTAATTGATGAACCACTTCAGGTAATTATAGGTAGTAGCGGTAGGGAACAGAAGACCCAAAACAATGGCCTACTTGAAGAATCATTACTAGTGTCAATATTATTTAACTTTCATGTTGCAGATATGAGAGCTACTGAGTCCAGAAACTCTGGTTATGCTGGTGACTGTTTGGCAGCAACACAGGCAAAAAAAAAAAAAAAAAAAAAAAAAAAAAAAAAAAAAAAAAAAAAAAAGAAGAAAAAAAAAGGTCTCACTGTCGATGTATTAAGAAAAGACTTAAATGTCTTTCGTAAATGGGGACATCAACCAAACCTAAAAACTGAGTCCGCCTGCTTTCATCTGAGTGACATCCTAACTAACCGTGAATATTATCGAGCTTAGCTGCATCCATTGTTGCTATGTTTGGTGGACGACAGCCGAAATGCACGAAATAAATATAAAGAAAACCGTCAACAGTAAGTTCAACTCCAATCTGTTTTATAGACTACTGGTTTCGCCTCTATAATATGCCATCGTGATGCCCTCTATTAAATATTATGGCTAAATTTTTTCTGTGGAAAAATGTATACATGCTATATATGAAAAATAACCAATCTTGGCATGAGTTTACGCGGGCATGACTTTTAGAACACGTAAACAACTAGAAAACAACTGTTGACATGTGCTTAAGATGTGCGTACGTAAGATGATGCCAAGGCTGGTTATTTTTCATATGACATACGTACATTTTGTCTCTGAAAAATTCAGTCAAAACTCAGAATAGAGGGTCTGATGATGGCGTATCATATCGCCCAAAACCGTTAAATTTGGGATGAACGTACAGCTGACAGTTTTTTTTAATATTTATTACATATTTTTCGAGAGTAATAGCCTGGCTCATAAGAAAATATCAAGGGTACCTTGCTGTGGTACTCTGGCGCGGTTGTTGTTGTTGTTGTGGTCTTTAGTCCAGAGACTGGTTTGATGCAGCTCTCCATGCTACTCTATCCTGTGCAAGCTTATTCATCTCCCACTACCTACTGCAACCTACATCCTTCTGAATCTGTTTAGTGTATTCATCTCTTGGTCTCCCTGTATGATTTTTACCCTTCACGCTGTCCTCCAATACCAAATTGGTGATCCCATGATGCCTCAGAATATACCCTACCAACCGATCACTGCTTCTAGTCAAGTTGTGCCACAAATTTCTCTTCTCTCCAATTCTATCCAATTCTATTCAATATCTCCTCATTAGTTTGTAATCTACCCATCTAATCTTCAGCATTCTTCTGTAGCACCACATTTCGATAGCTTGTATTCTCTTCTTGTCTAAACTATTTATTGTCGACGTTTCACTTCCATACAAAGCTACACTGCATACAAATATTTTCAGAAACGACTTCCGGACACTTAAATCTGTATTCGATGTTAACAAATTTCTCTTCTTCATCTACTTCGACCATCATCAGTTATTTTGCTCCCCAAATAGCAAAACTCCCTTACTACGTTAAGCATCTCATTTCCTAATCTGATTTCAGCAGCATCACCCGATTTAATTCGACTATCCTCCTTTTGCTGTTCCTAATGTTCATCTTATATCCTCCTTTCAAGATACTGTCCATTCCGTTCAGGTGCTCTTCCAGATCCTTTGCTGTCTCTGACAGAATTACAATGCCATCTTCGAACCTCAAAGTTTTTATTTCTTCTCCATGGATTTTAATTGTTAGTCCGAATTTTTTTCTTTTGTTTCCTTTACTGCTTGCCCAAAATACAGACTGAATAACTTCTGGTGCGGTACCTTGTGGAAATTCAGCCAATCGGCGATTGTCTCACAACATCTCGACGCCGATAACAAGTACCGGAGTCTCTACATCCTCTGTCGGTAAACGTAAGCATATTTTCAGATAGACTTACGGAAAGCTCCGCACAATACAGCAGTGGCAGCATTACTCCAGGTGGCGCCACAGTCTGGCAGCTACTTTCCAACATCTATCACGTGTCGCCAGGGAACTGATCATGTAATCCTCCGCCGGGCTTGCTTATAACCAACCGCCCAAAGCAAAGGGAGCAGTACGAGTGAGTGTCTCAGCGAGCACCTGCCCTGATCACCAGCCGTCTACACGAGCAGCCGAGCTGTCAGCACCGCCGACCACAGTCACGGAGTACTCTGCCTGCTGTACGCTCCCGAGTCTCCTCGCCTTGCCCCTGAGCGGTCGCCGCCTGTTACCGACTTGAGCCCCGTGGGTCGAGCTCCGTAAGAGCCACGGGTTGCTACGCCGTCATCGTGCAGCTGCCACTTGCCTTCCGACTACAGCCTCGCTGGACGTCGCCTGCTCTGCGTCCTTCGGCCCGCACAACCGTCACATGGAGCAGCCATTGCCTACCATCGACCACTGCCCGATGGGACCCGCATGGTCGCTGTGAGACATTTCCTGTTCCAGTGATCAAATCAAGGCACTGAGTGAACTTCCTGTTGGTAGATACTGTGTTAATCTTATTTATCATTGGCAAATATGATTCTTATTTTCTTGTCGTCAAGCAGAAACTTTTATTTCATGAGATTCATGTTCCACCTTCAGTGATATAATAAAGCATTGTTCATTACTACCGATGGCATGTGAATAGGTGTGTTGTTCCCCCTGCGGTTAGGGACGTAAAACTTCGAGAAATGCTTTATAGAAGGTCTTGGGAGTGCCAGTCCTGACAAAACTCTAGCATCTGGTGAGCAAGATGTATGAGACAGGCGAAATACCCTCAGACTTCAAGGATAATACAATAATTCCAATCCCAAAGAAAGCAGGTGTTGACACATGTGAAAATTACCGAAATATCAGTTTAATAAGTCATAGCTGCAAAATACTAACGCGAATTCTTTACAGACGAATCGAAAAACTGGTAGAAGCCGACTTCGGGGAAGATCAGTTTGGATTCCGTAGAAATGTTGGAACACTTGAGGCAATACTGACCCTACGACTTATCTTAGAAAATAGATTAAGGAAAGGCAAACCTACATTTCTAGCATTTCTAGACTTAGAGAAAGCTTTTGACAATGTTGACTGGAATACTCTCTTTCAAATTCTGAAGGTGGCAGGGGTAAAATACAGGGAGCGAAAGGCTATTTACAATTTGTACAGAAACCAGATGGCAGTTATAAGAGTCGAGGGGCATGAAAGGGAAGCAGCGGTTGGGAAGGGAGTGAGACAGAGTTGTAGCCTATCCCCGATGTTATTCAATATGTTTATTGAGAAAGCAGTAAAGGAAACAAAAGAAAAATTTGGAGAAGGAATTAAAATCCATGGAGAAAAAATAAAAATTTTGAGGTTCGCCTATGATATTTTAATTCTGTCAGAGACAGCAAAGGACTTGGAAGAGCAGTTGAACGGAATAGACAGTGTCTTGAAAGGAGGGTATAAGATGAACATCAACAAAAGCAAAACGAGGATAATGGAAGGTAATCGAATTAACTTGGGTGATGCTGAGGGAATTAGATTAGGAAATGAGACACTTAAAGTGGTAAAGCAGTTTCGCTATTTGGGGAGCAAAGTAACTGATGATGGTCGAAGTAGAGATGATATAAAATGTAGACTGGCAATGGCAAGGAAATCGTTTCTGAAGAAGAGAAATTTGTTAACATCGAGTACAGATTTAAGTGTCAGGAAGTCTTTTCTGAAAGCAATTGTATGGAGTGTAGCCATGTATAGAAGTGAAGAATGGACAATAAATAATTTGGACAAGAAGAAAATAGAAGCTTTCGACATGTGGTGCTACAGAAGAATGCTGAAGATTAGATGGGTAGATCACATAACTAATGAGGAGGTATTGAATAGAATTGGGGAGAAGAGGAGTTTGTGGCACAACTTGACAAGAAGAAGGAACCGGTTGGTAGGACATGTTCTGAGGCATCAAGGGATCAGCAATTTAGTACTGGAGGGCAGCGTGGAGGGTAAAAATCGTAGAAGGAGACCAAGAGATGAATACACTAAGCAGGTTCAGAAGGATGTAGGTTGCAGTAAGTACTGGGAGATCTAGAAGCTTGCACAGGATAGGGTATCGTGGAGAGCTGCATAAAACCAGTCTCAGGACTGAAGACCACAACAACAACAACCACAACCAGCAGCTGACAGTTTATGAGGACATACATGCTATCCGAATCAACACACTCTGCTCCACACATACTTCATTCAGAACAGCTAGCAAATTGGTGGAACATAACTTCAGTTCTACGATGCTTGGACGAAAGAATGGTATAATAATACTTCACCAGAGCTCCTTAGCTTTCTTCAAGACAACAACGAACCACAGGAACCTCATCTTTCCCGGAGGACATAGTGCATATTTTAACATGATCTGGGCTAATTATGGGGGATGCAGTGAGCTACTATACAGGTGCGAAGTGCATCTGTGGCTGTCCAAGATAGACTGTGAGAGACGTAGTTGAAGGGTGTCCTCAGAATTCGTACCCGATAAATCCCTCAAACTTTTTGGATCTCACAGAGAACGTGATAAATTACATAAATAATATTTGCGTATTTTTGTAAATTCTGTAAATATTTTATTTGTGTTTCTAAATTGAAATGTAATTGCCATACTATTAGTACTAGTAATAATTATTCTGTTGCACGAGAGTATGGAAACAAGTGAAAACCTTTTGACTTAGTACAATACCAACACTTACTGACGAAAGTGACATGATGTAGGAGTATCGAACGAAATTGGCGGCTAGACTGACGATTTCTTGATAGAGAGGACGCAGCAACTTACCTTGGATCGAGGGTGACCGAAAGATGTAGAAGTTTCCGCGGAACCGTGTTATTACCATTACTGTTGAAATTGTTCACTAATGACCTACCAGACAATACCGCTACCGCTTCCGGTAACTTCAGACTATTCCCAGATCATACCGATATCTACACTGACGGAAAAAGTCACAACAATAAGATGGAGTTGAGTGACAGAAACAAAAGTTGTTAGGCTGTTTCTACAACTGAAAAATGATGCCTATTCAAATTTCGGGCCAGTTGCTAGCACCACCACTATAATGACACAAATCAGGTTTGCTTCTAATACACACAGTAAATGTCGTGAGCGTTAATTACCTTTGAGATTGAGCGTGTTGAGTTGATGTAAGTCAAGAATGCCTTTTAGGTGACAAAGCTGTCATTATCAACAACTCACTGTGTCCGAACGAGGTCGTGTAATAGGGTTACGCGAAGCTGGATGTTCCCTCTGTGGTACTGCGAAAAGACTTGGCATGAATGTAGCCACTGTATATAATCACGGGAATGTATGGTCGCCAGAAGACCGGGCTCCGAAAGGGCACGTTGCACCACCGAGAGGAAAGACCATCGTCTTCGGCGTATGACTCTGGCGCAACGTAACTGTATCTGCAGCAGCAATTTGAGCAGCAGTAATACAACGAACCGCCACAAATCTGTTACTTCAAGATCATCTCGGAGCCAGATGCCTTGTAGCCGATATTCCACAGACCACACACCACCGCTAATTGCGGCTTCAGTGGTGTCAAGCGAGAGCTAATCTGAGACCAGGGTGGGACCTCTTGTGTTCCCTGATGAAAGCTCGTTCTGCCTCTGTGCCAGTGATGACGTGTTAGTTACGAG
Organism: Schistocerca americana; assembly: GCF_021461395.2. Classification (NCBI taxonomy): domain Eukaryota; kingdom Metazoa; phylum Arthropoda; class Insecta; order Orthoptera; family Acrididae; genus Schistocerca; species Schistocerca americana. The sequence goes on along the minus strand of NC_060122.1, from coordinate 643,546,916 downwards.
GCCAGATGACGACCAGTAATCAACTTGTCTGCGTGCTAGATGTAATGGACCAACACCTGGTGTTACGGTCTGGGATGCGAGTTATTATGACAGCAGGAGCACTCTCGTGCTATCCCATGCACCCTGACTGCAAATTTGTACGCCAATCTGGTGATTCGACCCGTTGAGCTGCAATTCATGAACAGGATTCCAGGGACTGTCTCGCACCAGGATAACGCCGGCCCCATACCGCTGTAGTAACCTGACATTCTGTAGAGACTGTCGCCATCTTGCCTTGCCCTACTCGATCGCTATATCTGTCTCCGATCGAGCACATGTGCATCATCATCGGACGACAACTCCTACATCATCCACAAACAGCGATAACCGTCTCTGTATTGACCGATGAAGTACAACAGGCATAGAACTCCATCCGACAAACTGACATCCGGTACCTGCACAACACAGTGCATGCAAGTTCAAAAAAATGGTTCAAATGGCTCTGAGCACTATGGGACTCAACTGCTGAGGTCATTAGTCCCCTAGAACTTAGAACTAGTTAAACCTAACTAACCTAAGGACATCACAAACACCCATGCCCGAGGCAGGATTCGAACCTGCGACCGTAGCGGTCTTGCGGTTCCAGACTGCAGCGCCTTTAACCGCACGGCCACTTCGGCCGGCCATGCAAGTTCACATGCTTGCATTCAATATTGTGGCGGTTATTAATGTACCAGCATCTCATACTTGCAATGACTTATCTTGTGGTTGCATTAACCTGTGATCTTGCCATTTTAATCACTTAAATATGTTACCTAAACAATTACAATAATTTCATAACGCTACATTATTTACTTTTTGGTGTTGCGATTTTTTTCTGTAATTGTTATTGAAGTACTGTCTGAAAAAAAATCTGTACAAATATTCACTCAAATGTCAAGATTTCAAAGCGAGTCAAAGATTACCAGATTACCAATTAGCAAAATGTAAAATTGTTCACTTTTCAAAACTAAGGATGTTTTGATAGACATCGATTTTTTGGTTATCAGCTACCGCACTTCACACTGTCCAACAATGTGCTAATCATCAGATCAATACTGAGCTACTACGGTTAAAATAATGGTAACTGTAACACCATTCGCTACGGCCATGAAATATTATACAACGTGTTTTGGTTTTTATTTATGGTTACCGGAATCAGAATAGGGAATGGAAGTACAAGATTCAGATATGGAAAAGTGATAACGCATAGAGGCATGGTTCCTGCGTGTCGGAATGTCGTGCGTGAATTGTGGCTGGAGGTCACAGCAGCGTGGAATGAGTACCTGTATCAGCTGTTCAAGCTCAGTTCGATTCGTTGTTTGTTGTCCTTCCTAGAGTTGCAGTTGGTTGGTGGTGTTTAAGCGCGCTCAACAGCAATGTTTTCAGCGTTCTGGAGTTGCAGTTGTAATGGCTGTCTGTGTGTTTCGCTAACACAGTAATGGAGAGAGTCAGTCTAGGTCCAACGATTAGCCTTCTGCTGACATATGGAATTATGTTGCATATCTAAGCTGAAGCCAATCAGATGGACGGCTTCAGGAAAGGGAAAGAGCTGTTTTCTCTACCCTCCCCAATCTCGGCTGGCGCTCCGTTGCTAATGATGTGTTCGACGATATGTTAAACACTAATTTTCCTTTTTCCAGTTCTACAACATATCCCACCACTTTAAAAATAATCATATTCAATCTGCTCTGAACAGGAAAACGTGATTACGAAATTGAGTAATCCTCAGTTTTGTGTGTTTACTTTTTTTGTGTAGGTTGTCATTTTCATAAGGACACAGGACCCGGATTCATGGCATGCGGTGCCATTGGTACGCAACAAGATCATATTCAACTATGTGCGCTTGTGTGTGTGTTTGAATGTGTAAATTAGAGAAGCTGCATGACGAACTGTCCTAGTTAGTTGAGCGAAGATGTTCGGCGCGTGGGAAACGCGGCCGGAGGCAGGCAGAGTTCTTGGCGAGACACCAAAGGGGACAGTGCGGGTGCAGACACGAAAGCGGACAGTTCGGCTGGAGACACCAAAGGGTACAGTTCCGAATGAGACGCGAAAGCGGACAGTAGGTCTTTAGGCAGCTAGGAAGTGAAACGACTTAGAAAAATTCGCATTGTGTGGTTTCGTCGGACTTAGTCTCTGAGCGGTGAGCAGCCTGGTGTGAACTCTAACTTTTCATGTAAATATCGAGGGGGCGTATTGGGCCTGTTTCGCGACGAGATTGTTTCGTTTCACAATGCCTGTAGGCTGACTCTTTCGGCCATATATTTAAATGAGAGCGCAATGCTCGTTAACTCACACGGTCCGACACAAATTTTCATTGTCGCCATTCCATTCTATAGCCGATGGTTGTTCTTATCCGCAATTGCGAATTCATTTCATGTATGTCTGAAAAGGCGTCGTAGTACGGCTCCTGTGTGCAGTACTGTCGCTGGTAAACCACAGCTGGCACGCCCATGTCTGCTGCCACGTCAAGGAAGCTGCAAGAATGGCCGACATGCTGACAGGCCATGGTGCTGCAGTCGTCGTCGAGCTGTCCGTGTGGGTGCCAACAAGATTTCCTCTCTGAGGGTACGTGACGTAGCTGTGTGGCTGTGTGTTGCTCCATCATTGTACACATACCACGTCTTTCTCTCGGGCGCTAGCCGCGTGAGAGTTTGAGGTCCACTATCACGTGGTCCTGAACACATCGATTCCGTATTCAGAAGAAAGCGTCCAACGCGAGCAGCCGTAGCACGCAACGGTAAGACGCAGATTAGAAAGCACTGTCGAAGTCCGACACATGCTTGTAAACATTTGTCCTTCTCATACGAAGCATAACATGATCCAGCCAACAGCTAACAATCAAATGCAATTTATGAATGAGAATCTCGCTGCTTAATCCTTCCTTACGGGATGCAGATGTCCTTACTCTTACCTAATTTGTGCCGTCGTGGTGAAATAAATCAATCTGCATTTCATAGCACGTAGTATACTGAACTTCTTGTCAGTTTGATGCGTGTTGCGTGCAGTTATCTATAAGCAGACAGACAGTGACACGTACCTGTGGGGCATGCTTTCAGCTCTGTACCTACTTGGGGGAACACTATCACAGTGGACTGCATGTTGGTAATACTCACGAGAGAGGTACACGCGACCTGTCCCGAGACAGGTATCATCTCCATACTAAAGAGTCAGCGTGGTTTTTAGCGTCGAGGTGGCCCGTTGTAAACATTGCTGATAATTAGGAATGGCGTTTATTGACTTCATTACGTGACACAGTGAGGCAGGCAGCCTCTCCCCTTTGCCCCTGACGGGCGCGATGAACGGCTGGTGGCTTCTGCCTGAAGCTGCTGAGCCGGGCCGTGCAGTGCTGAGACCCGCAGCCTTTAAGAGGCTATAGCGGTTGGCGTCTGCGGCGCTACTTGTTGCACTGCGAATGCACTCGGGGAATCGCTACTCGGCTCCGCACACATCCGTGTTGGCAGCGTGTGGAGCCTGCTGTGTGCGTGGTTCAACCCGCTACCCTGGGACAGGGCCGCGCGGAATTAGCCAAGTGGTCTCGGGCGCTAAAGTCATGGACTGTGCGGCTGGTCCCGGCGGAAGTTCGAGTCCTCCCTCGGGCATAGGTGTGTGTTTGTCCTTAGGATAATTTAGGTTAAGTCGTGTGTAAGCTTATGGACTGATGACCTTAGCAGTTAAGTCCCATAAGATTTCACACACATCTGAACATGCTGGGACAAGAGCTGGATGGTGTCTGGCGCTGCGGCGTCGAGTCACATTACGGAGTCATCGACAGTGGTGGCATGGACGCCAGGTTGGCGGCGCTGTGGCATCAAGGCCTGTGAAGGACTTAGTGCTGGTGGCAGGAGCAGACCGGTCTCGAACCCATGGCTGCTCCTGACGTTGCTCAGTCGTCTCGCTCTCTGGCATAGCGCTGGTGTCGTAGTGGTGCTGCTGGTTTCTGGCTACAATGAATAATCTCTGTCTCAACCCAGACTTATTTATATGACTCTGGCACCTTGTCATGGCGCCCGTAACAAGAAATCAGTGCTGGTGTGGTGACGTTTCCCTGCTGGCTACGCAGTTACCGCTGTGTGGTCCACTTTACTGCTGCACTCGGCTATCCTGGCTTCGCAATCCACGTGCTTGACTTTTATTGTGAGCCACATATCGCCACACTGGCGGAAACCACCTCGTGGCCATTAACACAACGCTCCATGGTGGCTACCACACTACTTCACATTACTTTTGCTAAAGGCTTATAATTTTTCCTCATAAACTGGGTAGCGACACTACCACACCTAATGCTTCCTTTCCTTCTCCATCCAGCTGGAATCGCAATTGTGATTTTGTACTGTTATAGGCGAGTGATCTTTTTGTAATGGGCTTCACTGACTGAGAGTCGATAATTCTGTAACGCCGGTTTAGAAATTTAATTGTCCTAGTAGAGTTTTCTGAGCAGATAATTTGCAAAGTTTTGCGATATTTAATAGATCAGTCCACGCAACATGGAGACGCGATCCAAACCAGACTCTGGCGGTGCGAGTCAACCACAATTACTCTCCGATCGCCTGCTATTCTTGAGCGCAACTTCCGAAACGGCCCGGAATGTGTCAGACGTGCCGCAACATTACAATTTTAACTTATTTTCTATCTGAAACGAGGCAATAAATTTCTTAGGTATTCACCTCGTCCTGGCCGTTTATCATCATTTAATGAAATGTTTATTGATGCGTTAGCTGGTTAATGTCTGCGTCCTGAAATTCCAATTGCTTGCTCGTGAATCACTTAACACGTTATAAGTGACGGATGGCCTCTCGCAGGGGACTATTCAAAGTTCTTTGCGCCAACAGAGCTCTTCCGTATCGGTCAGAAGAGTATCTCTTTCGATTAAATCTAACATGAGGCGAGACAACGAATATCAAATCCTCCCTGCAGGAATGAAATAGTAGGAACATTATTGGTCAGATCAAAAGGCCAGAAACATGTAGCACCAATTGTTTTGATTTAAACTCCACTACACTCCGTTCATCGGGCGTTTGACAGGGAGGTTAACAGTGCTCCATGTTTTGCGACGAGTTTATTGTTACCTGACCTCGCAGAACGTAAGTCACGCACTCCCTCCTCCCCCCCCCCCCCCCCCCCCCACCACCCCCCTCCCTTGACTACCTGGTCGAGTACAGTCACTTACGTACAATTACTATGGAACGTTTGTGCTGTAACCTCAAAGGTCGGACATCGCATTACGGACTGTAGCAGTTAGCCTGCGCCGGCAGTTGTGACCGAGCGGTTCTAGGCGCTTCAGTCTGAAACCGCGCTGCTGCTACGGTCGCAGGTTCGAATGCTGCCTCGGGAATGGATGTATGTGATGTCCTTAGGTTAGTTAGGTTTAAGTAGTTCTAAGTCTAGGGGACTGATGACCTCAGATGTTAAGTCCCATAGTGTTTAGAGCCTTCGAGTTAGCCTGCAACTGAGCTGCCTTCCTTGAAGATTCGATCTCTGCCAGGTGAGGATTATGCTACAGCTGCGTCAGTAATTTATTGTAACAACCCAAAAACATGACGCAAAATTCCCTAGATATGCGATTCTTGAAAAATTAAATAGGAGTAAAACAGTATAATTTAGTTCCATTTGGTGCAAAGTGCAAAAATAATGAAACAATGTACGGCAGTACTGTTTGATACCTGTTACAAAGTATTTTCCGGAGTGCGAAAGTTACGAAAGAGACCGGGCAGCAGCATAATCAGTCACAGTACGGGATATTTTATCTGTGAGAGGAATGTGCAATGTAAAAGCGTACTGTCAAGATCTGACAGTATAACCGAATACTGGAGTCCCAGAAATCAATACAGTCAGTCATCGTATCAGAACTAGAGAAACCCATTTCGCCACTGGGGCTGTCATCTGGTACATTGATGAGAAACCCATCAACAACAAGATCTATAAAGCCATCCATTTCCCACGTCTGTACCTTCAACTGCACCGCTCTTTTCAGAAAGCGCCACGTTTTCCAAACACACAGGATTGTCCTCTTCTCACTCTACCAGAATAGTTACCTGAGTCACGTTTTTATATCCGCGTATATAATACAGCCTACCTAGAAATTAGGGTTGATTTAGATATTATTTATGGTGTCTAGCGTATCGGTAGCGAAGGTCTTTTTCTGAACAATTCTCGATGACTTATATCAAAATCACTCTCTCTCTGCTAGTCCAGATTTTACCGCGTCTATGCTTCTCTACAGTACACGATGCAATTTTACACATATTCCCAATTCATACGAACGATAAGGCCACATCAGCACGATTGGTGGACCGCAGAAAACGACAGTCCGGTGAGATTTGAAACAAGAAATCCACGACGTAAACTATGCTGATAGGTAAGAACAGTAAATATTTCAAGTGCTCTAGTGAACCTCCCTGTGCCGGTCACACAAGTATGAAAACGAATGGCTGATAAAGATGTACGGCCTATTTGTAGCAGCGCCACGTTTGGTGCGGGTGGACTCCGACAGACGACCAATCGCTGAGCGTGCTGAGTTGGAGGTCGTTTACATTTGGGTAAAACTTACGATGGGCGAAATTATAGCTCACTGCAACGTCCCCGTAAACTTCTCCTGTCTGAAGTTTTACTCCTTTTACAAATTTCTCCTTGGTTTACATTGCTGCTTGCTCACTACACAGACTGAAAAAGTGGGGAACGTACCGTAGCTCTAACTCACTTCATTCTCTACCACCGCCTCAATTTCTTGTCCTTGAAATATGCTTGTTGCAGTCAACATAGACAGAAGCTGTTACTGCCCTTACAAGTGCTATAAATGTGGGTCTTAGGATAGACCGCCCTGGCGCCGTTGCAGTAGGCTACTCTCACTACACAACGCAGCTCCGTCAGACTCTATCTGAAGTAACGGCGCTTGACTACCCGTCACGACTTATCATGCCATAGTTGTGGACGGCGGCACGGACGAGTTTTGAAGATCTGATACGAGATGCGTCTCAGTTGTCAGCTGCAGGCTAACACTGGGCACCTAAGTCATGTTTAGTGATCACAGTGAAGTGAAGTGCTTTTATTTGACGAGTTAACGAAGATGAAATGAAATGATTAGGCCAACACAAACACAGAGTCCTCGAGCGTAAGAAGCTCCGACACCGGTTGGGATTCGAACCCGTGGCGGAGTGATCCAGAAGTAGCGACGCTAACCATTAGACCACAAGGTGCAGACAGTGTTCCCACAGATGAAAGGCTACCAGCAGAACAGAGAGGCAGCAGGACGAAAAGGAAAAAGAGGATGATTACGGTTTATAGTTCGGTTGACGATAAAGTTATTAGAGACACAACCAAGCGTGCATTTGGGAAGGAGACGAGCTGTGTCACTTTCAAAGGAAGCATCTTGTGGTTTGCCTTAAGAAGTTTAAAGAAACCACAGGAAACAGTTTGATTCTCTCAGTAGCTGTGTATAATCGCATGCTAGCTTCAGAATCGGCTTTGCTCGTTCTTTTTTTCCTAGTCATTACCTGAATTTGAAAACAAAATATGCAACTGATAATTTCATTTGTATAGCGTCCAACTTATTCAAAGTGTATGAACTGTATTTGTTGTCTTGCTTTCGAGAGCAAAGACGAATAAGGTCTGTGCTTGTTCAGAACACGAACATGCTGCTTATAGCAGTCGGTTCGTGCAACACCATTGTTTTAATTTGCCTCTTCAACACGGTAATGTTTTCCCTTGTCCTTTATTGATAATCATACCGTGCTCTAATATTACCGGATATTGGACTCCTCTAAAGCTGAATGTTAAGATAGATGAAAGAGTGAAATTCGTGGCATGCATAATGTCTTGCCTATTACTTTGTCGCTTAATGTTTCCGCTTTCATAACGTTGTTTAGTAGTTTTATTGCGAAGACAAACCGAGAGCACTGAGAAAATTTTGGGATTCTATCGATAAGATTAAGGTTTTGTCTTAGTTCACCGTTGTACCAATGCAGGGAAATAATTTTTCTTCCCCGGAAATCTAATACTGTATTAGCTGAATTTTTGTTTAATTATGCAGTTCTTTTGTTTACGGTGTTTCCTCCTACGTGCGGCTCAAATCTCCATCCTACCATCCTGATTTATGTTCTCTCCACTGTCCTTAAATTACTTTCTACAAATGAGGAGATGGTTCCTATTGTAAGGCAACAGCCGACTACCTCTCGCATCCTTGTCAAACTAGACTTACAAGTATGTAAATGCCTACATATATGAACTGCACTTTTTAATGTTCTTACACCATAATACCATGCTGTGTCTAATGTCTTCGTGATATTGGTCCTCAGAGGAACTACTACTGATACTAGTATTACTTCTGATACTACACATATTCCTACTGCGGATCCTTATTTAATACCTCTAGCCAAATTTTCAGACATGTAATTAAATTGTAAATGCAACCACAAACTGTAAGTCCAATTTTGTACCTCGTTCAGCGCTGGGAAAGAGGTCCGGGCAAGTAGTAGAACACAATAGCTTCCTTCCGCAACGATGTTAGATGCGGGACGCTCATTTTCATAAACCGGGAGGAAGAAAATAAAAGAAAGACGAGGAAGCGGCGTGAAGCTCGAACAATGGCGGCAGGAAGTGGCTCGCTGCAGACAATAGTTGGCGCGGGAATTCCTCGGTTTATCAGATGCACTCGGTTTCGGGGCAGAAACAGCTGGAGCCGCGCAGGCAACCTAGCCTACGGGCGCGAAACTGTGGGAAACAGCTGACTATGGCACAATACACGGCGTTTGCAGCGTCTGAGAGCGCATCTCTTCCCCCACCTTAGCTCCGCTGTTTAGTATCCCTTTGAAATCACACAGAGTCATATATCCCTTCGGAGGAATCTCATTACGTTAATTGGACTCTCCTAAATGATGATGCAAGCGCTGGAGCGTTTCGTCAGCCCCTGTAAGCAATAGTCGCTCATGAGAAAACACGCACGCACGCACGCACACACACACACACACACACACACACACTGGCTCAAACAGATTTATATAAAACTAGTTCATTACCCGGCGTGGCCTGGGTATGTATTCATTCCGATCTTGTATTAGTCCATCTCCTCTTTCCCCTTCTCCTTGTCAATCTTCTCCTCCACTCTATCCACCACACCCTCTCTCCTCTTGTGATCCATCTCCTCTTTCGTACTCTCTGTGTATGTCCCATTCTCTTTCCTTTCTCTGCCCTCCTCCTCTCTCTCTCTCTCTCTCTCTCTCTCTATATATATATATATATATATATATATATATATATATATATATCTCTATATATATATATATATATATATATATATATATATATCTCTGTCCACCTCCTCCACTTCCCTTTGTCAATTTCCTCCTCTTCCTCTATCTGTTCATCTCTTCCTCCTCCTGTCCGTCCATCTCCTACTTGCTTTACCCTCCACCCATCTCCTCCTCCCAATCTCTCTGTCCATCTTCCCCTCCTCCCACCATTTGTCCATCTCCTCCTTCCCTTCTCTCTGTCCATCTCCTCCTTCCTGTTGCTGTTCTTCTCATCCTCCCCACTTTCTCGCTCCATTTCCTCCTCTTTCCATGTCATGTCCCTTATCTCTCTCTCCATCTACTCCATCTACTCCTTCCCCTTCTCTCTATCCATCTATTCCTCCCATCTCTCAGTCCCTCTCCTCTACCCTCTCTCTCTATCCATCTCTTCCCCATCATCTGTGTCCCTCTCCTCCTTTCTCTCTTTGCCTGTCTATGTCCTCCACCCTCTCAGCAGTCTGCTGGTTCTTACACCCCCCCCCCCCATTCCAATCTCATTTCCTTTGTAATCAGCGATAGATAGTCTCATAAAGGTTCAAAATTATACGTACAGTTGATTTATGTAGCTATGCAGCCTCATTTCCAAATAATCGATGAATAATATTTGGGTACTTGCACATCATGAGCAGTGTTGCTTCTCCACCGCCACCTTTCTACCACCACACCTTTGAGAGGTAGGTGGCTGTTACCCATACAGAGGTTGTTTCCAGACAGTAATGGATATGTGTACCAAGTTTGGTTGAAATCGATTCTGAGGTTTAGAAGGAGATTTGAAACGAGCCCACATACATACATACATACACTACTGGCCATTAAAATTGCTACACCAAGAAGAAATGCAGATGATAAACAGGTATTCATTGGACAAATATATTATACTAGAACTGACATGTGATTACATTCTCACGCAATTTGGGTGCATAGATCCTGAGAAATGAGTACCCAGAACATCCACCTCTGGCTGTAATAACGGCCTTGATACGCCTGGGCATTAACAGAGCTTGGATGGCGTGTATACGTACAGCTGCCCATGCAGCTTCAACACGATACCACAGTTCATCAAGAGTAGTGACTGGCGTATTGTGACGAGCCAGTTGCTCGGCCACCATTGATCAGACGTTTTCAATTGGTGACAGATCTGGAGAAGGTGCTGGCCAGGGCAGCAGTCGAACATTTTCTGTATCCAGAAAGGCCTGTAGACGACCTGCAACATGCGGTCGTGCATTATCCTGCCGAAATGTAGGGTTTCGCTGGGATCGAATGTAGGGTAGAGCCACGGGTCGTAACACATCTGAAATGTAACGTACACTGTTCAAAGTGCCGTCAACGCGAACAAGACGTGACCGAGACGTGTAACCAATGGCACTCCATACCATCACGCTGGATGATACGCCAGTATGGCGATTACGAATACACGCTTCCAATGTGCGTTCACCGTGATGTCACCAAACACGGATGCGACCATCATAATGCTGTGAACAGAACCTGGATTCCTCCGAAAAAATGATGTTTTGCCACTCGTGCACCCAGGTTCGTCGTTGATTACACCATCGCAGGCGCTCTTGTCTGTGATGCAGCGTCAAGGGTAACCGCATCCATGGTGTACGAGCTGATAGTCCATGCTGCTGAAACGTCGTCGAAATATTCGTGCAGATGGTTGTTGTGTTGCAAACATCCCCATATATGGACCCAGGGATCGAGACGAGGCTGCACGATCCGTTACAGCCATGCGACCCACCGCTTTTATATTCTGCTAACAGCCATTGGATCTCGACCATGGCAAGCAGCAATGTCGCGATACGATAAACCGCGATCGCGATAGGCTATAATCCGACCTTTATCAAAGTGGAAACGTGATGGTACGCATTTTTCCTCCTTACACGAGGCAACACAACAACGTTTCACTAGGCAACGTCGGTCAACTGCTGTTTTTGTATGAGAAATCGGTTGGAAACTTTCCTCAAGTCAGCACGTTGTAGGTGTCGCCACCGGCGCCAACCTTGTGTGAATGCTCTGAAAAGCTAATCATTTGCATATCACGGCATCTTCTTCCTGTCGGTTAAATTTCGCGTCTGTAGCATGTCATCTTTGTGGTGTAGGTATTTTAATGGCCAGTAGTGTATGTATTCTTTAATAGTTGCTATGGACAAATATCAAGCCACTGCATGGAGTCTATCTCAACTAGGAAGACAACAGATTATCGAAGAAAATGAAATACGCACTGCAGGGACTGTAACAGGTCGTCGAATAACACAGGCAGTAAAATTAGTATTTAATGTCCCATCATGGTGAGGTGATTGGTCTGTAACGAATTACAAACTCGAATGAGGAAACCACAGGAAACCTAAATCTGGTCGGACGAGAATGTGAACCTCATTTCATCCAAACGCTATTTTAAAGTATTACCACAGGTCGGTGTAGCCGATGCAGATGTGACTAGAGGTATTCGGAAAACTTAAACGTGAATCTTTGGAAGAAGGCGATGTTGTGCTCAGGAAACTACGACGGGTAAATTTCGTGAACGGGTATCCGAGAAATACTGTGTGATATTTGCGCTGCAACCATATTATATCTTGAATAGGGATAGTGAGAATAAGTATGAGACATTAGGTCTCATACAGCGAAAATAGACATCTGACCCTGGAATAGGGTAGAAAATCACTGATACAGGCCCGCACAAGCTACCACCGTTCAGACACTTGAGAAATACGCAGGGAAAACCAAAATGCACTCCTTCGGACGTCACAGTGCAAGTCCTTGGATAGTAACAGTGCAAAAGTGTTCTTAACAAAATTTCGTGTCGTGCATTTTTTTGGTAGAAAGTGGACGTCCAAGAAAGGATAATATGTAACCCTGTAGTTAAATTTACTACAAATATCTCGACTGAATAGTGTGTACTTGTGTTGAACTGTTGGTGAAATGTGAAGATGTTTATTTTAGAGTACTCGAGTTCGTGAGTTTGAAAACCGTTCATTAAAAAACCTTCCGTACCATTTACCTTTACGAGAGTTGTTAGTCCCTCAGGAGGCGCAAACATACGAGCGCAAGTTTAGTCTGCTAGGGATGCTACGGTTTTGTCGCTACTTAGCAGAAGAACATCTACGCGCTATACTTTGAATTGACCAGTTCTGTGTCAGGTTCGTTGAGATTTGAGCTAACGTTCCCATGTGATTGACAGACAAAGACACGAAAGGCCAAGGTCCCGAGTTTAAGTCTAGGTCCGGCACACAGTTTTAATCTGCCAGGAAGTTTCAAAGACACTTGTGTTTCCAGGATCGTACTGCATGGACGCTGCCTCTACTTCCGTGATTATGTTGATTAAAATTCAACGACATCGTATAATTTCTCATTTCGATGGCTATTTCTGCACTGCAACCTATAAAAATTTGTGGCAAGAAAATTGCCTACTTGCGTGTTTTTGCATAATATTCCACTTATTTATATATGATGTGCTTTTGTGTGTCCAACGCTAAGTCTGTTGTTCCGATCGAGAGACTTAACAGCTAGCCATTACTGAAATTTCTCTTTATTTCTCAACCAGAAACCGTTAATTATTTATCACTTATTCTTGGTTAGCTCGCATGGGCCCATGGCACTAACAGGGCAGCACGAAGTACACACTATTCAATCTAGATAAATTACCTTTCTTTTCTACCGGAATTACGCACGGGACTAAGTTTTGTTACAGAATTTCTGTTTGTTATTTGCAAGGACACGCTCTTTGTCGTCCGGGGACGCAAATTTTGGTTCATCCTGCAGCTGCAGATGTAGAATTACCCGCGTAAGCAACTGAAAGACGTGCCACTAGTTTTGTTTTTTACCGTGCATACCTCTATTTTATAAAGCATGTGAAATTATCCAGTGGTTTCATACAGTGATTTCCGTTTTAACAATTAAACAATTACAACATTAAATTATCTTGATCTTGACGTGCAACATCAACAGATGACGTATTGTCGCAAGCTTTATTGTTTGCTTCCAGTGATTGTCCCATCACGTAATAATTTTTGTCAACGGTGTAGAACATGGTTCAAATGGCTCTGAGCACTATGGGACTCAACTGCTGTGGTCATCAGTCCCCTAGAACTCAGAACTGCTTAAACCTAACTTACCTAAGGACATCACACACATCCATGCCCGAGGCAGGATTCGAACCTGCGACCGTAGCGGTCGCGCGGTTCCAGATTGTAGCGCCTAGAACCGCACTGCCACTCCGGCCAGCTGTAGAACATGATGTATTCCCTATGATATATAGTTAGTGTAAGGATTTTTGAATGGCTTGAAACGTCCCCTTTGAAATATTATACATGACTGAGTTTAAACTGACACACAATATTTTTAGCGCAACGCAATCTGACTTTCAAAAATCTCTACAAAAGAATGGCCCTGACTAACATTAACCTATACCTTTTACAAATCACTTACCTCACCAAAACTCTTCGTTACTCGAACTACTGCAATACAGCGAGCGCCACTACTGCCAGCTTAATAGTCATCAAAAGTCATAATGTATATAGCAGTTCATGACATCCAGTCTTACAAATTTCAAAAATCCGCCATCTCTCTCCCCACATCCACTACTGCTGGCGGCTCACCACCAACTGCGCAAATGCAAACTAGCCACAGACTGCACACAGCACAGCCAGTGATTTTCATACAGAGCGCTACGTGGCTTTACCAATAAGAAAACATAAACAGCCTACTTACATAGCCCCCATGCTCCCCACAAAAAAATTTACAAATTGTTTTGGGCAGTGGCCAGTAACGATTAGATAAAATTTTTCATAATTACATTAACAAAGATATCAAATGCACACACTGACTGATACAATGTTGGTCAAAAGCTAAAATTTTCTCACAGTCCAGAAAGACAGTCCTGATCATTCATCATAGTAAAATTACAGTGTTTTTTTTTTCTCAAAGTCTGAGTAGTAAAAGAGAATGCACACGGAAGTAGTGGATCATCCACTACTGCTGGCGGCTCACCTCCAACTGCGCAAATGCAAACTAGCCACAGACTGCACACAGCAGAGCCAGTGATTTTCATACAGAGCGCTACGTGGCGTTAGCAATAAGATAACACAAACAGCCTACTTACAGGGTTACACCGTTAATAATGAGCCACAACACTTAAAATTTTTTAGTTAAAACTGTTTAGACAGAGAACAGTAAGTTTTCATTTCGCTCCTTCAGAATACTAGCAAAGCCCCTTTTGAATAAGAATTGATTACCCGTCGGGAAACCTATGTCAGTTAGTGAAAATGCATGAGAACCATTTCGATAATACCATGTCCGTGGTAACAGGAGATAACCGCCTGCGACACTGACTTTCATGCGGCGAGATTGGTTTCAGCCTTCCGTATCACATCGTAACCGAATTTACGGAACAAAATTATATGGCGATGGCCGTGTGCAACCGTCCACGCAGTCGATTCCATCTCGTTTTGTTTTCCCGCCTGAGCTTTTCCAATCAAAGCCAGCAAAAATTAAAACGTAGAGTGCATACATAACTGGTTACAGTAATTTTTCGACACAGCGCGTTTTCCACCCGATGGTCAGAGCACACCTTAGCTCTGTACAACATTTAATGTGTGTCAGTAGTGCATTCTTGCTACAGGTGTTGCATTCATCAATGAGTAACAAAGTAGTTTTGAATTGTGTTACCCAACTGTTTACCTCGTCACAAATCTCTAAATTCACCCTTAAGCATCTCTGTTTACATACCCACGTTTTCGTTTGTGTCGCAGCTAACGTTTAGCAATTTTCCTTAAATTATGACTTTTAATGAAATGATGGGGTATATTCGAGAAATGAAGTGCATAAATTAGAACGCAGTAGCAACTGTCCCTAGACCTGGAGAGGTATAGTTAAAATGTCTCTAAAATATATCTTCAAAACGAAACGGAATCGACGGCATGGATGGCTACAGAATAAGAAAAAACTGAAACATGAGCAGTAATGAAAACACAGTCCCACCATTTAGAGATTCGCAAGAAGCGCATAACGGATACTTACGGTTCTGGCACACAAAGATATTAATTTTTTTCGGTTCACAAAACATGTGATTTTGATAGCAGTCAATACCGCATGTTTTCTGATCCGATAAAAAATGAATATGTGTCTCAGTAATGTAAGTATCCGTTACCCACTTTTTGCGAATCTCGAAATGGCGGGACTGTGTTTTCATTACTGCTCATGCTTCAGTTTTACCTTATTCTATAGCTGATTGTTAAGACGAAGAGTATTTTACCGGCGTTTTAATGAAGCCTCTCAAACTCTCGTGACAGTTACTGTTGCGTTCTACTTTATGCACCTCGTTCCTCGAATATGTGCGATCATTTCATTAAGAGACAAAAATTAGGAAAAATGTTAAACAATAGCTGCGCGATAAGAGAAAACATGGGTATAAGAACACAGATGCATGAGAGTGACTTTCGAGAATTTCTGACGAGGTAATTAGATGGGTAACGTAACTCAAAAATTCTACTTTCTGACTCATTAATGAAAACAACTAGTGTAGCAAGATGGTGCTACTTGTTTATTTCCCTGAAGGTTGGCTTGATCATCAAGTGCTACTGAAGTCCTATTGAAGATGTTATGCTCTTGACTAATCCAGACCTTTGAGATGACTTACACAGCCAGGTATTGTGGGATGTAAAGTATGAAGTGGATTTCGAAACACGATGCGAGACGTTATTGTTTACATTTAGGAACATTGCCAGAGGTGTGCAAAAGAGACTAAAAGAGTGAAACGCTACTATGCAAAACTGCAACAACTTTCAAAAAGCATCGTTGGCTTTAAAACAGATCGTAATCCACATACACTCCGGCTAACTAAAGAAAAGTCACGTACCTACAGGGGCAGGAGAAAGTGAAGTGAAGCTTCACGAATTGAGAGAGTATGTGATGTTATTTTAATCATTACGAAGTCGAGTCAAATTTACAAACAACTTGCCACCATAAGCCCATTTACTACAATGACGTTCTACCCCTTCTGGCCCGAATACATGCTCTGGTTTGGTTGGGAAGATTATCATAAAGATGTTGAATCCTCTCCTATGGCAAACTGGCCCACAGCTGCAACTGGTCCTATATATGCCGGATATGTGTACTGGGACGAAGTTTACGTCTTAGGTGTTTGCACACATGTTCTATCGGGGATCCTGCTGGCAACAGTAGTTCCTCAAAATCACTCAAAGTTCATTGAGACACGTTCCAAAATGTCACCATAATACTGTGGCATGAGAGGTAACATATGACGACGCTGGATGTCCATGACGTACAGCTACGGCGTCAGGAATAATACCTCTGTGCCTCTCCAAAACATTGGAAGAACGGAACCAGTCCCCAGTTCTCAGAAATCGCCGACGGGGTTCATCCGGAGTAGTGCAGGACTGCTATTCGTCACTGGGCGCAATGGAACGCCATTCACGAGTAGTCCATCCCTCCTGGTCACAGCACTACACGAAACACAGCCGTCATTGTTATACTGTTAACAGCAACGTACGCATGCGACTACAGTTCACTAGTCCGGCTGTTGCCAGTGTCCGACCGATGGCGCTGAATGACAAAATATTGCAGGTAGTCCATTATTTGTAGTCCGACTGCAGGCACAGATGTGAAGGAGTTAGCATGTTCTTGGTGCACAATACGATGATTTCCCACTGTGGTGGTCTGGTGTGGCCGACCGAAACCATGACTACGACTATGTCTGCCTTCATGTTTTAGAGCGTTTCAGTATCAGGCCAGTGTCACATCGGCTTGCCTCGCAAATCAGGGTAACGCACGGTTGGACCAGGTGCCCAAATGCAGACTCATAATGAGGCTGCTATCAAACACTGTCAGGTGCTGATAACCGTGTCTCACACAAGTTCGTGACATCTCTGTTCCCTTCACAGTGATCATTCAACATTTCATTTTTTTTTTTTTTGTTTACACGTCAAGTTCCGTAGTTCCAAATTGAGGAGTAAATCTCCAAGGTCATGGAACGTGTCAGTACATGAAATTACAATGTAAAAGTACTAACAGACAAGAATAAAATGTTTATGAACCAGAAAAAGTTAACCCATAAGTTTAAGTAAACGCAATCAACAATTCAAGGTGAATCAGCTTAATTTTTCAAGGAACTCCTCGACAGACTAGAAGGAGTGACCCATGAGGAAACTCCTCAGTTTCGATTTTAAAGCGCTTGGATTATTGCTCAGATTTTTGAACAGGAGCGGTAGCTTATTGAAAATGGATACAGCAGAATACTGCACACCTTTCTGCACAAGAGTTAAGGAAGTCCGATCCAGATGCGGGTTTGATTTCTGCCGAGTATTAACGGAGTGAAAGCTGCTTATTCTTGGGAGTAAACTAATATTGTTAACAAGAAATGACAGTAAGGAATATGTATATTGAGAGGCCAATGTCAAAGAATGTCAAAATACCCAGACTCGTGAACAGCGGTCGAAAAGAGGTTCGTGAACTTACACCACTTATTGCCCGAACCGCCAGTTTCTGGGCCAAAAATATCCTTTTAGAATGGGAAGCGTTACTCCAAAATATAATAGCATACGACGTAAGAGAAATAAAATATGGAAAATAGACTAGTTTTCGCGTCGAACGATCACTCGCTTCAGATACCGTTCGAATAGTAAAAATTGCAGCATTAAGTCTTTGAACAAGATCCTGAATGTGGGCTTCCCACGACAATTTACTATCTATCTGAACACCTAGAAATTTGAACTGTTCAGTTTCACTAATCATATGCCCATTCTGTGAAATTAAAACGTCAGGTTTTGTTGAATTGTGTGTTAGAGACTGTAAAAACTGAGTCTTACTGCGATTTAGCATTAGTTTATTTTCTACGAGCCAAAACGTTATGTCATGAACTGCATTATTTGAAACAGAGCCAATGTTGCACATAACATCCTGTACTACCAAGCTAGTGTAATCACAAACAGAAATATTTTAGAGTTACTCGTAATACTGAGGGAGTATCACTTATATAAATAAGGAACAGAAGTGGCCACAACACTGATCGCTGGGGCACCCCATTTGACCGTACCCCACTCAGACCCCACATCATAGCCATTCTCATCATGGTGAATAATGACTTTCTGCTGTCTGTTGCTAAAGTAATCAAATGTCTTAGTTAAATCAAAAAATATGCCTATCGTTCGATACCTTTTGTTTAACCCATTCAGTACCTCACAGAGAAAAGAAAATATAGCATTTACAGTTGTTAAACGACTTCTAAATCCAAACTGTACATTTGATAGCAAATCTTGTGATACAAAATGTTAAATTATCCTTACATATACAGCCTTTTCTATAACTTTTGCAAACACTGATGGCATAGAAATAGGTCTAAAATTATCTAAATTTTTCTTTTCTCCCTTTTTATAAAGCGGCTTTACTACTGAGTACTTTAATCGTTCAGGAAACTGACTATTCCTAAAGGATAAATTACAAATCCGGCTAAATACTGGGCTGACATGCGCAGCACAGTACTTTAATATTCTTCTACGCTCTCCATCATAACCATGAGAGTCCTTAGTCTTGAGTGATTTAATTACTGACTCAATCTCCCCCTTGTCTGTACCACAGAGGAGTATTTCAAACATCAATCTCGGAAAGACATTTGCCAAGAAAGTTATATATTTCCTGTAGAAACTACATTTTTATTAAATTCGCCAGCAATGCTCAGAAAATAAGTGTTAAATACTGTACATATATCTGATATATCAGCAACATAAATATTTTTACTGCGAACTGACTTCATATCATCGACCTTGTGCTGCTGACCATATGGTTTTAGTTTTTTCTTGTGAATTAGCACCTTACAGTACTGTTTGTAATGAGCTACTGTAACTTGATTGTGACTACTTCTAAAATTTTGATATAATTCCCGCTTTTTCTAGATGATATTCCTATCCCACTAGTCAGCCACCCAGGCTGCCTACTACTGCTAGTACCACGTTTAGAGAGTTCTAATGGAAAGCAACTGTCAAAGAGCATGAGAAATGTGTTAAGGGAAGCATTATATTTATCATCTATGTTATTGGCACTATCGACATCCTGCCACTCCTCTTTCTTGACAGGATTTAAAAAAATTCTCTATTGCTGTTGGATTAACTTTCCTACATAGTTTGTAATTATATGTGACATTTGTTTGACTATAAAAGCATTTTAGTGTTAAAATTTGTGCATCATGGCCTGAAAGGCCGTTCACCCTTTTACTAACAGAATGCCTATCTAGTAATGAAGAATGAATAAGAATATTGTCTATGGATATGCTACTGTTCGCCTGTTCCCTAGTTGGAAAAAACACAATCTGCATAAGATCATATGAATTTAGGAGATCTACCAACATCCTTTTTCTTGCACCATCAAATACAAAATTTATATTGAAGTCACCACATATAACTAATTTCTGGTACTTCCTACAAAGTGAATCAAGAACCCTCTCTAGCTTGAGCAGAAATACTCTGAAGTCAGAGTTAGGGAACCTATAAACAACAACAATTAGAAGTTTAGTTTCCCTAACTCAACTGTCCCTGCACAACATTGAAATATCTTTTCAGTGCAGTGCCGTGATACATCTATGGACTCAAAGACAATACTGTTTTTTTATGTACATATCATTCCCCCACCCCGCAAGGACCTGGTTGAAAAACACCCAGCTAATCCTTATCCTGGTAAAGGAAGCCTCTGAATTGTGAAATTATTTAAGTGGTGCTGTGACATACCAATAATTTCAGAGTCATCATCTATAAGCAGTTCACCAACTTTATCTCTAATACTTCTTATATTTTGATGAAATAAGCTAATTCCTTCTTTACTTGGAAATATGACATCCTATGAAGGTGAGCCGACCTCAATCTAAAAAATGTGCAGCTCTAACACCAGCTACTACAGGAATTTTTCCATGAGTGATCCCATCACCACCCACTACACTGTCACCTATAAGCTTTGCCAGCCCCCCCTTCCCATACCTATTGAGGTGTAGGCCATGTGTAGTGAAACCCGATCTGCTGATAGACCCAATTGGCACCACTCAAACGTGATCCATGCCCTCTATCATCAGCGTCCTCCCTATCCCAATGTTAACGCGCCTAGCAGCCGTAATAAGATGAGGCCGATTATGAAGCTGAAACAGTTGCACGATATGCTCATTAGTGCCACCAATTGAGTAGCTATCTTTACCAGGTCACTACCTACATTATATTCCCCATTCCTATCAAGACTGTTCCTTGCTCCACTACCTGATCGTCCTTCGTAAATTCCTACATAACTCCCGTATGCTGTCAGTCACCTGAGCCAACCCAGCACTAGGCTTCACAATGCTGGTGAGCTGGTACTCATTCCCCAGCACTTCCTGCAACTGCTGGCCAACACCTCTAACGTGCGAACTACCTAACAGCAGAACCTTCTTCTTTCTGTTAGACTTTTCAACTGACCTAGGCATCCTAACTGCTGAGGACTGATGCATGTCCCTTTATCTACAGCTACAAGAGGCTCCTCTCCATTCAACTCTGACAGTTGGTCAAATCTATTACATATACGGAAAGTATAACTGTCTGAATATCTCCTCCTCCTCCTAGCTGCCTTCTTGCCAACTGCCAGTTCCCATTCGCCACCACCCTCCACCCTCCTCAACCCATCTAGTTCCTCCTCTGCGCGTTGTAACTGCACCTGAAGGGCACAGATCTTACGCTCCTGCTCCTCTATCAACTTATTTCTACTTTGAACAAATCCCACACCGTAACCCACTACTCACAAACGTAAGACAGAGCCCACATTTCTCACTCATGGTAAAATTTTACATGCTCTTCACGGTCCTTATATGATCTTCCAGACCTGATACCAACACTAAACACGAATAATACTTGTGTACTCTAGCGGACGTTCTACATGCCTTAGAGACTTACGTCTCACACCTTTTACTTCCCCGCCGGAGTGTACGTGTAAGGAATGGCACTGACATTCGATCATGTATTTTTGGTCGGACAGTGTACAACTGAGTGTCCATCCGCACAGTGAGCTTCCGTACAATACTACACAGTCTGCTGTAAATTAGTCTCATATCTATCTTTTGCTTAATTTTTTAGTTTTTGAATTGTTTGTGTAATGAGAAGATAATATCGCAATATGATATCAAAACGCGACAGAGTATTAATACTATTCTCTTACTGCCTCTCTCGCAGTAACACAAGCGAATTGTATTATGTTGCTCTTTACGTGATGTTATATTATGAACTGTTAGCAGCTACTGTACATGTACCTACATAACTTTTGTTTTTATCATAAGCTACACATTTACGCAGCACAGTATTCAGACACAGTTTGTACACCAAAGGTTATTATTATAAAACAGAAAAAAACTTATGACAGGGGCGTGCACCGCCACGCCTCCCAGGTTCCCTTAGCGATGGACAAAATAAAAACGATCGTAACCTCACTTGCATAGCGCTTAAAACGCCAAGAGAACAAAAAGCTGTGGCACAAATCTCGAATATACAATCACGTCTCGCTCTGCATCGTGTCAATAAATGTAGCAGGCCTCTTGGTAGTTGAACACAAGTCCTCGAGAGAACCCGCTACACTTCTCTTAAGGTCCATGAAAGGCAATATGACGAACAAGTATATGACGAACGTCACTACCTTCTGTTGTTTGGTAACACGTTATCGAAGTACGCTTCATGAGCGTAAAGTCACATCGCCCCACAGAATGGTTTCTTTTCCTTGTCACTGTCGCTGTGGGCTTCAGTCTGATGATTAGTTTGATGCAGCACTCCACACTAGTCCGTCCCACTGAAATCTCTCCATCTCTGATGTTATATGTACCGGAACCCGCATCACTTTGAACCCGTGTGCTGTAGTCAAGCTTTTTTAACTGTCACTACACTTTTTAGCCGCCTTGATGCCTCATGACATGTCTCATCAACCCACTCCTAATTTTAGGCAAGTTGTGTCAAAACTCTCTTCTCTCCTTGATCCAGTTCAGTATCTCTTTATTACTATCCTTGTCTCAGAAAAGTCTTTCAACCATTAGACTCATGTCAGTGTTAGTAAATTATACTTTTTCTTAGAACCGCTTTCCATCCGACTGTTCAACTACTACATTTTACATCCTGTTACTGTTCGCCCCCGGTAGCTGAGTGACCAGCGCGACAGAATGTCAATCGTAAGGGCCCGGGTTCGATTCCGGGCTGGGTCGGAGATTTTCTCCGCTCAGGGTATTGAGTTGTTCTAATTATCGTCATTTCATCCCCATCGACGCACAAGTCGCCGAAGTGGCGTCATATCGAAAGACTTGTACCCGGCGAACTGTCTACCCGACGGGAGGCTCTAGTCACACGACATTTACATTTTATTTATCCTGTTACTTCTTCCACAGTCAGTTATTTTGTTGGCAGATAGCAAAACTCAACTACTGCTTTTAGTGTCTCATTTCCTTATGTAACAGCTTCACCATCGCATGATTCAAATTGACTACAGCCTGTTAGCACTTTTTATTTTATTTTTGATGATGGCCGTTTTCTAACCTCTCTTTCAGACGCTATTCATTCCATTCATCCTATCGTCCATGTCCTTTGCTGTATCTGACAGAATTGCAAAGTGTCTGCCAAACATAAAGATTTTATTTCCTCTTACCTAACTAATAACATTTTCTAATTTCTGCTTGGTTTCCTTCACTGCATGTTAAATACAGTAGATTAAAATGGACGATACGGTAGAACTCTGTGTCATTACCTTTTCAGTTATTTCATACACTGCGGTTTTTGTATCTATAGCCTGGTTCAAGTTGTAGATATCCTTCCGATAGTGCACTTTTTGCTATGTTTAAATTACCTATACAATTTATGTTTTGCTGCTGGCTTCAAAGCTTTCCACTGACTGCGTAAAGCGATATGTTCATGTTTTCTGTGTCTACGAATAACAAATGAAGAAGAGGTCCTCTAGCTATTCCTGCCGTATGCAAAAAAATGTGATCAATTGTTAGTCGGCCAATTTTAACACCTGCTTGTTATTCAGCCTCCATTTCCTCGCATTCGTGTTCTAAGAAATGTTTAATTATTTTTCAATGAAGTCTACTTTTAGTGGAGGTCACTATTACGCTCCCTATAATTTTTACAGTACATTTTCGTCTTTGGTTGTGTATAGAAACGTATATTTTTCTTGTCACTGGGGACATACTCCTCATTTAAACAAATTCCAAAAATAGTTTTGCTAGATCATATCATATTAATTAGATTTCAATAATTGTGTGTGATGTTAGAGCGTTTCCATTGCTTTTAGCTTTTCTAAGAATATATTACAGTTGACAATGTGAAAATCTTCCCTCATTATTATACACGTGGAATGAAACAATTCATGAACTGAAAATGCTCTGCCAACTTTGGCCACGGTTTGCGTTTGCCATCACACCTCTTAGGTATTGTTCCCAGTCATTTTCCCTTCTTCTTCGCGGGAAGTACCTAGAACACCTTTTGTACTGCTCTCATCTCAATCCCGTTAATTATCACACATTCTTCACCAAAGCACAACAAAGGAGAGTCTTCTGAAGGATAACTTATATTCAATATTCGGTACTTCAAGCTCACAGGTCAGAGTTTCTTCTCTTCGTTCACCGTCTTTCGTACGCCAGCGAGATTTTCTCATAAAGCTGGGATTCAGTTTTCCTGTTTTGTCTCGTAATTGCTATTACTCACAGCTAATGACAATTTTGCTTGGAAACCAGCCTCTGTAAAATTGAGTTTGCACTACTTCCGACGCTGTTCTCTCCAACATTGTTCACAAAGAGGGTCCCAGGGAAGCGTGATAGAACCACTCTTGTTCTCAGTCTACCTAAACAATCTGACGGATAAGGCGAGCGGCAATCTGGGACTGTTTGTTGTTGATACTGTGCTCTTCGGGACTATACGATACTAGAAGACTTGGATAGCATTTCTATTTGATGTAATGAATGGTAACTTGATCTAAATGTGGAAAAATTTAAGTTAATGCTGCTAAGTAGGAAGAACAATTCTGTACTCTTCGAATGCGGTATTAGTGATGTGATGCTTGACGAAGTCACGTCAGTTAAGTATACAGGGTGGTCCATTGATACAGACCGGGCCAAATATCTCACGGGATAAGGGTCAAACTAAAAAACTACAAAGAACGAAACTTGTCTAGCTTGAAGGGGGAAACCAGATGGCGCTATGGTTGGCCCGCCAGATGGCGCTGCCATAGGTCAAATGGATATCAACTGCGTTTTTTTTAAATAGGAACCCCCACTTTCTTTATATATTCGTGCAGTACGTAAGGAAATATGAATGTTTTAGTTGGACCACTTTTATCGATAAGTCAACATTGGCGGCATAGGACATACAATGTCCCTTAAAAAACTCAGACATACATGGACAATATATCTCTTTACACAACAATGTAAATGTTTTCTGTTAAAACCGACTGCGAGGAAGAAAATGCTCTCCTGTAAAAATATGCAGTTTTGTATCTTGTAGTTGCAGCTTTTAGCTGCGACAGTGGGGCGTTAAAACAATTTACGAGTTACTGCTTCCAGATATAGTCTTCCCAATAGTATATATTTTAAAACATAATTTGTGTACACAACAATGTACTGTTTTGTTTTCTTCCTCTCAGAAGGTTTTCACAGAAAACTGGAAGTGGAATTTTTCTCTTATTGGCTTATGATTAAAATTCTTGTACAGAATCTGAAATTGCACTAACTGTAAATAAGGCTGGAACTCAAAGGAGGCGAAAGAGGAAATGGTCAAAGAGGCGGAGAGGAAATGGGGATAGGGAGTGGAAAGGCACAAAAGCATATGGAGAGGGATGGGGAAGGGGGGGGGGGGGGAAGAGAAGGTGGACAGAGAGAGAGCGGAGGAGATGATGGACAAAATATCTCTGAGCACTATGGGACTTAACATCTGTGGTCATCAGTCCCTAGAAATTAGAACTACTTAAACCTAACTAACCTAAGGACATCACACACATCCATGCCCTAGGCAGGATTCGAACCTGCGACCGTAGCAGTCGCGCGGTTCCGGACTGAGCGCCTAGAACTGCTAGACCACCGTGGCCGGCAGATGATGTACAGAGAAAAGGTGAAGGAGGAGAAGATAGACAAAGAGAAGGGGAGGAAGAGACAAACAGAGACAGGGGCAGGAAGAAGATTAGGATGTATATCCAGTTCCTGTACATATCAGAAATGTGTGCCTTCTCTTTTCTTTCTTTTCCATTTAATCTCCTGGGCAGACAGCAAAGAAGTGACGTGCTGAGCATTGTCGCCATCAGAGGAAACATTTAACTTATTGTATGATCCAGTTTAAATTAGTTGGTATTTAACAGATAGCGGGCTGGGCTATACCAGGCAGCAACACACCAATGGGCGCTGCATTGGCAATGCCGACTCCCACCCCACCGCCACTTCCTTTCCGCAAGTGTTGCGCCGGCCATTCCTCAATATGGAAATTTTTTCAGACGCAGAAAATTCCCTTATTTTTTAAAAAAGGAACTTAACTAACATCCTAATTAAAACTGAGAGCAGGTTTTTTACTTGCTTAGAGGCAATGTGGAGATCAGTGTCACACACGTGTTTCACAGTTTTTAAGTGATTTTTGTAGGAGATAAGCATTTTAAAAAAAGTCACAACTTCGAACCAACGTCAAATGCAAATTAATTTAGGTTAGACCATACTAGTGCACCGATGCTCTATAGCAATCCAGAGACAGGCGAGTTACTGAAAGACTTAAGACTGCCTGAAGAAATAATACCTACAAAAATTCACTAAACGAATGTGAAGTAATAATCCTCTTATTCACTTCTTGACTGAAGCCACCTGCTCGTCTGTCGTACTCTCCTATTGGTTTATATCTGATTACTTGCTTCATTAATTTGTCTTACTGAAGTCTGCTGATATGATCCTCATATTTTATGTATCTTTGTTATATTTTATTCATTAATGCAGTACATAATGAGGTCCTCATCTTATGATATTGTTCTGTGTTTCACTTCTGAGGGTACATCCATAAACCTTCCTTAAAAAATCGTTTCAATCAACAGCATTCTTGTTTTGTCTTTCTAAGCTAAAGCGCAATATTCGTATGTGTTAGAGTAGTGGTAGTTATTACTTTGGAAAATTTTAGCTTTGTACTCTTGCTTGTCTTGCAGCGCGGTTTTCTGTGTTTGTACCACGTATCTCCTGAAACTTATTTAATTTATTAATGACGCTTTCATATTCGTAGCTAACCTCCCAGCTTAACGGCTGAAAATGTGACAGCTGTTCTACTGATTGTTCATATAGAACTATTGTTGAACGTACTGAAGATAAGCATTTCAAGGTCGTTACGTTACCTATTCTACTGAAATTTTTAGCTGATAATTCTTATTAATTTGATTTAGGTGATGTGATTACCTTTCGTCTGTCTAATAATGTCGTCTAAGTATGTACTGAATATAGCAGGTGAAAGGCTACACTCTTATTACACTCCCCTGTTGATTTTTACTGGTCTTATTTTCTCTTCTCTTGTTTTTATTATAATGTTCGTGTGCTGATAAACTCTCTCTATTTGATGTATTAAATGTCTGCCGTAATCTAAAGCAGCGCACGTTCACAAGTGCACTAGCTGTTGAGCAGTATATGTATGCAACTAGCAAATTGTCAGATGGTGCTCAACTTCTTTTTTACCTTGATTTTTAGAAGATAAAGGCGATTTTTCCTAATATTTTTCTACAAGACTCTTCAATTATATGACTTCCATTGCACTAAAATCGTGTTCAGATGTCAAAAATCGTGCTAGTGTTCATAAAAACTATAAATTCAACTTAATAATCGGTTGTTTATGATTATTGATACATGTCATCACATTCTAGTTTTCACTTCCACCAGAAGTAGTGCCATCGATAATACATCCCTATACTACTTTCTGTACAGATAGTGAGTCGTATTTGGAATAAAATGCTTTGAAATTTTTCCAGGCTACTCCGACTTGCGCTAATTTTTACTTCCAACCCTTTCTCTCAATTAATCATTCTGTTAAGGGTGTAAATGATGTTTCATGTCGTTGGATTTTTTTGTGATTAGTAAGCCTTTTTTTAATTTTTCCACTAAGTATGTTGTATCCGTATCAAATAAGATGTAAATTACTTCAAGCTCTCATGATCTATTCTTATTCCTACATGTCACCTCTTTCCTATTTCCATCGCTTCTTAACAGATGTCTCACTCTCAAAGATTTCTTATTTTAGATAGTGATTCGTACATGTATGACTCGGTGGCTACCAGTGTGAAAGTGAAGGGTTCCGTCCTCATTCGGTCCTAAGACTGTGTGAAACTTTTAGCTCCTACTTCTGACAAAAAGTATGTGCATGAAAAATCCAAATTGCACCATAGTTCGGAAAGTGCGTTAAACAGTAGACCCCCCCCCCCCTTTACCTGGCTGGATGTAAGGTACAAAGGTCGGAGGAAAGAGAGGGCGTACCATGTCCAACAGGACAGCGTCTAATAAAGCCCCGTGTTGCTCACACCA
Source organism: Schistocerca americana (assembly GCF_021461395.2). Taxonomy (NCBI): domain Eukaryota; kingdom Metazoa; phylum Arthropoda; class Insecta; order Orthoptera; family Acrididae; genus Schistocerca; species Schistocerca americana. Next base: position 643,519,091 of record NC_060122.1, on the reverse strand, counting down.
GCCTTCAAGGTGATAACACCTTTACGTTATTAAGTTGTGAATGTGCTGATTGTATGAAACTGTTCCAGAAGTTCCATAGATTTTGGTGGATCATATGCAGCCACCCTCAAACAAACGCGAAGCAGGTTACAATCAACAAAATCTGCCTGCATACGGGGTACAGCTTACTACGATAATTCGTATAGGTATCTATTTACGTGAAAAAATGTGAGTTTGCAAAGAAAACAACAGTTACCCCGTCAACCTGTACACGTATAAGAGGACGGCGATGGTCCTATCACGCTACCATGACGGTGTAACATCACACCTCAGACACTATTCCTCCCAGCTTTCGGGTGCGTCCCATAGTGTTGGACAAAGCAGGGCTCACACACATAGGACGCCAGCACCGTTTACGAAACAAGGCCCTCCGTTTCGTGATGCACCCTCCGCAAGATTCCCGTCCGCCGACGTGCCCAGTGTCATCCCATTTACAAGATGCTACACAGAGTCAGCGCGGTCCAAGTTTAGCCAAATTCGTGCAATGGAGAGAAGGGTGAAGAACTAACTCCACCAGATGGTCACACCACCTGTGCGACAAAGGTGCTGCTTCAAGCAAGGAAATACACGTTTATTGTTATATCATTCGTTAGCCCAGAACGAACAGGGAGGGCTAGGAAGAGGGCTGTGAGCGGGATAGTCAACCTACTCTTCAGCCAAAGGGTATGTAGTATTCACAAAGATGGGATAACAATATTTGCAAGAGATTTTAAAATTTGTGAAGATGAATTAAATGTAGGTTGTGTATAAAACAAACTTAGTTTCTTTCGTCGTTGATTTCAAAACAAAACCATTTACTTGTTT